>NC_133139.1:20930680-21233680 GCF_048418815.1 Hemitrygon akajei | reverse complement strand
GTTTTCTCTGGTTGTCTGGTCAACATTTATCTTAACTTGATTGATCTTTATTTTCCAAAACAGATCATTAGCCAACTAACTGTTCATAGCAGTTTGTTGTATACAAACTAATTGTTATATTTTCCACATCTTGACTGTGACTATACCTCAGAAGTATACTTGAGAGAGATTTCCAGATCATCGAACCTCGGCAGCTGAAAACACCAGTGGGAAAGGGACTGAATTCAGGAATGACCTTGTTGTCAGAATGAAAAGAGTCAGACTAAAGATTTTAGGGCTGGAGGAGATCGCAGAGATGGATGGAATAAAAATAACAGATGGATATGAAGTGACAGTTAAGGAAATACCTCCGAATTTGCAAGAGGTCTGGGTAGTGTTGGGTTTAATTTTGGTATGAGTAACTGGGAGTTTTGTCATGTAAGCTAAGTTTGATCTATTTCAATTAATCTGTTCCGGACCGGTGCTCAAATCTCTTTCATGCTTTACTATGAATATTTTAAACTGTTAAGAGGTTAACTAATTAAATTGGTTAAAGTGTGATACACTGTTCTGAGTTAGTTTAGCCCTGTAGTAGGTGACCCACATTGTAAACTACAAAATATAAATATGGAACTTTGAGAAACAACCATGGCACAAGGATCAGGACAGTAAAGTGTTTGGTTATTGGGAGACTTATCTTAAGGTGAGAGTGAATTGATATTTCTCTCTTCAATCAATACTCAAACAAACTGAAAAATATAGCTTAATTCTTTCTTGGGTATTAAATGCAGAACCATTTGACATCAAGACACTTGACACAAGTGCTTTAAAGCCAGTGAAGTTGCCTCAAAATGTAATCATTGTGATCTCAGAAACTTGTCATGTAATTTTGGATGTAGAACATATCCACAAATTGCTGTGTGGTAAGACACAGATAATTTGCTTCAGTGAAGGTGATTTCTGGATAAATTTTGAGCAGGGCTCTGAATAATTTTCATCAAAATAACACTTTGACATCTCTTTACCTCTGCATGAGAGAGAAGGTGAGGAAGGGGTAAGAGTTCTCTGGCATACAGTGTAACAGAAGTTGCATCAACATTTGCAGTGTATTTATTATCAAAGTACGCATACTGTCCTGAGATTCATTTTCTTGCAGACATTCACAGGAGATAAAATGAAACACAACAGAGTCAATGAAAAGCTACGCACAATTACAGGCAAACACCCAATGTGCAAAAGACAGCAAATTGCACAAATACAAAAGAAAAACAAAATAATAAATAAAGAACAAATAATATTGTGAACATGAGTTGTGGTGTCCTTGAAAGAAAGTCCATAAGTTTATCCATGCTAGTCCAGGATCCTGATAGCTGAGGGATCATAACTGATCCTGAACCCGGTGGTATGGGACCCAAGGCTCCTGTTGTTGTCATCGTGACTATCCCTCAAGGTCAAGGATAATGGTCTTCATTCCGTTTCCACAGAGCGAAGACACCTGTACCTGTATTTGTTTAACATGTACTTGATGTTGCACTCCAAGAAGCACACAATACTTCACAAATCAACCAATTGATTCCAATGGAATGGAAACCACAACGATTGGAGCTGATGGGTTTGTTGCAGCCTTCATCCGCCCTCACAGCTGTTGAGTTCGAAGTAACTTCGTCCGCCACTGAGGTCTTGGTTGGATTGTTCTTCGTCAGGGACCTCACCCTCGACCTTACCACCATGGGTGACCCTACCAGGAGCATAGCTCCAGACGGCATCGCTCTCGGGATCTCAGGATCACACAAGCTTCTCCACCACGACAAGGTGACAATCCAAGGAGAAGCTCCTGTACCTCTTTTCTGATGGTAGTAACGAGAAATGAGCATGGTCTAGATGGTGCGGATGCTTGAAGAGGGCAGCATGGCAGTGTAGTAGGACGGCACGGTAGCATAGTGGTTAGCACAACACCCTACAGTACCAGAGACCCAAGTTCAATTCCCACCACTGCCTGTAAGGAGTTTGTACCCTCTCCCCGTGACTGCGTGGGTTTCCTCCCACAGTCCAAAGATGTACCAGTTGGCAGGTTAATTGATCATTGTAAATTGTTCTGTGATTAGACTAGGCTTAAACTGGGTGGCACGGCTTGAAGGGTCGGAAGAAATATCACAATAAATAAATAAATAAATAAATAAATAGATAATGGACGCTACTTTCCTGTGACAGCCTTCCTTGTTATTACTGATAAATTTACACAGCAAGTCAGCTGGAGATTTAAGCACTGGGTTTTTGAGTTCATATTTCATGCCTTGGAATCAAACCTTCAAACCTTATTCAGAGTTATCAACTGAGGTAAATTTAAAACTTTCTATAAAATGAACGCTTCCACCAGACACTAGGATGCTAGGGACCTTGTGTTTATTCACTTGCAGGGTATGGACAGGCCAGCATTTAATCCCCATCCCAATTGCCTTTGAAGGTGGCGGTGAATGTTGAACTGCTGTGAACAATAAGATTATTATTATTGAGGTTTCTTCTGCTAAGGAGTTCTGGATTTTGATATAGTGGCAATAAAGCAATGGCGAACGCAACACATGCAACAGAGAGACAGTCACTGGCAGAGAATTGCAGAAGCAATAGTGAAACTTTCAACAATGACCCAGTCAGAAGACACTTGAAGGAGGAGCAATGTTTACTGAGTTTTAATTGTGTACAATGTCCCATTAACAACAGTGGATCAGACAAAGAACAGTATATAGAAGAAGAATCAATGATTTTAATATCACGAAGCAACATGCATGTAGTTGTAAGATTGAAGCTAAAATTAACAATCCTCATTTGTCACAGTGTTGTGATGCTGTTATCAAATTGACTAAAGGTATTCCCTTTACAGTATACCTTGATGGAAGTCACAAGATACATAGAGACAGGCTCTATCATTTGCTGGTTTGCTTTATTCCACCTTCTGTGGGAGAAATTAGACTGGGAATGCTGGATGTGTTAACTTGTAGTATTGATTACACAGCAAATGGAATTTTTAACCTAGTGAGTGACTGTTTCTTGGAAGGAAGGATTTCCATGGGAAAACCGCATTGGGTTATCATTAGATAAGCCTACTGCAAACATGGGGAGAATTAAAGGGCTCAAGAAACTTACTTTTGATCAAAATCAGAGGATATATGTGGAGGTTTGCTTATATCACCTGCTTAACCCATGAGCTGAGAAAGGGATTAGCAGTTCTGTCCATCGATTCCAGTTCTGTGGTGCCTGTTATTTTTAACTACCTTTCAGAGACTGGTACAACCAAGAGGGCTTTGAGCATTCTGAGTGGGAAGAGAAACATCTTTAAAGGGAAGATTCTTGGCTGTCACTGGATTGGTGTATTCTGTCAGCTGTTTGGTCTCAAATGATACAGAACTACACCACAAAAAAAAAGCACAGATGTTACATGTGATTCAACATGCCAGCCAGCTCAAGACTGACTCCTCTCTGTATAAATATAACAATTCTGGTGGCACAAAGAGTGTGTAGCTATATTTTCATTTTTAAAAAAGCATCTTCTTCCTGACCTTTAGGAAAGAAATTTGTCTTTCTGTCTGGTTTGGTATATACTGTATCTGACTCCAGATCCACAGCAATGTTGTTAACTCTCTCTGAAGTGATTCAATTGTGTCAAGGTGTTCCCCCATTCTTTTCACAAGGGCTTTTCGCGATGGACAATGAATTGATGGTCTTTCCAACATCACCTGCGTACCACAAATAAGACTTAAACCACGAATTACCGAACAAGTGATTTCACAGCATGTAGAATTTTCCAAGACATCTCTAAACAGATTTACAATACTTGAGCTACCTTCAGTTTAGGTATAGAAAATTTTTCAAACCACATAGAGAACAGAATCTGATTGTTCCATTTACAATCCAACAATATCCAGGAGGTCAAATTGAATGGGCCGGTGCTGAGTTAGAGTAAAGTGATGAAAAATTTAACAGTATAATGCAAGGATGTTGGAGGGACTCTGAAAGACTCTGTTCCCCTTGGCAAAGAAGTCAAAGTTGAGAAGATGGAGAAGAAATCCATCTCGGAATGAACTGGTTAACCAGCAAAATATTACATGCAGCAAGCTGGTACAATATCTACATAAACAACAATCAGAAAAGTTTCAACCTTGAAATTATGCACAAAGACTGTATTTGAATTTTCCCAATGTCTGGTGAAGTTGCTTGGTAACTATGGCACTGAATTCATAGAAGCAAGTTAGCTCTTAAAAAAATCCCAAAGCCAGTCACTATACACTTGGCATAAGAGGTTGTCACAGAGGTGAGAGTAAACATGAAGTTGAGGTAAGGGGTTGAGGGTGAGGGAAATAATGGTCTCCTATCTGCTGACTATCTCCCACCCCATACAGTTATCTAGGACATGGAACCTCTTGTCTCATTTGACCCCAAGCCCCAGAGTATGGGATTATCCAAGGCTAGTAAACATAGCATTTTGCACCGAAGAACATAATCTAGCAAAGCAGTATGAAAATTATTAGCATGGCCAGTGTTTATTGCCTGTCCCTAAATGAGCTTGGGCTATTTCAGTGAGTATTTGGGAGTCAAACTATATGGGAGTGATTCTAGAGTCATGTGTTTTCCAGGCTGTTGTGATGTGAACAAAGTCACCGAGGGACACTGAAGCTAGTGGATGTAAAGGTGTTTATTTAACACAAACGAGCAACAGGCATCATAATTTGATACATTCTTAGAAGAAGAGGCCTGCTCGACCCAATATTACCTGACATTTTATATGCTAAAGATCAAAGGTAACAGCCAGACAACTTTACAGTTACAGTGTATCTATAACGCTTCCTTTGAATTACATATAGTTTTCACCTCCTTCTTCGCGCCCACGCTCCTGACACCCAAAATAAATGTTAATCCCCGTTGACTCCAGGCCACATTCTCATGCATATGCAGGCATCTGAGGTCCAAGTGAAGTGTTTCTTTGTTTGCGATTGATCCCAACATGCAGCTCCAGGAAACTCATTGTTCAGAGCGGCATTTTAAATTCAATCTGCAATCCACCTTCAAATCTGAATCATTCCGATGCAGCTTGACTCGCAAATACTGCTGTTGAACTTAATACTTGCTATATATCCTAACTCCAGAATACGCCCGTAGGAACAGATTTTCTTTTCTCATAGATATCAGATGGATTTTCATGACAATTCAGCACATTCATCGTCACTGTTACTGATTCTCTCTTCGTTAAAAATCCTTTTTTTGATTGACTTAATTTAAACTCCCTGGGGGCTCTGGTGGGACTTAAAGTTATGCCCTGGGTCCAGGAACTTCTTTCCTGATAGCACCGTGGAAGTATTTAAAAGAGTGATTGCTTGAGTTGAAGAAGCAAATTCCCCACCACCTTCTCAAGGGCAATTAGGGATGGATAATAGCTGTTGCCTAGATTCTAAACTATGAATAAAGAAATTAAAATCAGACCATTCCTCCAGATTATTAACTCAGAAGACTGGTCTTATTGCAACTTTACATTCTGGAAATGAAAATCAGCCAGGTTAGGTTGAGCTGAGAAGGTTCCTTAAGGACTAATTGCATCTTTAATGAAACTTCAGCAGCTTTTTGTTAATAATTTTTCCAGATTTATTGAGTCTGGTTAAATTAACCTGGGATACCTCAATACTGCTCTTAGGAGGTCATGGGTCAATTTGTCAGCATTAATTTGCACAGTATGGAACAGAGCAGTTCAATTACAATTAACACATCCAAATTCAGAAAAGGGAATGCATTCAGGATGAAGGTGTGGACAGCATAATGTATTGATTGAAATAATGAAATGGGGAAAGAAGACTTATTCTGAGGTATAGGGATCAGACAAGTATAATGCCAAGAAAAACTGCCAGGACATTAGGCACTTGAAACATCCAGCATTCTGCAGAGAGAGAAAAATCAAGTTCAAATTTAATTGTCATTCAACTGTACACACAAATAGATTCAAACAAAACTACAGTCATCAAAACAAGGAAGTAATGCGCCTTATGTTTTTGATTTCTCCAGCCAGGAAGATTGCAGTGGTTGCTCTGCAGAAATCAAGACTTTTTACCTTTAAGAAAATTGAAACAGTCAAAGACAATTTATTATCAAAGTACATACACATCACTTGAGATTAATTTTCTTGCAGGCATTCACAATTGATACAAAGAATCAATGTAAAACTACACACAATCAAACATGGGTAAACAACAAAGTTCAAGTTCAAGTTGAATTCTCATTCAACCATATGTGAATACACCCAAATACAACAGCGTTCCTCTGGGGCCAAGGTGCAGAACACAGTATGAACAATCACACACAGCACACTGCATACCAATGAACCAGTGAAGTGGACTTGCAGTATTCTGCATTACTGATGTCCAACAGTACCTTGAGATCGCAAGAAAAACATAGTCAGTTCACCACTTCTGACACCTTCTTCCATGGGTGCCTGTGAAGGCGGTGTGTAGGCCTCCGTTAGTTCTCAATACACCTTGCACCTTGGAAAGTTTCCAGGGCACAAGCCTGGGCAAGGTGTTTTTTAAGGGAAGACCGGCAGTTGCCCAAGCTGCAAGTCTCCCCTCTCCACGCCATCACTGTTGTCCAAGGGAAGGGCATTAGGACCCATATAGCTTGGCACAGAGCAATGTGTGGTTAAGTGCCTTGCTCAAGGACACACACGCAAGCCTTAGCCAAGGCTCGAACTAGCGACCTTCAGATCACTAGACGAACGCCTTAACCACTTGGCCACAAGCCAACACAAGTAGAAGGCGGTAACACATTGCAAAACAAGTCCAGCTCCAATACTATTGAGCAAGTAGACCTGCAGTACTTGATGTTCTTAATACTCAGCAGCATCTTGTAATTGCAATAAAGACACAAACAATGAACAATTATACCTTTAACCTTTCAGGTCCATGCCTCTCCATCAGAACTGGAAAAGTATGTTTTTGATTGGAAACAGGGGGATTGGTAGAGAGAATAACAGGAGATAGGCAGATCAAAGTTGTCCAGGTGACATAATGTTATTGGAGCTTCCTGTTTAATAGATGAAAGAAGGTGGCCACAGAGAGAATTTTAAAAAAGCCAAACAAAAAGCATACTGTAACAGTGAAGGGCAGAATGCAGTAAATATTGAAACTGAAACAAAATCTGTTTTTATTAAATTTGTGACTTCAACTCCATCATTCCTGATGCAAGGCTTTGGCCTGCAATGTTGAGAATTCCTTTACCCTCACAGACGCTGCTCAACTGCTGAGTTCCTCCAGCAGATAGTTTGTTGCTCCAGATTCCAGCATCTGCAGGTTTGCATGTCTCCTCTCCATCGTAGTTGCCAGGGCTCTCAACCACAAGACCATTTGTGCATTTGCGCTCACACCATCCTCCCAGTCAGAGCAAGGATAGTTTTAATTCTAGCCTTCCATTTTACCAGCGTTCAGGTTCAAGTGATCAAATGTTTTCTTGTTTGTATTTTATGATTTCTGTGGAAAGAAAAGATCAGCAAAATTTCTGTTTTGCTGAGCTTTCCATAAGAATTAGGCTATTCAGTCCGTTGAGTCTGTTCTGCCATTCAATGAAGGCTGATTTGTTATCCCTCTCCACCACATTCTCCTGCCATTTACAGCTTTTTACTTCAAGGCCATTGAGATGAGAGGAGGTCCCGTTGAGACTGTAGGCGTGCTATTTTGCACTTGAAGCGTGGTGACACTTGCAGGCTATCCCTAGCACAATCCTTGGACTGTGTTGGTCATTGACGCACTTCACTGTATGATTTGGTGTTTCGATGCTCATGTGACAAATAAAGTTAATCTTTTAACTTCAGGGCATTCAGTCTCTCAACCCTAATTCACTATTTAATGAGATGATTGAATGGTGAGCTGACTATACACTTGCCTCTGTCATATACCTTTTAATTAGGGAGGATCCATCAATCTCAGATTTAACATTAATCAGCCTCGATTGCCATTAGCTAAAGAAAGTTACTAATTTTTACTACTGTTTGCATTAGAAATGCTCCTTGACTTCACTTAGTTTTCCATTTACTTTTTCCTGGGATCAGAAGAACAGACTGCATAATCTCAGCCAATTTCTTTCCGTAATGGATATTAGTAACCAAATGGGTTTTTAAGTTAACTCTGTCGTGTCATGCCTGTCATTATGGAAGCAGGTTTTTTCCATTCCAGATTTTAATTACATAAATTTATATGTCCAAATCAACAGCTAGGGCAACTAGTTATTACATTAGTAATATAGCCACACGTTACTATATAAATTATTTCTGATTATGGCTCCTCATAATATCGGCTTTGTATAATGCTGCATTCCTAGTTTCTGTAATCCACCCATCTTGCCATTAACTTGTTCTCTTTCTGGTACTTCTCCATTCTATTACTCATCACTATGTCTTTCCACATTCCTCCTGCCGCCTAGACTTGACTTCATGTCTAACCTCAGTGTCTTTCCCTCACAGAGAAAACTTTGCCTGGGAAAATGCAAAGGCATAAAATTGCTGCATTCTTTCTCATAATGGAAAGGAGATTGTAACTGAGGCTACGGGAAAACAATTAACGTCTGTTTACATCATAATTCTGTTATTATTTTGATGCTTAAAAGCTCCATTTAATAAAAAAATGTGTTAATACATACAGAATGGGGCTTGGATTATGCCTGATTAAGAATACCCTCACAGCTGCCCAGCTTGGTGCTTGTGCCTGAAGTGCGTGGTATTAAATTAGCTGCTCAACGCTTGTGCCTGCCTAATGTTTCTCACATGTGAGTGTGCTCTAGGTGTTCGATGGAGAAATGATTAGAATCTGCAACCGAACAGCCTGGGTCAACTCCACATTATCTTCACTGAATAATTCAGAGGTGAATGCATAGCAAATGCGAATTTGTGGTTGCGATTAAGTGAGACTGGGCTGCACAACCCAATGCCAGGAAAATGGCCAGTCTGAGAAATTACAACCAGTTCCTACATCCAGATTTTGGAAATGTGTTAATTAACAGGCATCCCACATACACGTCCCTGCTTTAATCTCATTAACTACGCTTGGTTTCACTAAACCCAGGGCTCACCTGCTCTCTCAGGTAGTAGTAATAAATACAACAGCAGCGTACAATCTGAAGAAGTGCAGAGTTGCTCTCTCTACTGCCTGCCCAATATTTTGCCCACTATCAATTCTACTCAGTCATGATTGGAAGTCTGCTGTATGCATCCTCCATGAGGATCACAACTTGTCGTGGTTTGGAGGCTTGCGTGCCTCAATGACCCAGAGGGGTATGTTGGCTGGAGTCAGGGCTTCATGCTTTGGGTCTTGGAAGGGTCACCCATGCTAAATAGGTCAAAGGGTAGAGGCCAGACTAAGGGTAGTCCACCAGTCGTCCAGGTTTTGGGGTTCCACTCAGGCCTACAACCCTGACCGGTAAAACAAAATTGTTATGAAAACAACAATGAAGAGTCCTTCTACTTTACTTTACTTTATTGTCACCAAACAATTGATACTAGAGCGTTCAATCATCACAGCGATATTTGATTCTGCGCTTTGCGCTCCCTGAAGTACAAATCAAAATAAATACAATAAAAATTTAAATTATAAATCATAATTAGAAAATAGAAAAGGGAAAGTAAGGTAGTGCAAGTCAGGTCCGGATATTTGGAAGGTACAGCCCAGATCCGGGTCAGGATCTGTTCAGCAGTCTTATCATAGTTTGAAAGAAGCTGTTCCCAAATCTGGCCATATGAATCTTCAAGCTCCCGAACCTTCTCCCAGAGGGAAGAGGGACAAAAAAGTGTGTTGGCTGGGTGGGTCGTGTCCTTGATTATCCTGGCAGCACTGCTCCGACAGCGTGTGGTGTAAAGTGAGTCCAAGGACGGAAGCTTGGTTTGAGTGATGTACATCTGAGTGGGACAGTATTCCTGAGTCTTCAACCGGGACTTACATGACCAACAGTAGTGAAAACTGAGAGGAAGTTATTAATATGATGAAGGAAGGCCTGATCACCTCCAGAGATGGAGGACCTTTGTGGTCTTAAACACCAGTTGTGTAATAGGGAGCTGAATGCAAATTGACTGCTACACTGCTTATTGACCATAAGTAAAAGTATTTAATGGACATCCTGAAGTCCATAAGACATAGGAGCATAATTACGCCATTCAGTCCATCGAGTCTGTCCATCATCCAATAACGGCTGATT
This sequence comes from Hemitrygon akajei, assembly GCF_048418815.1. Taxonomy (NCBI): domain Eukaryota; kingdom Metazoa; phylum Chordata; class Chondrichthyes; order Myliobatiformes; family Dasyatidae; genus Hemitrygon; species Hemitrygon akajei. The sequence continues at coordinate 21,223,486 of NC_133139.1, read as the reverse complement.
TATTTTTCCTCTCAACCCCATTCTCCTGCCTTTACCCCATAACCTTTGACACACTTATCAATCAAATACCAATCAACCTCCACTTTAAATATACCCAGTAACTTGGCCTCCACCCCATCTGTGGCAAAGAATTCCACGGGTTATGAAAGAGTCATGGCATTCATAGAAGATGCTATACAAAATGGAGAGACAATACTAAAATCTGAGGTGCAAAGGACTAGGGAGCCCTAGTGCAGGATTCCCTAAAGGTTAATTTGTTAATTTGCAGGTTGAGTCCATGGAGAGGAAGGCAAATGCAATGCTAGCATTCATTTCAAGAGGACTCGAATAAAAAAAGCAAGGATGTAATCTAGAAACTTTATAAAGAGCTGGTGAGGCCTCATTTGGAGTATTTTGAGCAGGTTTGGGCCCCTTATCTTAAAAAGGATGTGCTGAAACTGGAGAGGGTTCAAAGGAGGTTCACGAAAATGAATCCAGGATTGAATGGCTTGCCATATGGAGAGTGTTTGATGGCTCTGGACCTGTACTCACTGGAATTCAGAACAATGAGGGGTAACCTCATTGAAACCCATGGAATGGAGAAAAGAGCAAACACGAGGAAATCTGCAGATGCTGGAAATTCAAACAACAACACACACAAAATGCTGATAGAACACAGCAGGCTAGGCAGCATCTATAGGGAGAAAAGCCTTGTTAGAGTGGATGTGAAGAGGATGTTTCCTATGGTGAGAGAGTCTACAACCAGAGAACACAGCCTCAGAATAAAATGGAGTCCTTTGAGAATGGAGATGAATCAGAACCAGAATCAGGTTTATTATCACCGGCATATGACGTGAAATTTGTTAACTTAGCAGCAGCAGCTCAATGCAATACATAATATAGAAGAAAAAAAATAATAAATAAATAAATTTTATTCCATATACTTTATACAGTATACATATATTGAATAGATTAGCATATGTGCAAAAATAGAAATAGTGTATATTTAAAAACTGAGGTAGTGTCCAAGGATTCAATTTCCATTTAGGAATTGGATGGCAGAGGGGAAAAAACTGTTTTTGAATCGTTGAGTGTGTGCCTTCAGGCTTCTGTACCTCCTACCTGATGGTAACAGTGAGAAAAGGACATGCCCTGGGTGCTGGAGGTCCTTAATAATGGACGCTGCCTTTCTGCGACACCACTCCCTGAAGATGTCCTGGGTACTTTGTAGGCTAGTACCCAAAATGGAACTGACTAGATTTACAACCCTCTGCAGATTCTTTCGGTTCTGTGCAGTAGCCCGCCCCATACCAGACAGTGATGCAGCCTGTCAGAATGCTCTTCATGGTACAAGTACAGAAGTTTTTGAGTGCATTTGTTGACATGCCAAATCTCTTCAAGCTCCTAATAAAGAATAACCACTGTTTTGCCTTCTTTATAACTACATCGATATGTTGGGACCAGGTTAGACCTTCAGAGATCTTGACACTGAGGAGCTTGAAGCTGCTCATTCTCTCCATTTCTGATCCCTCTATGAGGATTGGAATTGTGGTGAACTACATATACCTATCTGGACACCCCCCCCACCCCCCCCTGCTGACTGCTCCTGTGGCTCCTCCCACAGACCCCCTGCTGACTGCTCCTGTGGCTCCTCCCACAGACCCCTGTATAAAGGCGATTGGAGGCACTGCTCCTCCCTCACTCTCCAGGATGTTGTGTGATGGTCTTTTGCTGCTGACAGTGCTTTCTTCCAGCTAATAAAAGTCTATCTCTCACCTCACATCTCCGAGAGTTATTGATGGTGCATCAGGAATGTTTTCCTTCATCTTACCCTTCTTGAAGTCCACAATCAGCTCTTTTGTCTTACTGACATTGAGTGCCATCTTGTTGCTGCGGCACCACTCCGCTAGTTGGCATATCTCACTCTTGTACGCCCTCTCGTCGCCACCTGAGATTCTACCAACAATGGTTGTATCATCAGCAAATTTATAGATGATATTTGAGCTATGCCTAGCCACACAGTCATGGGTATACAGAGAGTAGAGCAGTGGGCTAAGCGCACACCCCTGAGGTGCACCAGTGTTGATCGTCAGTGAGGAGGAGATGTTATCACTAATATGCACAGATTGTGGTTTTCTGGTTAGGAAGCTGAGCATCCAGTTGCAGAGGAAGGTACAGAGGCCCAGGTTCTGCAGCTTTTCAATCAGGATTGTGGGATTTGAGTACAGGAGCAGGGAGGTTCTACTGCAGTTGTACAAGGCCTTGGTGAGACTGCACCTAGAGTAGTGTGTGCAGTTTTGGTCCCCTAATCTGAGGAAAGACATTCTTGCCATAGAGGGAGGACAAAGAAGGTTCACCAGATTGATTCCTGGGATGGCAGGACTTTCATATGAAGAAAGACTGGACCAACTAGGCTTATACTCACTGGAATTTAGAAAATTGAGGGGGGATCTTATTGAAACGTATAAAATTCTAAAGGGATTGGACAGGCTAGATGCAGGAAGATTGTTTCCGATGTTGGGGAAGTCCAGAACGAGGGGTCACAGTTTAAGGATAAAGGGGAAGCCTTTTAGGACCGAGATGAGGAAAAACTTCTTCACACAGAGAGTGGTGAACCTGTGGAATTCTCTGCCACAGGAAACAGTTGACCGGTTCATTGGCTATATTTAAGAGGAAGTTAGATATGGCTCTTGTGGCTAAAGGGATCGGGGGTATGGAGAGAAAGCAGGTACAGGGTTTTGAGTTAAATGATCAGCCATGATCATACTGAATGGTGGGGCAGGCTCGAAGGACAGAATGGCCTACTCCTGCACCTATTTTCTATGTTTTCTATGTTTTCTATGTGGGAATGATGGTGTGTTGTGCTCTCCTGGAGGAATTTCTTATCCAGAAAGTGGTAAATCTGTGGTATTCTTTGCCACAACCTGCTGTGAAGGCCAAGTCCTTATGTATATTTAAGGCAGAGGTTGATAGATTCTTGCCTGGTCAGGGCATGTAGGGATACAGGGTGAGGCAGAAGATTGGGACTGAGAGGAAAATTCAATCAGCTATGATAAAATGGCGGAGCACACTCGATAGGCCAAATGGTCTAATTCTGCTCCTGTATCTTATCTTATCTTATGGTCTTAAAATCAAGGTTGACTTTGTTGTCATATGCAAAAGTGCGAGTATGCACAGGTGCAATGAAAATCTTGGCTTTCAGCATAATCACAGGCACATAACATTATACAGACAACTTTCACAAGAAAAAACATAAATTATACGCAATTTTTACAAGGAGGAAAACATTTGGAACAAGAAAGCAAAGCAACCCGCACAAAACGCTGGAAGAACTCAGCAGGTCAGGCAGCATCTATGGAAATGAATAAATAGTTGACATTGCAGGCCGAAACCCTTCTTCAGGACTGTAAAGGAAGGGGAAAGATGCCAGAATTAAAAGGTGGGTGAGGACAAGGAGGCTAACTGGAAGGTGATAGTTGAAGCCAGGTGGGTGCAAAAGGTCAAGGGTTGAAGAAGAAGGAATCTGATAGGAGAGGAGAGTGGACTATAGGAGAAAGGAAGGATGCTACTGGAGATACGTTGGGTACCCATTTTATTAACACTTAGCGGAAAATATTGGCAGTCTTGTTCATTGAAGCATGCTACACAACTGTCATTGATTCCATCCTCATATCCCACTTTACATCAGTGAACAAGCTTTTTTCCACTCAGGCTGGGTGAGGCTAGAAAAAGAGCCGGGGATTAAGAGTTAAATGTTTAGGGGAACATGAGAAGGAACTTCTTCACTCAGCAGGTGGAACAAGCTGCCAGTGGAAGTAGTGAACGCAGGTGCGATTTCAACATTTAAGAGAAGTTTGGATACGTAGATGGATGGGAGGATTATGGAGGGCTATGGTCCAATTGCAGATCAATGGGACGAGGCAGAATAATTGTTCAGCATGAAGTAGATGGGCAGAAGGGCATGTTTCTGTGCTGTGACACTCTATGACTCTATGGAAGTCCTTGGCCAACTGTTCTCACCTCAACATACACGTACATGTAAGTGTACCTTTAAGAACTGAATCTACCATGTGGTGTGACTTTTAACACATTGTTGTCCAAGATACTTTGTAGGTTGAGTGTTCACAACATTCAAGAAAGGACTTCAGGATCAGAATCAGAATCAAATTTAGTATCACTGGCATAGCTGGTGAAATTTTTTGTAATTTGTTGCCTTCTTAGTACTTCCACCTCTATTATATTCCTCTGTAAACAGCAACACTAAAGACCATAAGACCATAAAACATAGGAGCAGAAATAGGCCATTCGTCCCACTGACTCTGTTCTGCCTGTCCATCTTTGCTGATTTATTATCCCTCTCAACCCTTTTTTCCTGCCTTCTCCCCATAATCTTTGACACCCTTAATGAAGAGCCTATAGACTTTGCCCGGTACTTGAATAGGAAAAGGACCACAATGAAAGATCTGTCTTTTGACACGTTAAAAAAAAACTATATTTTCTTTTAAGGACAACCATATCACGTGCCCTAGAAATACACTGTCAACTAATCGTAGCTAACTCACATGGTTATCACAGTCGCAAATGAATTGATTGTTCTTAACACTTGATTCCTGTTCCGAAATAGAAAAAAAATATAGGCAGGTTTGCAAACATTTAGACATGTTCTTATGCAATACCTCTCCAAACCAAAATCCGGTTTGCTATGTTTCAGTCAGAGTCATTTTATGGCAGAATCCTCTGTTAGCTGTCACCATGTGGCTAACCTCTTGGCTCTCTTGACAAAGATCTGACCCACCATCTGTCTGCTGCTTTTTTTTGTGGAAGTCCACAGCACCACCCCACCTTTCTCTAGCCACCAGATGTTAACGGGGGGGGGGGGGGGGGAACTAAACTTTCCAAATGAAGTTCTACAGTAGCTCCTGAAAGCCATTTGCAGCCTGCCTTAGTTCCTTTGACTCCAGATCACCAATCAGCCTCAGGATTCTTGGCCTGCTGCAGGTCGATGGAGAACATGTTCATGATGCCACATACGTATATTTTTATCACTCCTTTGAAAAGGGCACAACATTTTTATTGGTCAAATTAAATTAAAGACAAAACCTTTTTCATTGTTTAATAATGCAATTAATACTGCGATTAATGTGAGATTAATTTTTTTAACACTTGATTATTTTTTTCTCTTCACTTGACAACTATAATTTAAAATGCCTAAAAGGCAATAGATTGAACAGAAGGGCAGTAACTGAAGTAACGTTAGTAAATGCAGAATTTGTTTTTGAGCAACGCATGGAGAGTTGGATTTGTGAGGAGGTGCTGGATGGTCACAGAAGTTCATTTTCAGAGGGGAAACTCAACCGAGGTCTTGTGTTTCGGCACCAATAGTTGAGCTGAGTGTTAAAATTCTTTCTGGCATCTTAAAGAAAATATAGAGGGCATTCTCTTTCAATATTTAATCATTCTTCTGAATTTATTACTTATTAATTGCAGACCCCTTAACTCTTTGTGGGGACTTTCATGTGGGCAACATGGTTAAATGGAGCAGACATGAAGAAGAAAGGCAACATGAGGAAATCTGCAGATGCTGGAAATTCAAACAACAGGTACAAAATGCTGGTGGAACGCAGCAGCAGGCCAGGCAGCATCTATAGGAAGAAGTGCAGTCGATGTTTTGGGCCAAGACCCTTCATCAGGACTAACTGAAAGAAGGGTCTCGGCCCAAACTGTCGACTGTACTTCTTCCTATAGATGCTCCTGGCCTGCTGCGTTCCACCAGGATTTTGTGCGTGTTGTACGAAGAAGAAAGGATTTGGTTGATTAGAAAGGGATTGGTTTGCTTATTGCAAATGCTCTTACACGATATAGAGTATTAATTAAATTAGTTTACAAGAATCATGTAGACTAAACACGGCAGGTTAGTGTGCACCACAAGCATCATTCCCAAATGATCTCTTTGTAAGTTTTCACTTCACAAGTTCCTCGACCTGCTTGTAGAAACCACAGGGGAAATCTGCATTAAGTTTCTGATTACTTTGGTTTTTACTCTGAGTTGCTGTGATCCAGGGCCAGCCAGGAGTTGGGGAGAGGATGAAATCCAGACAGAGGTTCCAACTTCTAAATGCTATCCTGAACAATCCTGCAAAGGGGATGTCCATGGTGGGTGCAAAGACAGAGGAGGCAGGTTTGGCTCAGTTCCACCTCTTGCTGCCAATTGCCATCCACAAGTAAAGGGAACAAGGCTTTAATAAACAGCCAGCCCCTGTGCAAACGATCAAGGCAATCCTAGTCATTAGTGAGTGATCTGGAATCTGGATCCCCCATAAACCTCATCAGCCACACCAGAACCCATAGAAGTGGAATAGGAACAAGTCATTCTCGACCTAGATGAACAGTCTTAGAAAGCATTGCTTAACCAGTTCAGTGCTGGAAGAAATGGCAAGGCATTGATACAGTTTAAAAATCTGGAATTTAATTGTAATCTGCCTGATTGTAGCAGATGAGCTGTCCATTCAGTGGTCAACTTGTCCAAGATAATGAACTAAGAAAAGTCAAGCAATTTGCCTTTAAATAAGAAAATAGAGATTTCTAATTTGATAGTGTCTTGGAGCCCCAAGATTTTCCCAAAGAACTTTAAAGTGAATTAAATTATTTTTTTTAACATGTAGCTGCATTTTACTCCTGCCATAACCAATTCCTTTGAATTGAATCAGCACTGTAGTGTTGTGGCTAGCACAACACCTTACAGTACCAGCGACCTGGGTTCAATTCCCACTGCTGTCTGTAAGGAGTTTATACACTCTCTCCATGACCACTTGGGTTTTCTCCCACAGTCCAAAAAATATACTGGTTGCTAGGCTAATTGGTCATTGTAAATTGTCCCGTGATTAGGCTCGGGTTAAATCGGGTGTTGCTGGGCGGTGCAGCTGACAGTGCTGGAAAGCCTATTACATGCTGTATGTCAATAAATAAACAAACAAACAAATAAATAAATAAAATTCATAGACGGTCACGGGCAAAGCTTGCAAGTAAAAAGGCCAGTTAGAACTTGCAGCAGCACCAATGGAATTTTACATCAATGAAGGTCTCCACCTTTGGAGTTAGCCTGCCTGGGTGAAGTAACCAAAAATGATTCTGCGTCTGTAAAAAGTTTGCAAGATCATGACTGGTTTAGGTTGGGTCACAGAGGGAAGCTGTTCCCATTAGTCAATGGTTGAAGTTTTGGGCAATAGATACCAGAGGGATGTGACAAAATGGTGAATCGAACGCAGACATAGCCCTGACAACTTCGATTGTCCTCATTGGAAACTGAGAGGTATCTGTAAAGCTTTTCTGTAAAACCAAAGGAAACTTGAGACTTTCAAAAGGGAATTTGCTAGGGGTAAAGAACCGAGAATTGGGTCTCACAGAATTTCCAGTCAAATGGTTGATGGGTCAAATGGCCTCCTTCTGCAAATTCACCATTCTGCGTGTAATGAAAAATATCTTCATCACCCTTTCCGTTTCTTCTGCCAATTAATTTCAATCTGTATTTTGTTTTGATTAACCAGCTATTTCTTTTTATTTATTCTTTCAAAACAGATGTTGGAAACAACTTGCAAACAACTCAAGTGGCCAACATGAGCAGATGTTAGTGTTCCGATTTAGGATGCATCCACCAATTGAGACATTTTTTTTTTAAGAACCACACAATTCAAACAAAACTTTCCATTGGATGAGGATCATAAGCATCAGCCTGGAAAACTGTTTCCCGGGACTTCAGTGCTAGAATACCAGAGCTAGAGGGTGGAGACAAGCCACAAGGTTGACCGTAAACCTGCTCTTCCATTCAAGTGAGAAACGTTGGAGCAGAGCAACTGAATATAATGAGATAGCAAAGGTTTAACATCATCAGCAGGATGCTGGTTTGCATAAATCTCTTTTCTGTTTTACCCTTACCAACTGCATAAAAATTAATTACTGATTTGCATTTGTACAGTGACCAGAATAATAACAAGTCCCAGCCCTGCTTGCTATCGTAATGATATCATTCAGTTGATCCATAGAAATGACAGAAAATCTAAATTCGTTGTGAGGTGGTCCAGTGTATCCCAGCCATCTTTTATTATTTAGTAGCTGTTCGCATAGTATTCAAAATACAGCAGCACATTCAGTTTCAGTATAACAGTACACACTAGGCCCTGTGGTAACCAAAGCTGTCATGCAAAATTTAACATTAAGCACTGTGCAGAGATGTCAGGACCAATGACAGAAGCTTAATCAACAAGTCGAGTTTAAGGAGTGTGTCAAGGAGAGAGAGATAGAATTGGGGTTTAAGGATGTGGCTTTTACAATGGTGAAGTGATGACAAATGGAATTATTAGAAGACTATTTATACATATATTAACTATAACATTGCCAGAGAAAAAATATATTCAAAGTACCCCAGGTATGACAATTTATGTGGTCTGAAATACTTTGACAATAGAGTGCATACTTGTGTGCTTAATGTTGCATGAAAGAATGAAGATGTTTAGAAATTCAGTTGGGTTTTTTTAATCAGAATTCTAAAGCAGGCTTATAGCTATATAAACCTGAAAAGATAAATTGGTTTCAAGAATGAGCAGTTAACATGTATCCATTACTTTTTCATTTTTCTTTTTTTTTGTAATGAATGAACTCCCAAATCTAAATTCAGGAGAAGTTTAAAATTAATGGCCAATATTAAATAATATTTCAATGGCACATCTAACAACCTAAGAATATCTCAAAGCACTTTACTAACAATGAAGTACTTTTGAAATGTAATCCTTGTCCTAAAATAAGATATCTTCTTACTGCCCTTTATGTTGCTGGCGTTTAGGGCAGCAATGAATGTCCTCCATCTCTGTCAGTCCCTACCACTGCACACAGATATAGAAGGATTCTTCATTGCTGTTTTCGTAACAAAATATGTTTGACCAGTCAGGGTTGTTAGCCCTGAGCTGAACCTCTGAACCTGGAGGGCTGGTGAACCACTCTTAGTCTGGCTTCCACTCTTTGACATGTTCGGCATAGGTGGCCCTACCAAGAACCAAAGCACAAGGCCCGGACTCTAGCCAACGTAGCTCTCCAGATCATTGAGGCACGCAAGCCTCCAAGCCCGACAACAAGGTTGTGATCCTCTTGAAGGTAAAATAGGAAATGCAGGAGCAAATTTGCACTCAGCAATATCCTACAAGTAGCACTGTAACAATGACCAAATAATCTGATCTTGGGTTTTTTAATCATTTGGCATTTCTGGCAAAACAAATAATGATTGTCCACCACTATTGCTCTTGAGAGTATGGTGCACAGCTACTTCCATGTTAGTAAGGTGTGGAATTTGAAGGGAGCCAACAAGCACTGATAGGGGGAAATGAATGTTAGGGATGATGTGAAAGGGGTGGGGGGAGTAGGGTTGTGTGGCAGGTCAAGTGAACTTCTTTGTCTTGAGTCAATCTTTTTAAGTGCTGAAGAGAAACACTCAATAGCACAATGCTTAACAGTATGGATGACCTGGGTTCAATTTCGCTAATGCCTATCAGGAATTTTTATGTTCTCACTGTGACCGCGTGGGTTTCCTCTGGGTACTCCAGTTTCCTCCCACAGTTCAAAAACATACCGGTTGGTAAGTTAATTGGTCGTTGTAAATTGTCCCATGATTAGGCTAGAATGAAAAAAATTGGGGTATCACTGGGCAGAATGGCTCAAAGGGCCAGAGAGGCCTATTGCAGCCTATATCTCAATAAATAAGTAAACAAAAAAAAAGTAAATACAGATTAATGAATCTTTGTTATTTTTCTACCCAAGAGATCTGAGGAATTAAAATTCAGAGTTCAAAGTATAAATATCTCAACCTATGCTACCTTGAGATTAATTTTCTTGTTGGCATTCACAGTAAGTACAAAGAAATACAATAGAATTTATGAAAACCTGTGCATAAACAAGACTGACAAACAACCAATGTGCAAAAGAAGATAAATTATACTTAGTGGCCACTTTATTAGGTACACCTCTACATCTCCTCGTTAATTCAAGTATATAATCACTCAATCATGTGGCAGCAATTCAATGCATAAAAGCATGCAGGCATTGTCAAGATGTCCAGTTGATATTCTGACCAAGAATCAGAATGGAGTCAAAATGTGATCTAAGTGACTTTGACCTGGAATGATTGTTGGCGCCTGACAGGATAGTTTAAGTATCTCAGAAACTGATAATCTTCTGGTATTTTCATGCGTAATAATCTCTAGAGTTTACGGAGACTGGTGTGAGAAAAAACTACCCAGTGGGCAGCAGTTCTGTGGGCCAAAATGTCTTGTTGATGAAAGAGGTCAGAGGAGAATGGCCAGAGTGGTTCAAGCTGACAGGGAGGTGACAGCATCTCAGATAACCACGTGTTCCAACAGTGGTGTGCAGAGGAGCATGTCTGAATGTACAACACGTTGAACCTTGAAATGGATCAGTTACAACAGCAGAAGACCACAACAGGTTCTGCTCCTGCACCTAATATAGTGGCCACTGAGTTTATTTCCAAGTTTCTATGATGCGTGACTTGGAAGGGACAAACAGGTGCAGATTGTGGGGGGGGGGGGGGGGGGGGGGGAGGGTGGGAATGAACGTTTAGGGTGATGTGACTAGGGATCCGGTCAGGTGAGTTTCTTTATCTTGTATCGGTGCTGTTAAGTGTTGTTGAGCTGCACTCAAGAAGCAGAAGTTAGTAAATTTTTAATTTTCTACCCCGGTGGTCTGTGGGTACTCAGTCACTGAGTGTATTTGAGAAAATTTAATACATTTTTGGATCAGAATCAGAATCAGGTTCAATATCACCAGCATCCGTCATGAAATTTGTTGTCTTTGCGGCAGCAGAGCAAAGCAATACATAATAATACAGAAAAATTATATGAATTACAGGAAGTATGTATATATTAAATAGTTAAATTAAATAAGTAGTGCAAAAATAAAATTTAATTAGTAGTGATGTAATTGTGAATTCCCGAGAAAATATGTCTAACTTGAGTGGAAGTAACCAATTAGTTTCACAATAAGCAAAAATTAACCTAAACAGTTTTGCATGCACTATTGCTAACATTGGGGCTCATGGGTTCAATATCATTTCGGAATTGGATGGCAGAGGGAAGTTCCTGAATCATTGAGTGTGTGTGCCTTCAGGCTTCTGTACCTCCTCCCTGATGGTAGCAATGAGAAGAAGGCATGTCCTGGGTGCCAGGGGTCCTTAATGATGGATGTCAACTTTTTGAGCCAGTTCTCCTTGAAGATGTCCTGGATACTACAGAGGCTAGTGCCCATGATGGAGCTGACTAAATTCTCAACTCTCTGCAGATATTAAAGAAACCGCAAAAACCAGGACATAAAATAAAAATCAACTGTAATCTTATTGAACAGCAGAACAGATTTGAGAGGCTGAAGGGCCTCTCATTGTTACTTCTAATGTTCTTATGTTCATTCAAGTGGCCATTCCTAACGTGACTTTAGGCAGAAGGAAAACCACATCGTGAAAGTGAGGTCTTGTTTTCACTTGATACCCTCTTTACACAAATAGACTTCGATAAAATAATGCAAGAGCTGGATGTTGCATCTAATAATAAAATTATTTCAATCTCACAGATTAAAAGGAACCAATGGAAAGTGATCGGAGCTCTACAAGAGTAAGAACTGTCTGGATATTCGCCTTTTTTTATTCCAAAGAGACCAGTAACTGGCTGGTGCTTTGAACACAGACAATGCATTATCTTCAAGACAGAACAAAATTATTTTTTACTGCTGCATAGTCAGCTTCTCACATAGATTCCATTTTATTTACAGGTCTGTTTTAAATCATCTGAAATGAACAAAGGAGAATTTTTTTTTCAAGGAAATCTTTCGTGGTTTCCTCTGAACTTTGTGAATGCATGAAGAGGCAGAAAGCTTAATGCATTGAGTATAGAATAGGCAGATTGATTGTCAGTATATTAGAACTTTATTCCTTGGAAAGTAGAAGATTGAGGTGATATTTGACAGAGGTATGCAAAATTATGAGGGGTATAGATAGGGTAAATGCAAGCAGGCTTTTTCCTCAGGTCGGGTGGGACTACAACTAGAGGTCATGGGTTAAGGGTGAAAGGTGAAAACTTTGAGAGGAACATGAGGGGAAACTTCTTCCCTCTGAGGGTTGTGAGAGTGTGGAATGTATCATCGTGCAAGTGGCGCATGAAAGCTCAATGTCAACATTTAAGAGAGCTTTGGATAGATACGTGGATGGGTAGGGGTATGGAGGGCTATGGTCGAAGGGACTAGGCATTTTAAATGGTTCAGAACGGACTAGATGGATCCAGCATGTAAGTACCATTATGAAGAAAACACAGCAGTGCCTCTACTTTCTTAAAAGTTTGTGAAGATTCGGCATGTCATCTAAAACTTTGACAATCTATAGATGTGTGGTGGAGAGCATATTGACTGGGTGCATCATGCCCTTGAACAGAAAAACCTATAAAATTAATGGAAACAGCCCAGCCACAATGTGTAAAGCTCTCCCCACTATTGAGCACATCTACATAGAGTGTCCGTCATCAAGGATGTCCACCACCCAGGCCATGCTCTCTTCTTGCTGTTGCCATCAGGATGAATGTACAAGAGCCTCATGACCCACACCGCTAGGTTCAGGAACAGTTATTACTCTCAACCATCAGGCTCTTGAACCAGAGTAGATAACTTTACTCACTTGTCCCATCACTGAACTGTTCCTATAACCTATGGACTTACTTTCAAGGACTCTTCATCTCATATTCTCAATGCTTATTACTTACTTATTATTATTTCTTCTGTTTTCTTTTTTTGTATTTTCACAGTTTGTTGTCTTTTGCACATTGATTGTTTGTCTGTCCTGTTGGGGGAGGTCTGTCATTAATTATATTATATTTCTTGTATTTACTGTGTATGCCTACAAGAAATTGAATCTCAGGGTTGTATATGGTGACATAAATGTACTTTGATAATAATATTTACTTTGAACTTTGAACACAATCTATGGATAAACTTGCAAAAACTCTACAACTCATGTTCTCAATATTTATTTATTTATTATTATTTGTGTTTTTTGTATTTGTACATTTTGTCTTCTTTTGTACAAATTGTTTTGCTTGGCAGTCTTTGTTTCTATGTCGTTTTCCCTGATTCTATCATATTTCTTTATTTTGCTGTGAATGCCCACAAGAAAACAAATCTCAAGGTAGTATTTAGTGACATATGCATCCTTTAATAATAAATATACTTGGAACCATGGCTTTATAATTTAGGTTCAGAATTGGCTTTCCTATAGGAGGCAGAGGAAAGTGGTGGAAGGGTGTTGTGGCTGGAGGCACGTGACTAGCAGCATTTAGCAGGTATCCATGCTGAGACCTCTGTTACTTGTGATACTTACAAATGACTTGAATAACAATGCAAATCGTTGGGTTGTAAGTTTGCAAATGACAGAAAGTTGTTAGAGTTGCAGACAATGAACACGGTTGTGAAAAGATACAACAGGATATAGATCAGTTACAGTTACGATTGAAGAAATAGCAGATACGATATAATCAGGGTGAGAGTTGTTATACTATGGGAGGCCAAACTTAAGGGGAACATAGACATTACATGGTAGAACCCTTATTAGCGCTGATGTACAGAGATCCAGGGGTTCAAATCCATACCTCCTGAAAGTAGCAACATAAACAGACTGAATGATAAAGAAGGCATATCATCCTCTTGCCTTCGTCACTTTGGATGAAGACTGTAAGAGCCGGGAAATCATGATGCAGTTGTATAAAACTTTTTTTAATCACACTTGAAGTATTTTGTGTAGTTCGGTCCAGAGGCTTTGGAAGGAATGCAGAAAAGGTTCACCAGGATGCTGCCTGGGTTAGAGGCTATGTGCTATAAGTAGTGGTTGGTGGGTTGGAGATACAGCTGTACCAAAGGAGGTATAAAGTGCTCCTTCCCTCCACTAGACTGCAGCTCACCCTTGGGCAAGTGTAGCACCTGCTTAGCCCCCTGATCAGGGCTACAAGAAGTCATGGGACCTAGTGGAGAATGGCTGTATGAGCATCTAAGGCATATCACAGATCTTGGTTATGTGATTGCTGATGCCAGGCAGGCAGTTTCTGAAGAGTATTGATAATGGATAGGGGTCACCCGTCTTGTAAAGACATTCCCAGTGGCAAACCACTTCTGCAGAAAAGTTTGCCAGGAGCAATCATGATCATGGAAATACCATGACTGCTCATGTGATAAGACATGACATATAACAGATGAACGCAATAAGTAGGGGTTGGGCAAACTGGGGCTGTTTTCTCTGGAGCGCCGGAGGCTGAGGGAAGACTTGACAGAAGTATATAAAATTATAAGAGACATGGTTAGGGTAATCAGCCAAAATCTTTTATCCTGGGATATAAATATCAAATACTAGAGGGCATAGTTTTAAAGTGAGAGGAGGAATATTTAAAGGAGATGTGTGTGGCAATTTTTTTAAATGCAGGGAGTGGTAAGTGCATGGAATGTGCTGCCGGGGTGTTGATGGTAGCAGATACAACATTTAAATAGGAACGGGAATACATAAGGAATGGAGAGAAGGGATTAGATTAATTTGGCATCATACTCAGCACAGACATGATGGGCTGAAGGGCATTTTCCTCTGCTGAACTCTCCTATGTTCAATTTGCACACAGGGCATCCATTAATCTCCCTAACTTCCCATTGACTTTCTGGTTGGCTAGCAGGTAAGAGAGCATGGGCTTGGTGTTGGATGAAATCCAGGCCAGTTAATACAGCATATTTCCTCCTTTGAAGGGTGTTAGTGACTCAAGTGGGTTTGTATGACTACCTGTTCAGTACAGAGTCGGAACTATGAGCTGCTAACTTTTCATTCTATTTATTGAATATGAATTCCCAATTGCTGTTGTGGGATTTGAACTCATGTCTCGTGATCAATAGGCCATGTCCCTGGATATCAGGCAGTAAATGAAGCAGTGTACTATCATCCTCTCTGCATGCACTTGGCTTTGATACATGTGATTCAGCCTAGGCTTTCAGACGCAGGTCTCCAATGCCAACTATTTGATATTCAATGTTGTAAAATCATCTGTATTTCCCCTCAGTTTCATTCTTGCAGTGGTCAGATGTAACGCAACTGTTGGAGACAAAGTCGGGTGGAAAGTTCTCTCAGAAAATCTGTACTAAGGCACAGCTCTGGTAAATGAGGCCAAGGTTCCCATCTCCCTTGCCTTCAAAACCCCCCACTTCCTTTTGTCTGCTGACTATCGGGGTCAGTGCAGTGTGTGCTTCCCAGGCTCCCTGCAGTTTAAGGCTTAAGTGTCGAGTGGTGTGGAGAGCACTTGATACAAAATGTTTTATTTTCTTCCCAAAGCCCTTTAAGCCTCAGCGGCATTTGTTTAAATTCAGCCTGCTTTGGCTGCAATGGGGCACAGGCTGCTTTAAGAGCTGGCAAGATGGAGGGAAGAAAGAATTTAAATGACTATTGCTACCACATGGTAAATGGATTTATCATAATTCCATCTTAATTGCACTTCCCCCTTAGATAAAAGAGCCTCTCCATTAGGATTTCAGTAGGCTCTTTAATAGCTTTCCTATGAATGGTTTCCTTCCATTGATGGGAGCTCACTGGACAAAGGAGGTGTCTATTCAAAGATAGCATTTTTTTGTCCTCATGTCTAATAATAATAAAAAATCAGATTAACATGGCAATCTTTAAGCAACTCTGTAAATCCATGTTCTGTTTTACTTTACAATCAGGGATTCATAACTATCTCACTGTCTAGCCCCTTCACAGGCTCACTGGTGAGAGAGATTCGAGGAATGCTTTTGCTTGGTTTGGTAAACAAGCTGCTTTCTACTCCTTGACAAAGGTTTCTACCCCCACAATGGAGCTTCTGAACCAGACTCCTCAGTGTTTGAAGGGAAGGGAAGACTTGCATTAGACATCTCCCATAACTACCTCAGAATGTCAAAGGCAGCTTGATAGCCACTGCAGTAAAATTTTCTTTTGAAGTGTGTTAACACTTGTAGGAAACGCAGAGGCTGTTCTCACAATGGGCCACAGGATAACAAGATAGACTGCATGGACATTACTTAGCAATGATGTCAAAAGAGGCTGATTGTTCAATTTTGGTTGGGGCACTGGGGGAGAAATAAAAAAAATCTCTTCATTAAAATATGTGATGGGATCTTTTGCCAAGAGGGAAGATAAGGCCTTGGTTTAGTGTTTCGATTGAAAGACTGCCTTTCTGACAAACTGCTGAAGAAGCATGGGACCAAAGCAGTTGTGTGGGCGTAGATCCAATGGAACTATAGGGCTTGGAATGTGGAGGGAACTTGACGGAGCAAGTATTAATCTGCATTGTTTCAGCGAAAACTTATGTTTACCACCTGTTACGCCGCTGACATTTAGAGCAACAATGAAGGTCCTCCAGCTCTGGCGGTGTTCAGGGCTTCCTTCATTTTGTTAGTTTTTCCTCATTTCTCTCAGTTTTCACCACTGTGAGTCTGTAAGTCCCGGGAATACTATCGCACTCAGATGTAGAAGGATTCTTCATTGCCCTTTCCCATAAAAGTTTTGTTTTCCAGTCAGTGTTGTTAGCCCTGAGCTGGACCCCAGAACCTGGAGGTCCAGTGGACCACCCTTACTCTGTCTTCTACCCTTTGACCTGCTTGCCATGGGTGACCCTACCAAGAGCCAAAGCTTAAAGCCCTGACTTCAGCCTACGTGGCTCTCCAAGTCATTGAGGCAGACAAACCTTCAAACCACAACAAGGCTGTGGTCCTCTTAGAGGAGTGAAGACTTATGTTAGAACTTCATTTAGGAATCAAGGCATTTTATGTTAAGGAATAGTTTAAATTGGATGGACACTTAATTTATTTAACATCATCAGAACACCAAGACCATGGGCTTTTTGCTTTAATGAATACTGAAAGCAACCACATACCAAATATAAGAGAAAGGAATTAAGATACATTAAATCAATTAGCACTATCTCATAACAACAGAGCAGTCAACCATCTTGAGGGCAACTTGCTGTCAAGATGGAGGATATTCACACTGGGAGATGAACAGAGAAGCTGACCAGCTGATGCAGTGACATTTTCAGCCCCAAGGTGACTTAGGAATCAGCTTTGGAAACACTATGCACTTTAAAAAATGAGCAGAGAATTATACAGCCTAGCAAGTAAATCATTTGCCATACTTCTCTGCATATATTTACTGAGGTGCATTTATTTTCAAGCTTTATTTTTTTTTAAACTGAGAGCAAGGGACTGTAAGGCATGGTAGAGGAATGGTTAGCACATGGCTTTACAGTGCTAGCAATCACCGATCGGTGTTCAATTGCCATTGCTACCTGTATGGAGCTTGTACATTCTCAAAATAACTGTGTGGGTTTCCTCCAGGTGCTCCAGTTTTCTCCCACATTCCATAGGCATACGGTTTAGGGTTAGTAAGTTGTGGTGTGCTATATCGGTGTGGGAAGCATGACAACAGTTGCGTGCTGTCCAGCACAACATTTGCTGATTTAATTTGACGCAAATGACACAGTGTGGATGCGGTTTTAATCTTTAATCCTTTTCTCTTCAGTATGAGCAATGTAAGAATTGTAGGTGGAATGCAATGTAGCAGTCAATGGACTTGCTGCCACACTGCTCCATTGACATCATTTCAATCTGACCTGTGATGCTGTCTCTGTGAAGTTTGCACATTCCCCCTGTTACCACATGGGGTTCCTCTGGGTACGTGGGGTTCCCCTCATAGCCAAATCATGTGAGAGTTATTTGACTAATAGCCCTTAAAATAGGGGTGATTGGTAGAATCTGGCTGGAGACAAGAGGAATGTGGGGAGAATAAATGGGATTTGCGAGGAGGAGTCAGGACAGTTGGAGCCAATGTTTTTTGTAGACCCTGGTGTCTTCTTCCAGTTTGTTCATGAAACAGCTTATTCTCCCTCCCTTACTTCTTTCTTTTCTTTTCAAGGTGGCTGGGGTTCTGTCAGAGTCCATGATCTACAGCTTAAACTCTAGTTCTTTACGAGCAGCAGGTCTTTGGACCAGTTCTGTGGCCTGGTGCTCCGCTATCTGCAGGAATGGTCTGGATGATATGCACCTTCGGGGAGCACCCCCTAGACAACCAGCTTCCTTGCCGATTTTGCCAACTGAAGCTTCTGTGGAGACTGAAACATCGGGTCAGCAGGCGATTGGTGGTGCTGTTGGAAGAAGGCCCCTGTACTTGATTGATATCTCTCTCTCTCTCTCTCTCACTCTCTCTCTCTCTCTCTCTCTCTCTCTCTCTCTCTCACGCTCTCTTCTCTCTCTGTCCCTCTCTGTCTCTGTCTCTCTTCTTCTCTCTCATTCTGTCATCTCTCTCTCTCTCTCCCCCTCTCTCTCGCTCTCTCCCCCCTCCCTCTCTCTCTCAATGATGAGTGAGAGCCTGTCAGTCCTTGAGTCAGGGAACATGGAGAAGATGCAAAAGATTGTAACATCGGAACAGTGAACTGCTGCTTTCTTCTTTCATTGTTGCAGGAATGACCACTTCCTCCCTTGCTGCTGAGAAAGAGCCTGTCTGAGATACCAAAGTGCTGGGTTATGGACTGTAGTTTCTGATAGACTCTAGATCAAGGTCTCTTTGAGGGGCTTCTGCTGTTGTTGCACGGTGGGGGGTGGGTCAGTGCTTCGGCTGGTGCGTGGGGGGAGGGGGAGTGTTAATGCTTCTACTGCTGATTGTGCATGGGAGGAGGGAGGGGGAGCTTTGGGCTCTGCTGTTTCTGTCATTCATTCTTTGGGGGGTTTCTCGCTTTGTGGATGTCTGTGAAGAATAAGAATTTCAGGTTGTATACCAGATGTTTCCTGATTTTAAACAGTACCATTTGAAGTATTTATTAACATAAAAAGGCCCTTGATAGTCAAGGCAGATTTAATGTGCTGTAAGGCCCATTTCCAAGCTCTGTGACTTTGTGACTCTATGACATTATTGATCCTCTTACAAGCCTGCATGCTGGTCATCTTCCATCTTGGCCACACTCCTGACACTGGAGCTCAAAATGCTCAATGTTTAGAAATGCTGCAGTACAAAGAGACGTGAATAAATATTTTATAAACATTTAACATTTCGCCCAGAGGTTGAGAGCCTTTGACAGTGCACCATTCCCTTAGCAGCATACTATAGAGTCGGCCTAGATTGTTGTGCCTAAACCTTTGGAGTGGGATTTGAACTCTCAACCTTTTGACTCTGAGCTGAGAGAGCTACCCAATGATAGGCAACACTGACAGTGGGAGTAAGCAAGCAACTGCTTAATTAGAGTCTGTATTAAATCAGGTCCACTACACTGTTGCTAATGGTCTAATTAAGTCTGCGTGGACTTTTGACAAATAAAGCAATATGTGGAACTGACGTCTCAATGAGTTAATTAGGACCAAACTTAACCATAATAATTGTGTCTTAATAACTTGACAATAATGCAGTAACAAACCTTCCAAGTTTGACAGCAGCATCAAATCCCAAGGCGGTTATAAAAAGTAGGATCAAGGGAAAAATAGACTCAGTGAAAACAGAACAGACTGGAAGATTGGAACATAGTGTGATATACAACACCACAAAGCCTTTGATTGTGAAATATAAGGGATATGCAAGGGGGTAGGTTAGTCATCAGAAAGAAACACTACAAAATACCCAAGACTGCTGGAAAATCATCTGAGTCTTTAGTGCCTTGTACAGTGTTGTCAAGAAAGCCAAAATGTATGATTTGACGGTTTGTTCTTTCATTATGTGCTGTGTTGTATGACGAGGACAATCATGGTCTTTGACCATGATTGCTCTTGGCAAATTTTTCTGCAGAAGGGGTTTGCCAATGCCTTCTTCTGGGTAGTGTCTTTACAAGATGACTGACTCCATCCATTTGTTTCTTCAAAAATACTCAAATGGTAAAATAGTACAACCATGACTGACAACGGAAGTCAAAGCTATTGTAAAAACAAAAGAAAGGGCAGACGATGAAAGAAAAATTAGTGGTAAGATAGAGGATTAGTTAATTTTTAAAAACCTACAGAAAACATATAAAAAATCATTAGAGGAAAAGATGAAATATTAAAGCAAACTAGCAAATAATATCAGAATCAGAATCAGGTTTATTATCACCCGCATGTGACGTGAAATTTGTTAACTTAGCAGCAACAGTTCAATGCAATACATAATCTAGCAGAGAGAGAAAAAATAATAATAATAATAAATAAAATAAAACATAATAATAAATGAACAAGTAAAACAATTATATATATTGAATAGGTTATTAAGAATGTGCAAAAACAGAAATAATGTTAATTTAAAAAAGTGAGGTATTGTCCAAAGCTTCAATGTCCATTTAGGAATCGGATGGCAGAGGGGAAGAAGCTGTTCCTGAATCGCTGAGTGTGTGCCTTCAGGCTTCTGTATCTCCTACCTGATGGTAACAGTGAGAAAAGGACATGCCCTGGGTGCAGGAGGTCCTTAATCATGGACGCTGCCTTTCTGAGTCACCGCTCCCTAAAGATATCCCGGGTACTTTGTGGGCTAGTGCCCAAGATGGAGCTGACTAGATTTACAACCTTCTGCAGCTTCTTTCGGTCCTGTGCAGTAGCCCCTCCATACCAGACAGTGAAGCGGCCTGTCAGAATGCTCTCCATGGTAGAACTATAGAAGTTTTTGAGTGTATTTGTTGACATGCCAAATCTCTTCAAACTCCTAATAAAGAATAGCCGCTATTTTGCCTTCTTTATAACTACATCGATATGTTGGGACCAGATTAGATCCTCAGAGATCTTGACACCGAGGAACTTAAAACTGCTCACTCTCTCCACTTCTGATCTCTCTATGAGGATTGGTATGTGTTCCATCATCTTAAAACTTCCTTCCTGAAGTCCACAATCAGCTCTTTCGTCTTACTGATGTTGAGTGCCAGGTTGTTGCTGCGGCACCATTCCACTGGTTGGCATATCTCACTCCTATACGCCATCTCGCCACCACCTGAGATTCTACCAACAATGGTTGCAATATCAGCAAATTTATAGATGGTGTTTGAGCTATGCCTAGCCACACAGTCATGTTGATACAGAGAGTAGAGCATGGAGTAAGCACACACCCCTGAGGTGCTCCAGTGTAGATTGTCAGCGAAGAGGATATGTTATCACCAATCCGCACAGATTGTGGTCTTCCAGTTAGGAAGTCAAGGATTCAATTGCAAAAGGAGGTACAGAGGCCCAGGTTATGCAACTTCTCAATCAGGAATGTGGGAATGATAGTATTAAATGTTGAGCTACAGTTGATGAACAGCATCCTGATGTAGGCACTTGTGTTGTCCAAAGCAGTGTGGAGAGCCATTGAGATTGCATCTGCCGTTGACCTATTGTGGCAATAGGCAAATTGCAATGGGTCCAGGTTCTTGCTGAGGCAGGAGTTCAGTCTAGTCATGACCAACCTCTCAAAGCATTTCATCACTGTCGATGTGAGTGCTACTGGGTGATAGTCATTAAGACAGCCCACATTATTCTTCTTAGGCACTGGTATAATTGTTGCCTTTTTGAAGCAAGTGGGAACTTCTGCCTGTAGCAGCAAGAGGTTGAAAGTGCCCTTGAATACTCCTGCTAGTTGGTTGGCACAGGTTTTCAGAGACTTATCTGGTACTCCATCGGGACCTCCTGCCTTGCGAGGGTTCACTCTCTTTATAGACAGTCTAACATCGGCCTCTGAGACCAAGATCACAGGGTTATCAGGTGCAGCAGGGATCTTCACAGCTGTAGTTGTGTTCTCCCTTTCAAAGCGGGGATAGAAGGCATTGAGTTCATTTGGTAGTGAAACATCATACTGTTAGGTTTCACTTCGTAGGAAGTAATGACTTTCAGACCCTGCTGGAGTTGTTATGCATCTGCTATCACCTCCAACACCATTCAAAATTGTCTCTTCGCCCTTGAAATAGCTCTCCGCAAATCATACCTTTTTTTCTGGTATGGGTCTGGGTTGCCAGACTTGAATGCCACAGATCTAGCCTTCAGCAGATGACGTACCTCCTGGTTCATCCACGGCTTTTGGTTTAGGAATGTACAGTAAGTAGATAGTAAAAGTTTTTTCAAGTACCGTAGATTCCGGACTACAGAGCGCACCTGATTAAAAGCCGCAGGCTCTAATTTTAGAAAGAAAATCAATTTTGAACTTGTACAAGCCGCACCGGATTTTAAGCCGCAGGTGTCCCACGTTGTAATATGAGATATTTACACAGAAAGATATTACACGTGAGGATTTTTTAACTTTTAATTAAATCCGTATGGTAACATAAACAAATACATATTGCAAATGCTTTTTTTCGAACCGTGCCTGTAACACGGCTACTTTTAAATATACATACGTATCGGTAACACACAAATTACGTTGCGTATACTTTTTTACTGAATAGTGCACGAACAACATTCCAATATCTCCTAACGACTGGTAAAAAAATATATACTGCAGCCTACCAGGAAAAGTTATTGATCGCCTTTAACTTAAAAGCTGCATCATATGCTTTGCAGCGTTTTCGCGCGGGTCTAATGCGCTCGCCCCCTCCTTTCCGTTTATCGCAAACCGGTATTTTCCCACAAGACGCGGCGAAACCGGATGTGACGTCATAGCATCCCGGGATGTAGTACAGAAAACAAATATACTTAAAACACTTCTAACTTTAACTAGAAAATACCAACAAATGAATTACTAAGTGAAAATATTATAAACTAAATAACTGCCATAATGGCAGCACAATGCTTTTCTTCGAGTGTTTTCCATGTTGATGAGGGTGAGTACAAATGACTGATTTACAATAATTTAATTGTGAAAGTGCGCTTGATTTATCGTACAATTTCATTGGACCTCTGTGAACTACTCATCAATTTTATTGGTCTACTGTTACGAGGCAAAATGTTTTTGGCGGCATGAAAAAAAACCATGCATTAGCCGTACCGTAGTAAAGGCCGCAGTGTTCAAAGCTGTTCAAAGCGTGGGGAAAAAAGTAGCGGCTTATAATCCGGAATCTACAGTATGTTAAAACTAAAAAAGAAATGAGAGTGGATATAGGACCGCTAGAAAATGAGGCAGGAGAAATAATAACAGGGACAAAGAGATGGCTGTTGAACTAAATGAGTATTTTGCATCAGTCCTCACTGTGGGAGACACCAACAGTATGCCTGATGTTGTAGTGTGTGAAGGAAGAGAAGTGCCATTGCAAGAGAGAAGGTGCTGAAAAAGCTGAAAGTCCTAAAGGTACATAAGTCACCCGGACCAGATGAACTGCACCCTAGGGTTCTGAATGAGGTAGTATTAGAGATTGTAGTGGCATTAGAAATGATCTTTCAAAAATCATTGGACTCTGGCATGGTGCCAGAGGACTGGAAAATTGCAAATGTCACTCCACTCTTTAAGAAAGGAGGAAGGCAGCAGAAAGGAAATTATAGACCAGTTAGTCTGACCTCAGTGGTTGGGAAGGCGTTAGAGTCAATTGTTAATAAGGATGAGGTGATGGAGTACTTGGTGACACAGGATAAGATTGTACAATGTCAGCATGGTTTCCTTCAGGGAAAATCCTGCCTAACAAACCTGTTGGAATTCTTTGAGGAGATTATAAGTAGGATAGATAAAGAAGATGCAGTGGATGTTGTAGATTTGGATTTTCAGAAGGCCTTTGACAAGGTGCCACATGTGACGCTGCTTACCTAGTTAAGAGCCCATGGTATTTCAGGAAAATTACTAACATGGTTAGAGCATTGGCTGATTGGTGGGAGGCAGTGAGTGGGAATAAAAGCATCCTTTTCTGGTTGACTGCCAGTGACTAGTGGTGTACCGCAGGAGTCGGTGTTGGGACCACTTCTTTTTATGTTGTATATCAATGATTTAGATGATGAAATAGATGGCTTTGTTGCCAAGTTTGCAGATGATACGAAGATTGGTGGAGGGGCAGGTAATGTTGAGGAAACAGGTAGGCTGCAAAAGGACCTAGACAGATTAGGAGAATGGGCAAGAAAATGGCAAATTAAATACAATGTTGGAAAATGCATGGTCATGCACTTTGGTAGTAGAAATAAATGTGCGGACTATTTTCTAAATGGGGAGAATATCCAAAAATCTGAGATGCAAAGGGACTTGGGAGTCCTTGTGCAGAACACCCTGAAGGTTAACTTGCAGGTTGAGTCAGTGGTGAGGAAGGCAAATGCCATGTTAGCAATCATTTCAAGAGGTCTAGAATACAAGAGCAGGGATGTGATACTGAAGTTTTAAAAGGCACTGGTGAGGCCTCACCTTGAGTACTGTGAACAGTTTTGGGCCCCTCATCTTAGAACAGTTGTGCTGATGTTGGAGACGGTCCAGAGCAGACTCACAAGGATGATTTCAGAAATGAAAGGGTTACCATACAAGGAACGTTTGATGACTCTGGGTCTGTATTCGCTGGAATTCAGAAGGATGACGGGGGATCTCATTGAAACTTTTTGAATGTTGAAAGGCCTAGACAGATTAGATGTGGAAAGGATAACACAGTACAGTTTGTTCGTTATGTGCCATTTCGTATGATATAGACGATTATAGTCTTTTTATGAGCATGATTGCTCTTGGCAAATCTTTCTACAGAAGTAGTTTGCCATAGCCTTCTTCTGGGCAATGTCTTTATAAGACGGGTGACCCCAGCCTTTATCAATACCCTTCAGAGATTGTTTGCCTGACATCAGTGATCGCATAACTAGAACTTGTGATATACAACAGCTGCTCTTTCAACCATCCACCACCTGCTCCCATGGCTCCACGCCTTGCACCTCCTTTGTAGAGACGTATCTCCATCCTGTTACAGTACAGATCCTTTAGCCCATAACTCTGCGCCGATTTTTAACCTGGTCCAAGTTCAGTTTAACCCTCCTCTCCTGCATAGTCCTCCATTTCTCTTTCATTTTTATGCCTCTCGAAGAGTCTCTTAAATATTCTTAATACATCTGCCTCTTCATTACCCTTGGCAGCACATTCCACATACCCACTACTCTTTCTCCAAAATCACTACCTCTATACTTTCCTCCAGGATATTTTATATGTCCCTGATGTCCTACAGCCTGCAGGAAGAGCATGCTATGGCACTATCTTCCCTACCCTTTATCTTCAGTCCGTTCTGTTAAGAAAGAGAATAAAAGAGAATTCTATCTGAGCACCACTCACCTTGTTCACTGAAGAGTGATGTTCAGCCAAGCCCTCACTGTGACCTCAAAGCCCCTCGCACGATTTGCACACCCAATCTACCTGCTTCCTTTTCTATACCTCCTGCTCGCCATTGATCTCACAGGAGCCTCTGGTCCCACAGCTACCTCCAAGTCTTACTACACTGTGCTAAAAGAATGATCTTATTTAAAAACTAGATTTTTTTTCAATTAATTCTGGAGGTGCAAACATTAACTGCTACTGTTAGCATTTCTTTGTTCATCCCTAGTAGTTGGCTGTTGATAATTCAGATTTATTTATCAGATGTACATCAAAACAGACAGTAAAATGCATTGTTTGTGTTAACAACCAACACCCCTAACGAAGTGCTGAGGGCTGCCCACAAGCAGCGCTGAAAATCTGGCATCAATCTAGCATGCCGTCAATGCTCAGCAGAATGACACAGAATGCAGCAAAACTGAGCACAATTAGCAACAAAATAATAACAAGCTTCTTTCCACTCTCTTCCCATCCATCCCACCCACCCACGCTCAGGACAGTCCTCAATTTCCAGGCTTTGCCCATTGGGCTATGATTTCTGGGCTTCCGATCAACCTTCAGGCATCAATCTTTGGTATTACCCTTGGACTCGCTGATGACAAGGTCCCTCGACTCGAACTCTGAGCATGCTGACCTACAGGACCAGTGTGTGGTTAAAACTGCCCAGCGAATTATCGGCATACAATTGCCCATCATTGAGAACATCTACCATAAACGCTGCCTGGGCAGGGTGAAAAGCATTATCAAGGATGGATCTCACCCTAACCATGGACTTTTTACTCTCCTCCCATCCGGTAGGCGCTACAGGAGCCTCCGCTCCCGCATCAGCAGGCTCAGGAAGAGCTTCTTCCCTGAGGCTGTGACCCTGCTGAACCTCCCATCACAGCGCTAAGCAGTATTGCACCCATATTGTACTGTCTCAGTACTTTTATATTTGTGTGCTGTAGCACTTACTTTTTATTCACAGTTATTTTGTAAATAACACTATTCTTTGCATTTCTGGTTAGATGCTAACTGCGTTTCATTGGCTTTGTATCTGTACTCGGCACAGTGACAATAAAGTTGAATGTAATCTAATCTAATCTAATGATCTGGGACAGCCTGATATCTACAGATGTCCTTCGTCCCCACGTCCACATCGCTGGCCTTTAAGCATGAAGTGAAGGTCTGGACTCTGGATGTCCTTCAGCCTTTTGAGCCCGGTTATATTGTCAAGGTCAAAATGGGGGCTTTGGGGAGCATCGGACAAAAGTGAGTAGTACGAGGTAAGGCTAGAGTGACATGTGACCAAGTTGAGGAAGACAAAGGGTATCAGAGAACCCTTTTAATTGTCTGGTTTTACAAGTACTGTTACCAGTTATGTTTTTCAGATTTATTTAAAATTTTGAAAGTAAAGCTCTCAGCTAATATAGTGGGATTTGAACACACATCTCTAAATCAATATATTAAACTACTTTCTCCTGTTACTTGACCATCAAGATAATATGCCCACAGCAACTAGGTGGTAACACATTATTGATTGTATGGTGTTTTGGGATGTTCTGCGACTGTAAAAGATGCTACTGCTCATTTGTTCCAATAAGCCTGGAAGTGGAAGGGTGAAGATTGTCTGAAAATAAAGAGTAAAGGGAGCCTGATTAATTTCGCTTTTCCTATTTCAAGGACACAAACACAGATTTCCCAAGTATGCCTGTTTAATATGATGTTGAATTAAATCCGACATTTCTCAACTGATTAAACTTCATCGTTTAAATGTCACTTGAATGTTTGATTGTGAAGCTAACTGGTAACATGTTCAGAAGAATGGGAAACATAAATATATTTATGTACTTTAAAGGTTCTGTTTGCCAGCCTCCCTTGTTGAAGATCTCTTTATTTTTGCATTGAATTACTTAAAAGTTCCTCGACAGAAAATGGCCTATAAGCCTACTTATCCAATATTAAAGATAATCCTTCACAAAATCTTCCCTCCAGCTCTATTCAGAGCATCCTAATGTAGTCCTTTCACTATTTTACTCCTATCTTCCCAATGTATTTGTCCGACAGATCCCTACTTCCACACAACTTCTTCGGATTCACTCACTGAAAGGGTCTCAGCTCATTCTTTCTTTAATAGGGTATAAAGTACATTCCTACTTCTTCTTCTTGCCTTTAAAGCTCTATCTCTGACTGTCCCTTTGCTCGCTGCTCTGTGACGTTTACTCTGCTGTGTGCTGAACTGGGGCTGAGGCTGTGGGCCTGCTCTGACTGCACCGGATTCCATGACATTTACTCCACTCTTCCTGCACTAAGGCTGAGGCTGTGGGCCTGCTCAGGCTGCTCCAGGCCTCATGACTGTGGGCTCCATGATGTTTACTCTGCTGTGTGCTGAACCAAGGCTGAGGATGTGGGCCTGCTCTGGCTGCTTCGGGCTTTATGGCGCTTACTTCGCTGTGTGCTGAACCAAATCGAAGGCTGTGGGCCTGCTCAAGCTACACCAGGCTTTATTTTGAAGATTTACTTTTATTCTAAATGCTACTTGCTTACTTTTATTGCTTGCACAATTTGCTTTTATTTTCTCTCTCCCTCTCTGCACATTAGGTGTTTGTCGGCCATTTTGAATAGGTTTCTTAGGGGTTTCTTTCGTGTGGTTGCCTGAAAAGAGAAGAATCTCAATGTTGTATAATATAAATTTCAAATGAGGTTGGAGGCATCATTGGATGCACGGCAACTCTGGCAGGGCCTGCAAGATATTACTTCAGACGAAGCAAAACCCAGTAGCGTGAATGGCAGCAATGTTTCACTACCAGATCAGCTCAACACCTTCTATGTCCGCTTTGAAAGGGAGAACACAACTACAGCTGTGAAGATCCCTGCTGCAGCTGATAACCCTGTGATCTCTGTCTCAGAGGCCGATGTTAGGCTGTCTTTAAAGAGAGTGAACCCTCACAAGGCAAAAGGTCCAGATGGCGTACCTGGTGAGTCTCTGAAAACTTGTGCCAACCAACTGGCGGGAGTATTCAAGGACATTTTCAACCTCTCACTGCTACAGGTGGAAGTTCCCACTTGCTTCAAAAAGGCAACAATTATACCAGTGCCAAAGAAGAATAAGGTGAGCTGCCTAGATGACTATCGCCCGGTAGCACTCACATCGACAGTGATGAAATGCTTTGAGAGGTTGGTCATGACTAAACTGAACTGCTGCCTCAGCAAGGACCTGGACCCATTGCAATTTGCCTATCGCCACAATAGGTCAACGGCAGTCGCAATCTCAATGGCTCTCCACATGGCTTTAGACCACCTGGACAACACAAACACCTACGTCAGGATGCTGTTCATCGACTATAGCTCAGCATTTAATACCATCATTCCCTCAATCCTGATCGAGAAGTTGCAGGATTTGTGCCTCTATACCTCCCTCTGCAATTGGATTCTTGACTTCCTAACCGGAAGACCACAGTCTGTGCGGATTGGTGATAACATATCCTCCTTGCTGATGATCAACACTGGTGCACCCCAGGGGTGTGTGCTTAGCCCACTGATCTACTCTCTATATACACATGACTGTGTGGCGAGGCATAGCTCAAACACCATCTATAAATTTGTTGATGATACAACCATTGTTGGTAGAATCTCAGGTAGTGACGAGAGGGCGTACAGGACTGAGATATGCCAACTAGTGGAATGGTGCCGCAGCAACAACCTAGCACTCAAAGTCAGTAAGACAAAAGAGCTGATTGTGGACTTCAGGAAGGAAGTTTTAAGATGACGGAACACATACCAATCCTCATAGAGGGATCAGAAGTGGAGAGAGTGATCAGTTTCAAGTTCCTGGGTGTCAAGATCTCTGAGAATCTAACCTGGTCCCAACATATCGATGTAGTTATAAAGAAGGCAAGACAGCGGCTATACTTTATTAGGAGTTTGAAGAAATTTGGCATGTCAACCAATACACTCAAAAACATCTATAGTTGTACCATGGAGAGCATTCTGACAGGCTGCATCACTATCTGATATGGTGGGGGAGTGGCTACTGCACAGGACTGAAAGAAGCTGCAGAGGGTTGTAAATCTAGTCAGCTCCACCTTGGGTACTAGCCTATGAAGTACCCAGGACATTTTTAGGGAGCGGTGTCTCAGAAAGCCAGCGTCCATTATTAAGGACATCTAGCACCCAGGGTATGCCCTTTTCTCACCTGTTACCATCAGGTAGGAGATACAGAAGCCCGAAGGCACACACTCAGCGATTCAGGAACAGCTTCTTCCCCTCTGCCATCTGATTCCTAAATGGATATTGAACCCTTGGACACTACCTCAGTTTTTTTAATATACACTATTTCTGTTTTTGCACTTTTTAAAATCTATTCAATGTAGATTTACTGTACTTGATTTACTTCTATATTTATTGTTATTATTTTAATTTTTTCTCATCTATATTATGTATTGCATTGAACTGCTGCTGCTAAGTTAACAAATTTCACATCACAGGCCGGTGATAATGAACCTGATTCTGATTCTGATATTCATACTTTGATAATAAATGTACTTTGAACATTAAATCTGCATTTCTAGGGGATAGTATATTGACAACCTTATTTTTAACTCATTCACGAGATACGGTCATTGCTGACAAGACCAATATTTATCACTGTTCCCTAATTTACCTTGCTAGACTATTTCAGAAAGTAGTTAAGGGTTTAATGCCTTGAAATCCATCACTAGTTGATAGTAAAAAATGCATTATATAGTCGAGACACCACATTGTTTTCCACTGCCACAATTCAGTTCCATAGAATACTTTGCACTGCTATTACAGAGATGTGTTTTTAGCACTGATGATTGGAGAACATTTTCTGAACAAACTACATACGGTTGGAATCAGATCTGATAAGGATTTTAGATCTCATCCTGGAACACTGGGCGGCACAGTAGTGTAGCTGTTAGCACAACACTTTACCAATGAGTCTGAGTTCAATTTCCGCCGCAGCCTGTAAGGAGTTTGTACGTTTGTCCTGTGACTGCCTGTGCTTCCTCTGGGTGCTCCAGTTTCCTCCTACAGTCTATTGGACCTACCGGTCAGACAGACAGAACATTGATTCCAAAGGAAATTACAGGGTCACCGTAGCATTACAAGTGCACAGATATACAAATATTAGAAGAGCAGTAGGAAAGTATAAAAAATAAGTTACCTCAGTCTAACAGGAGGGAGTTATCATTTCCCCGGCTATAGGTTGACTCATTATAGAGTCTAATGGCCGAGGGTAAGAATGACCTCATATAGCGCTCTTTGGAGCAGCACAGTTGTTTTAGTTAATTAGTAAAAGTGCTCCTCTGTTCAGCCAAGGTGGCATGCAGAGGGTGAGAAACATTGTTCAGAATTGCCAGGATTTTTCGTAGGGTCCTTTGCTCTGTCACAGCCTCCAGTGTGCACAGTTTGACTCCTACAACAGAGCCACCCTTTCTAATCAGTTTATTGAGTTGTTGGCATCACCTGTGTTGATGCCATTGCCTCACCATACCACCAAACAGAAGATTGTACTGGCAACAACAGACTGGTTGAACAGGTGAAGGAGAGGCTTGCATACTCCAAAGGACCTCAGTCTCCTCAGAAAGTAGAGGTGACTCTGGCCCTTCTTATACACAGCCTCTATTATTGGTTCTCCACTCAAGTCTGTCATCCATGTGTACCCCCAGGTGCTTGTAGCTCCTCACCACATCCACGACCTCACCATCAATAGTAACAGAGAGCAGTGCAGGCTTAGTCTTCCTAGTTAGTTGGTTAACTGGTCGTTGTAAAGCGTTCCGTGATTAGGCTAGGGTTAAATCAGGGGTAGCTGGGCAGCATGTTTTGAAGGACCGGAAGGGTTTACTAAGCACTGTATCTCAATAAATTGATAAAAAGAAGAGGGGAGATTTGATAGAGGTGTACAAAATGATGAGGGATATAGATAGTGTTAATGCAAGCAAGCTTTTTATCACTGAGGTTGGGTGAGACTAGAACTAGATGTTACAGATTAAGGATGAAAGGTGATAGAGGAATGTGAGGGGCAGGTTCAGAGAGTGGTGTGAATGTGGAATGATGTGGGGCTGATTGCAAACATTGAAGCTTGGACAAGTACATGAATGGGAGGTGTATGGTGAGCTATGGTCCATCGATGAGACTAGGCCGAATGACAGCTTGGCATGGACTAAATGAGCAGTGCTCTACAACTTTGACTATTTCGTCCCCCCCAACAAAGAAAATGGACGTGAGGTAACTTTGTAAGCTCCGAACAATTTTATGATGACCACTAATAAAATCGGCTTTTAAAAAATGTCCCATTCATTTAATTAACCTTTTGAGATTAGGAGAGTGAGACATGATCTCTTTGAAACCAACAACAGTGTGAGGGGGCCTTGAAAAGGTCAACATAAGAGAGAATGCTTCCTTTCTGAGAAATTTTAGAACTTGAGAATGTTTTCAGAATAATAGAACATTTCTTTATTTCCTCGGAAGGCCGTGCATTTTCGGAGAGCTGTGGGAGGAAGTCACTGTTTGAGACTGAGAGAGGTTTTAGGAGACATTCAGTAAGAGACTGCAGGCGATGGAATCCTGAGGAACTTAGCAGACTGAGCAGCATCATAGAAGCAAAAGGATGGTTTGGCTGCATAAGGACTGGGAGATAACCAGTATAAACAGGTGTGAGGGAGGGGTGATGATAGATGAAACCAAGTGTGGACAGTGAGATTTTTAGTATACAGAGCAATCAAGAATTTGGGGGAAAAGACAGGAAAATGTCATGAGCTGCATATATTTCAATGCAAGAAGAATCAGGAAAGGCAGATGACGGTACTGAAGATGAGGTAGCTGGTTTACAAATAGAGAAAATGTATAGTGAGGGGAGGGTATTGATAGGGCAAAACTGCAGTCAATAAGATGAGTTGCAACATAAAATGCAGACAAAATCGAAAATGGTGAATACAGGACTGAACGTGTTATATTTGAATACATGCAGTATATGGAATAAGGTTGGTGAGCTTGTAGCACAGTTGCAGATTGGCATATATGATGTTGTAGGCAACACTGAATCATAGATGAAAGGTTATAGCTGGGAGCTTAATGTCCAAGGGTACACATTGTATCGAAAGAACAGGCAGGAAGGCAGAGTGGGTGGTGTTGCTCTGTTGGTAAGAAGTGAAATCAAATCATTAGAAAGAGGGGACATAAGGTCAGAAGGTGTTGAATCATTGTGGATAAAACTAAGGAACTGCAAGGGTAAAAAGACTTTGATGGAAGTTGTATACAGACCCCCAAACAGTAGTAAGGATGTGGTCTACAAATTACAATGGGAGATAGAAAATGCATGCTAAAAGGGCAATGCTACAATAGTCATGGGGATTTCAATACTCAGGTAGATGGGGAAAGTCAGGTTACTGGATTCCAGGAGAAGAATTCCTAGAGTGCCTACAAGATGGCTTTTTAGACCAGTTCATGGTTGAGTCCACGAGGGGATCAGCTGGATTGAGTGTTGTGCAATGAACTAAAACTGATTAGAGAGCTCAAGGAAAAAGAACCCATAGGGGAAAGTGATCATAATATGATCAACTTCATCTTGAAATTTGAGAAGGAGAAGCTAAAGTCAGATGTATCAGTATTACAGTGGAGTAAAGGTAATTATAGAGGCATGAGAGAGGTGTAGGCCAGAATTGATTGGAAAAGAACACTGGCAGGGATGATGACAGAAGAGTAATGGCTGAAATTTCTGGAAGCAATTTGGAAGGTGCAGGATATATACATTCAAAAATGGAAGAAGTATTCTAAAGGAAAGAAGACACAACCATGGCTAACAAGAGAAGCAAAGCCAACATTATAGCCAAAGAGAGGGCATATAATAGAGCAAAAATCAGTGGAAAGTTAGAGAATTGGGAAACTTTGAAAACCTAGCAGAAGGCAACTAAAAGAGTCATTAAGAAGGTCAAGATGGAATATGAAAGTAAGCCAGACCGTAGTATTAAAGAGGATACCAAAAGATTCTTCAGATGCATTAAATGTAAAAGAGATGTGAGAGTGGATATTGGACTACTAGAAAACGATGCTAGGTAAGCAGTAATGGGGGACAAGGAAATGGCGGATGAACTGAATACGAATTTTGAATCAGTCTTCACTGTGGAGGACACTAACAGTATGGTGGAAGTTCCAGGTGTCGGGGTCATGAAGTGTATGAAGTTACAATTACTAGAGAAAAGTTTCTTGGGAAACTGCAAGGTCTGAAGGTATGTAAGTTACCTGGACTAGATGGTGTACACTCCAGGGTTCTGAAAGAGGAGGCCAAAGAGATCGTGGAGGCATTAGTAATGATCTTTTAAGAATTACTAGATTCTGGAATGGTTCTGGAAGACTGGAAAATTGCAAATGTCATTCTACTCTTCAAGAAGGGAGAGAGGCTGAAAAAAAAAAGGAAACTATAGGCCAGTTAGTCTACCCCAGTGGTTGGGAAGATGTTGAAGTCAATTACTAAGGATGAGGTCTCAGGGTACTTGGAGGCACAAGATAAAATAGGCCTTGGTCAGCTTGGTTTCCTTAAGGGAAAATCTTGTGTGATAAGTCTATTGGAATTCTTTGAAGAAATATCAAGCAGTATAGACAAAGTTGAATTGGTTGAGGTTGTGTACTTGGATTTGACAAGGTGCCGCACATGAGGCTGCTTAACAAGCTATGAGCCAATGGTATTACAGGAAAGATTCTAGGTCAGATAAAGCAGTGGCTGATTGGCAGGAGCCAAAGAGTGGGAATAAAGGGAGCCTTATCTGGTTGGTTGTCAGTTTCTAGTGGTGTTCCACAGGGGTCTGTGTTGGGGCTGATACTTTTTACGTTATATGTCAATGATTTGGATGATGGAATTGATGGCTTTGTTGCAAAGTTTACAAATGATACGAAGATAGGTGGAGAGGCAGTTAATTTTGAGGAAGTCGATTGTCTACAGAACAACTTTGACAGATTAGGAGAATGGGCAAAGAAATTGAAAATGGAATACTGTGTCAGGAAATGTATGATTATACATTTTGGTAGAAGAAATGTAAGGGTTAACTATTTTCTAAACGGAAAGAAAAAGCAGAGGTGCAAAGGGACTTGGGAGACCTTGTGCTGAATTACCTAAGAGTTAATTTGCAGGTTGAAACTGTGGTGAGGAAGGCAAATGTGATATTAGCATTCATTTCAATAGGACTAAAATATAAAAGCAAGAATGTAATGTTGAGATTTATAAAGCACTGGTGAGACCTCAATTGGAGTATTGAGAGCAGTTTTAGGCCTCTTATCTTAGAAAGGATGTGCTGAAGCTGAAGAGGGTTGAAAGGAGGTTCACGAAAATTATTCCAGGATTGAATGGCTTGTCATATGAAGAGCGTTTGATAGCTCTGGGCCTGTATTCACGAGAATTCAGAGGATTAAGGGGTAACCTCATTGAAACCTATTGAACGGTGAAAAGCCTTGGTAGAGTGGATATGGAGAGGATGTTTCCTATGATGGGAGAGTCTAGGACCAGAGGACACAGCCTCAGAATAGAGGGGCATACTTTTAGAACAGGGATGAGGAGGAATTTATTTCACTAGAGATTAGTGAATCTGAGGATTTCTTTGCCACAGGCAGCTGTGGAGGCCAAGTCTTTATGTCTATTTAAGGCAGAGTTTGATAGATTCTTGATTGGTCAGGGCATGAAGGGATACTGGCAGAAGGCCGGAGATTGGGGATGAGAAGAAGACTGGATCAGCAGGATGAAATCATGGAGAAGACTTGATGGGCCAAATGGCCTAATTCTGCTCCTGTATCTTGTGGTCTTGTGGTCTAAAATAAAGGTTGAGGTCAATATCAGAAATTATATATTTAATGGCAGAGCCAGTGTCCTCCGAGTCCTATTTATTATGTTAATTTAATTTACCTTTCTTACATAACCTGAATGGATTTGAAATCACCCTGGATCATAAGCTTACAGTATGTCTTCAGCTTACGGACACAGTGACATGGTGCGATATGCTACCAAGTCCTTACCTAGTGCAAGCTGAACAATGCTTACAGTTGGTTTGATTACATACACTCACATCCCACATCCTGTATGGATTCCATTACATTCTTCTAGTTTTTCAATCTCTGTCACATCCACTTAAATGATGTCTTTCCTCATATCAGTGCTAACGATATCATTTGATTTCTGCTTGACCAAGAATTCCCCTACACTGCACTTTCTCTATAGATATAACACGATATTCTATATTCTGATATTGCTTTTCCTTTGTCCTACGTCAATGCTCTGATATAGTGGAATGATCTGTATTGATGGCATGGAAAACAAAACCTTTGACTGCACCTCAGCATGCATGACAATAACAAACCCATTACCAATTAGTTAGTAAATTATTGTGTTGATACCTCCTAAAAATAATAAACATTTGAGACTTGACATAAAAAATTTACAATTATTTAAGTGAAAGAAACAGCAACATT
The DNA here is from genome assembly GCF_048418815.1 of Hemitrygon akajei. NCBI lineage: Eukaryota > Metazoa > Chordata > Chondrichthyes > Myliobatiformes > Dasyatidae > Hemitrygon > Hemitrygon akajei. Next base: position 21,187,788 of record NC_133139.1, on the reverse strand, counting down.
TACTGGATACAGTACAAGGTCTCTCAGCTTCTCTGGAGAGAGAAGCCAAGCTAACTGAACCCAAGGTTATCAGTCTGAAATGTGGACTGTTACCTTCCCCATGGTTGCTGCCTGACCTGCTGAGTAGTTGCAGAATTTTCCAGTCTGTTTTTATTTCAGATGCCCAGAAACCATAAAATTTTGCTTTTACGAGCTCAGATGAGAATATAAGAAATAGGAGCAGGAGTAGGCAATCAGGCCCATTCACCCTGCTCTGCCATTCAAGAGGATTATAGCTGATCTGGCCACCTCTCTGCCTTTTCTTCATAGCCCTTAATTCAGGCGTTTTACAAAAATATATCTAACTGCGTCTTCAAAGGTATTTAATAAGGTAGCCACTACTGCCTCCCAGGACAGAGAATTCCACGGATCCATTATACTATGGGAAAAGCAGTTTCTCCTCATCTGCATCCTAAGGCTGTTCCTCTGAAACTTGAGGAAATGTCACCTAGTTCTAGTCTCTTTGATCATGGGAAACAACTTTCCTGTCCCTAGCTTATCTATCCCTTACAATAATTATATATGCTTCTATAAGATCCCCTCTCATTCTTCTGAATTCCCAGGGGAATCAAACTTGGTTAACCCCCTTGTCCCCAGAATCAACTTAGTGAACCTCCTCCGCACCACCTCCAAAGCCTCAGATAAGGAGAGCAGAACTCCGTGCAATATTCTATTTGTGCCCTCACCAGTACCCTGTACAGTTGCAGCATAAGCTCCTTGCTCTTAAACTCAATCCCTCTAACACCGGAGACTAACATTCCATTTGCTTTCTTGATAACCTATTGTACCTGCAAACCAGCATTCGGAATTCATGCACAAACACTCATTAAGTCCCTCGGCACAACATCGTGCTGCAATATTTCACCATTAAAATAGCAATCTTCTGTTTTTTTCCTTCCAAAGTAGATGATTTTGCGTTTGCCAGCATTGTGCTCCATCTGACTTACCCTTGCCCACGTACTTAACTCATCTGTATCTCTCTGTCAGCATCCACTGTGCAATTTACTTTTCCACTCAGTTTAGTGTCATTGGCAAACTTCAATGTGCTACACTTGGTCCCCCTTTCAAATTGTTAGTGTATATCGTGAACAGTTGCAGACACAGCACCAGCCCATGTGGCACTCCCCTCACCACTGACTGCTGGTTGGAGAAACACTATTTATTACAACTCCTGGCCTTCTATTGGTTAACCAATCCTCTATTCATGCTAATACGTTATCCCGAACTCAATTCATCCTTATCTTATGGATAAGACTTTTATGTGGACCTTATTGAATGCCTTCTGGATACAGCTGCACAACATCCACATGTTCCATCTATTCACGGGGCTGAGTTCAAAGGAGAGATTAGACAGACTGGATTTATTATCCCTGGAATAAAGGAGACTGAGAGGTGATATGACAGAGGCATAAAAAATTATGAGGAACATAGAGTGCAGAGTCAGTTTCCCATGAAAGCAGGATCTAAAATGAAAGGTCATAGCTTTAAAGTCAGCAGGAAAAAAAAGGGCAAGTGCGGAGTATATTTTTCACTCAAAGAGTATCTGGTGTCTAGAACAAGCTGTCAGAGGAGATTGTGGAGACAGGAACAGCAACAACATTGAGGAGACATCTTGATAGGTATTTGAATGAACAAGGCATAGAGGGATATGGAATTAAGGCAGTCAGCTGTTTAGTAGGGCTCGGCCTAGAAGGTTGAATGGCCTGTTTCTATGCTGTGCAAATCCATGACTCTACCATAGCTTCATATTAACAGGGCTTCTGGGGGAAGGAATCACCTAACTCAATCTCTTGTCTCAGAACTGACTTCTGTTGTGGTAATTATCAAATGATTCCACAGAATTCATTGTGAAATGTGAGAACAGAGCCCTTAACAGTTCCCACATAATTTCTTCTTTTTGCTCTCAACCCTGTCCTTCCTATGCCCAAAGTTCAAAGTAAATTTATTATCAAAGTACAAATTTGTCACCATACACAACCCTATGATTCATTTTCTCGTGGGCATTTACAGTAAATCCCAAAACCCTAATAGAATCAATGAAAGGGCAGACAACCAACTAATATGCGAAAGGCAGCAAACTGTGCAAATGCAAAACAGGAAAAAACTTAATAATAATAAATAAATAAGCAATGAATATAGAGAACGTGAGATGAAGAAAATCTAATTTTGCCACTGTGTTCTATCAACCACAGGGAATTTAAAAAAACGCAGATGTTGAAAATCTGAAATAAAACAAGAAATTACTGTAAATGCTTAGCATGTCATCCAGCTTCTGTGGAAGGAGAAACAGGTTAAGCATTTAAGTTAAAGATGGCTTTGTCAAAAATAAAATGTCATTTTCCAGCCAATTTGTGCTGGCAGAAGCCATACAGGACATTGATGAGAAGGGCTGTCTGATTACACTGTTGGTGACAGCTTCTGTCGCTGTACTTGTGATTGAAATTAGATTGATTGGGCAGTAATTAGCTGGATTGGATTTATCCTGTCTGTAGTGAACAGTACATATCTGGGCAATTTTCCACGTTGCCCGATTGATATCAGTGTTGGAACACTACTGTAACAGCTTGTCTGGAGGTGTGGCCACTCTGCAGCGCAGTCCCACAGCTGGGACATAGGTTGGCCTATAGCCTTTGCCGCGTCAGTTCTTGCAGCTCTGGATATCGCATGCAGTGAATTAAATTAGTGGAAGACCGGCTTTTGCAATGGTGGGGCTCAGAGGAGGAAGTTGAGGTTGATCATCCATGAGGCAGTTCTGGGCCTTAGCAACCCCATGCTGGCGCCCTGCATCATTAAGGAGGGGCTGCTTTTTGGAGGCTTATCCTCCTGTCTGATGTTGAGCCTTCTCTTCCTGCTAAATGCTCCACTGTTGTTCAGACTAGACGAGGTCATTTTCTCTGATCTGTTGGTTGTGGGATTACTCAACTCCATCACTTGCATGCTGTTTAGCAGGAACATGGCCCTTACCAGCTTCACTGTCTTGGCAATTTTCTGCATAGCCGGTGCTGACTCTCTTCCGCACTCCTCATTGAACTAGGGTTGATCTCCTGATGTGAAGATTATGCTGATGACAGGGATATGACAGACCATGAGGTTACTGGTTGTGGTGGTGGTCCTGTTGCTGCCGGATGACCAGTTTTGAGCTGCCAGATCCATTGAGATTCTATCCCTTTCAGTATAGTGCTGGTGGAGCCTATGCAAGATTAAGGAAGACCATGACCTACAGGTCCAAACAAAACTTGGTTTATAGAGCAGTCATCCTTCCTACAGTACTGTATGGAGATGAATCATAGGCCAGCTACATTAAGCACCTGAAAGTCCTGGAACAATACCAGCAAAGATCCTTGCAAAAGATTTTGAGGATCAGCTGGAAGGACAGATACACCAACACCAGTGTACTGGAGGAGGCCAACATAAACAGCATCTCCACCATGGTAAGGCAATACCAACTCCAATGGATGTCATGTTATCAGATGGCTAACTCACATCTCTCCAAACAGATCCTTTACTTCCATTTGAAGGAAGGTCAGCGAGCCCGTGGTAGGCAAAGCAAATGCTTCAAAGGTAACATCAAAATCAGCTGAAAGAAATGCAATATTACGTCTAAAAGCTGGGAAAGCATGGATAGACCTGGAGGAAATGTGTTCAAGGGGAAGCTGTGCTACATGAGAATAACCTCTACTGTGCTGCAGAAACAAGAGTCAACTGTGAAAGGAGAGGCCGAATAACCAAAAGACCTACACACTACTCATGCCCATACATCAGAATATGTTGGTCCTGGATTGGTCTCTACAGCCAGCTGAGGGCCCATCAAAAGAGAACCCCTCAGGAGAAGGAGAACATCATACTCAATTTGAATAACCAAAGAACATAATGGTAGGGTTTCTCAGTGTGAAGAAGGGACTTCTATTTCCTGGTGGTTATTTTCACCAATGGCATTATGGCCAGAATCATCTGCCACAGGTAGATTGGTGATGTTGAAGCCAACTGTTTAATTCTTAGATTGGACAGTTTAATTGTGTTTTACTTAGCAGTTTAACAATTAATTCTCTACATGTGTATTATATAATTACTTACATATAAGTAATTGTTTACTGTGTTTCCTGGTGGTCACAATAAGTACATGCAAATTTAATGCCTATACAAAGCATGATCCTGAAAGCTTCTTTGTTCTGCATTATAAGGATAAGTGCTTTCTCATTAGTTAACTCTTATCTACAAATATGAATGGATTTTTTCTTATCTATACAGTAGGTATAGAGGAGCTCCAAATAAAGCCGTGGCATCTTAGATCCTAGCTTTCCCTTCACTTAGTAGACATACCTCTGTCACTGTCTGTTTCAATTATCTATTGTTCAACCAATGCTTAATAAAACGATCATGAAGCAACAAGCTTGTGCCTCTTCCCTGACTTCTGAAAGAACCTTGGACTAAAACATTGGAATCCAACAGTGAGGACATGTATGTTTATCCCTTGTTTTTGTTCTCTCGCTCCCTGCCCCAGGCCCAATCTGACAATATAATTTTAAAGATTCAATCAGTTCAGTAGGTAGTGCTACGATCAAGACATTCTTAGTGATTGACTCTCCCACAAAGAGTACATAGTGCCTTTGCTGATTTCAGTCCTTCTTTCGGGTATTCAGTCAAAAGAGCATTGTTCATCAGTTTGTAGTGAAGGGTAGGTAGTAGACAAGGCATTGACCAGATAACACAACTCTTAATAGGGTCTGAAATTGATGCCAAGGACTCATATGGTTACTTCCACCACCTGCCACAACATACATGGTGTTATAGTGGATGAGTCTGGAGTGTTCTATGGGATGGGATCAGTACATCAGCTGACTTTGATGTTAGTTGACTAATCAAGTTCCCAGCAGTTTGTGGGGAGGTCTTTGCAAGTCATCTAGGTCATGGGTAATTTTTTTGAGTCCAGGTTCAGTGTCTTCCTGTGATATTTCATTTTTAATTGTTTTTCTGCTTTAATGTAGTTTCTTGACTATAGCTCAGAATGTAACATCATCATTCCCACAATCCTGATTGATAAGATACAGAACCTGGCCCCTGTACCTTCCTCTGCAATTGGATCCTTGACTTCCTAACTGGAAGACCACAATCTGTGAAGGTTGATAACATTATCGCTTCCTCGCTGTCGATCAACACTAGCGAACTTCAGGGGTGTGTGCTTAGACCAATGCTCTACTCCCTCTATACCCATGACTGTGTAGCTCAAATATCATCTATAAATTTGCTGATGATGCGACCATTGTTGGTAGAATCTCAGATAGAGAAGAGAGGGTAGATAGAAGCAAGATATACCAACTACTTGAGTGGTGTCACAGCAACAACCTTGCACTCAATGTCAGTAAAACTAAAGAGCTGATGGTGGACTTCAGGAAGGGTAAGATGAGGGAACACGAACCAATCCTTATCGAGGGCTCAGAAGTGGAGAGAGTGAGCAATTTCAAGCTCCTGGGTGTCAAGATTTCTGAGGATCTAACCTGGTCCCAACATATCAACGCAGCTATAAAGAAGGCAAGACAGCGGCTATATTTCATTTGGAAATTGAAGAGATTTAGGTTTGTCAACAAAACACTCAAACACTTCCATAGATGTACTGTGGAAAGCATTTTGACTGCATCCCTGTCTAGTATGGCAGAGAGCTATTGCATAGGACCAAAAGAAGCTGCTAACAAATTTCATGACACATGTTGATGATGATAAACCTGATTCTGAATATAATGTTATGATATAAATGATGTCCCTTGAGGGTCAAACGCATTATAGATCTAGAAAGACCAAGTACGGATAGCTGGGCTCCCTGCCTGAAAGGCACTTGTGAATCAGATGGACATTTACAATAATCCAGTGGCTTTGTGATTACTCCGAACCTGAAATTGTAAACTTGTGTTCAGTTCTGATCCCCTCATTCTAGGAAGGATGTGGAAGCTTTAGAGAGGGTGCAGAGGAGATTTACCAGGATTCTCCCTGGATTAGAGAGCATATCTTATGAGGAGAGGCTGAGCAAGCTAAGGAGCGAGGGAGAATAAGAGGTGACTCTGTAAAGGTGTATAAGATGATAAGAGGCATAGATAGAGTGGACCAGCTAGTGCCTTTATCCCAGGTAACATGACTAATGAGAGAGGGCATAATTATAACGTGGTTGGAGAAAAGTATAGGAAGGGATGTCAGAGGTTGGCTTTTTACACAGAGAGTGGTAAGTATATGGAAGATACAGCCAAGGATAGTGGTAGAAGCAGATACCTTAGGGAGATTTAAAAGATTTTAGATAGACACATGGATGAAAGAAAAGTGGAGGGCTATATAGAAGGGAAGGGGTCGATCAATAATAATAATATTAATAAGTACTTTATTGATTCAGAGTGGGAAATTATTTTGTTACAGCAGCAACATTTAAAAACACACTTAGCAATAATAATATATAATAATAAATATAATAATATTAACTAATAATAAAGTACAGAATAATAATTTACCTATGTGCAATAATGTACAAAATAATAAAGCAGACTATTGTATTATCATGTGTGTTCTCCTGTCACACAGAGATGAATTATTGTATATGCTTATTACATTTGGTAGGGAAAGTTTTCTGTGATGGTGGACTGAATGAGCCTGTTTGAAAGCATGCTGTACTGCTTATCCAGTAGATCATGGAGAGGATGTATCTGGTTGTCCACCATGGATAACAGTTTGTTTAGTGACCTCCTCTCCACCGCTAACTCAAAAGAGTCGGCGTTAGAGCCAAGGACGGATCCAGCCTTTTTGCCAAGTTATTAGTATTGGAGTAGGTCAAAAAGCCTGCACAATACTGTGGGCTGACAAGCCTGTACTGTGTTGAACTGTCCTCTGTCTATGTACTATAAAATTGTAGATAACTAACTGACTATACATTTCACATCTAATTTGGTGGGAGCTGAGTTCATATCTCTACGTTGCTGATCTAATTTTCTGGGTTACCAGCTCAGTAATTCATTAATGTCACCAGCACAGTATCATCTTAGAATCTCTTAGAAGTAGTAGTCTGCTGAGGAAGAGCTTGGTTTTGACAGCCAAGCTTGGTCTTCAGAGAATCAGATGGTTTTTCCTCTGCTATTGGTATCTCAGTTATAAACTTGCAATGGAACTCGCAATAAACCTAAACCAGAGTTAATCATTTAATAAAGATTAAAGAAATTCCTTAGAGATGTCCCTTTGCATCACCTTTCATGTGATGAAGGTTCTTAGTCTGAAACTTTGACTTTATGCTTTTCCATAGATGCTGCCTGGCCTGCTGAGTTCCTTTTGTGTGTGTTACGTTCTGTGGATCACTTGTAAAATTACTTTTCTAGATATGGTTATTGATCGTAAGGCCTCCATTTATTGTTCATCCCTAATTTCTTGCCAGCAATCTTCCTAAACCATTCTGGCGTCTCTAGTATAATAGCTATTAACAAATATAGCATCCAGTCTGCCCAGTACATCAGAGTTCTTCTTTTAATGACCTTGCTTTTCTAAATAGACAAAAATCTAAAACCCTATCTAGACATCAAATATTCTTTAAGGTAGCAACTATTTCACAGAGTTTGCGTACAACTGGTGGAGGCAAGATAGCTAGGGGATGGGCTGCTTGGTAATTCCAGTTACTAACAAGAGTGACAGTCAGGTATGGGAAAAATATAATTGTATAATTATGTCTTAGTTTGATGAGAAACAGCTCCCCAGTAACTCTTGTTTTTTTTTTTTAACTGGCTGACTCAAAATCAATTGAACTTGCTAATGTAAAATACCAGTTGTCAGCTCCTCAATGAATCACATAAGACTGGAGTGAATGTGTAGCCAGAGCTGTCGAGTTGGTATGAGTCTTCTTCACTTTGGTTTAACCTGATTTGATATATTATTCACTATTCGTGCATTCAGGTGTCTTGCTACAAATCTCTGATAAATCCTTTGGGTTGTTGTCACTGTAAAAACAGAGCAGGCAAATGGATGTAACTGGAAAACTCAGCAGAAATCCAGCATGATTGATGGTTCAAATGGTCTCCTTCAGTGCTGTAATGATTCCATGATACTATTCAATAAAAGATCCAAGTTTCTTTGCTTCAATTGTTTACACGATTTGTATTTTTTTCTGTCTCCTTTGCATTGAGTATTGGTCTTTTATTTTTATTTTTTATTCTTTTTTTTCTTTAATTGGGTTCTTTCGGGTTTCTTGCTTTGTGGCTACCTGTAAGCAAGCAAATCTCAAGGTTATGTAATTTATACATCCTTTGATAATTAATGTACTTGAATCTTGATACCAAAAGCAGGTTGTCCTGATGCCAGGGGATTGCTGCCAAGATTAAATATCCTGGGAGTGCCACCACTGATACTACAAGAAGTCCACATTCCGTGAGTATTTCTGACCATGGAGTTTGAGATGAGTTCAGTAATTAAAAGATTCTTAGACAGTCACATAGATGTAAGAACAATGAAGGGTTATTTGCTGCGTAGGAGGGGAAAGTTAGATTGATCATTGAGAAGGTTTAAATAGTCCAACATAACCTCATAGGCCAAAAGGTTCATACTATGCTGTATTGTTGTATGTTTTATGAAACATCTGATTGTCCTTTAATCACCAAAGCACCGGGTAGCAGGGTTTTGAGTAAAGAGCAGATACTTAGGGTGTAAAGTTCCCATACCAACAGTTATTACTCTAAAACCATCGAGCTCCTGAAATTGTATGGATAACTTCACTCATCTCAATGCTGAATTGACACCACAACCTATAGATGCACTCTCAAGGACTCTACAACTTATGCACTCGGTATTATTTATTTACCATTTTATTATTTGTATGATTTGTCTTTTGCTCTTTGGTTTGTCAGTCTTTGTTATTTATAGTTTCTTTTCCATAAATTCTATTGTATTTCTTTATTTTCCTGTGAATGCCTGCAAAAAAAGAATATTCAAATGTACGTGGTGACATAGATGTACTTTGATAATAAATCTACTTCGTCCTTTTTTTACTTTTTCATGTCACTGGGCCAAGACCTCATTCTTTTAAGCAGTTCGTATATAAAAACCACTCCGCACTAAAAGAATTGACAATATATCCTCCCTTACTTCCTATCCACATATTAGCCAAGAGAACATTACACTTGAGCTGTGCAATGAGTTATTTTCATACATGATAACGGCTATATAAATACAAACAAATACGGGGTGGCTTGGCAGTGTAGTGGCTAGCACAACGCGTTATGGTACCAGTGACCTGGGTTCAATTCCTGCTGAGTTGAATCTTAATATCTCCATTAATCAATTAAGGAAATTATGTCAATGTATTAGTAGCCTATTGGAGTCTGAGAAAGTGCCTGTTATAAATAAGTTTCCCAATTATCCACATCCCTATTGGAGTTAACAATGGGCATGAGGCATGGTTGGATGAATGGGGTTGGAGCAAAGGATTGAACCTGCTGTTGGGAATTGTTCTCAGACAGGAAGGGAGAAGAGATAGCAGGAAGCAACAGAGAAAATGGACGCAGCAAATGGGAGGAGGTATTGGGTGATAGGAGCTGTATGGGGGCAGGTGAATGGCAGATTCTGGGAAACAGAAAAAAAAGTGGCTGATTGAAGATTGTATTTGCTTATCATCCAGTGATGAAGGCAGTAGACAGGATTTCAATAAATGAAGGAAGAAAGGGTTTTAAGATAAGAAAATATAAAACCTTATTTATCCCAAAGGAAATTATGGTTTTAAGGTTGCTCAGTCAGAAATATATACTTCAAAATACAAAAAACAGAATGTGCATTAGAAGGTAATAGTACAAGATAAGGTTTTATTGAATTTTGGATGCAGACATATTTCTGATAGCAATCCAATTTGACAAACGAAGTATTTGAAAAAAGTGTTAGGAGATATTGAAGGTGCAAAACCCTTAAGAGATGGGGCATTCTTAGTATTTGTAAAGCAATATGAGAAAGCTTTGGGGTTAAAAGCTGTGGGAGGAAGGGAAGTAACACCAAGGGAAGCGCCTTTGGAGAATAATCTCTGGAGTGCCTCTAGATCTATCCATGGACCAAGTTAAAAATAATTTAGTTGAGGGAAAAGTTGTGGAGGCTAAATATTTGAAAGGGTTTTGTAATGGAGTAAGAACTGATAGCTTATTGGTGTTGATTAAATTTGATGGAAAAAAAGTTGCTGGATAGGGTTAGTTTAAGTTATATGAGTTATGCTATTTGAGTGTATGTGCCACCCACTCTGAGATGTTTTCAATGCCAGAAGTTTGGCCATGTAGCAGCTGGGTGTAAGGATAAAAAGCAGTGTGGTAAATGTGGTGGAGATCTTTATTATTGTTAGGCTAAAATGTAGCAACTGTGCAGAAGAACATAGTTGTGCTAATGCAGGGTGTCTTGTATATAAGAAAGCTGTGTAAGTGCGGCACGTTCGGGTGGAAATGGACATATCATATACAGAATCTCTGCAGAAATTACAGAAGGCTGTGTCAATGGGACCTATTAATATCCAGAATACAGATAGTTTAAGGTCAGTGTGTAAAATACATGATTGTATAACAAAGGATTCATTGATAAAGAAAAGTTTGTCACTTTCACGGCAGATGTGGCATAAACTAGAAGTAGGATAGAAAAAAATTAAAATTATATTGAAAGCTGCAGAAAAACTTCTAGAGATAAAAGACTTAATCTAGACGGTATTAATGATGTCTTACAAGGAGGAGTAAATCATGTTCGGATTTCAAAGGAGAGTTGTTAATTTTTTTTTCTAATCTTACAATGCTAGAAGCCTAATGGTCAAGAATTTATTGAAGATTTACTGAATACATCTGATGTTATACAGTATGTGTACAGGAAAACTGGCTGGAACCTTGTCTAAGTTTTAAAATACAAGGTTATGTCGATATAAGATGCAATCGGAAAATGGGTAAAGGAGGAGGAGTGACCCCCTTTGTTGAGAATGGGATAGCACATAAAGTTAAGGAGAATGCAGTTGTTTATGAGTCAATTGTGGTTGACATTTGTGGAAAGAATAGTAAAGTACAGATAATAAATTTTTATAACCCTTGTGAAAGGTTATCGCCTGATATATTGGAAAGTGTGGGTGGAAATGGGAAAAATAAGGTCATATGTTGTGGGGATTTTAATACTCATGGTGCTCTGTGGAGTTGTAGTGACACAATGTGAAGGGGATGGTGGTGGAATACTTTCTGGAAGAAAAAGTGTTTAGTGTGTTTGAATGTGGTAGGAACACAAGGTTAGATCTACTTAATAACACTGTTTCTGCAATAGACATGCTGGTATCTGAGGATACAGCAAATAGGATGTGTATAATGATACAACAGTGGGGAGCGTTCATTTCCCTGATTATCTGTACAATGGGATTAAATGTCTTTTTAGAGGAAAAGTTCTCATATCTGCAGATGGAATTTTAAAAAGGCAAATTGGGATGTAGTTGATGATTTATGTGAAAGTAGATTTCCTGATCATTTGGTTTTGGAGGATATCGAGTTGAGTAATAATACCTTGTGCTCTGTGCTCAACTCAACAGTGAAGGAATCAATTCCCAGATCGTTAGCAGATAATAAAAGGAAAGCTGTTCCCCAGTGGATGGATTAATACAAAAGATCTGCGAAGGTGCGGAATAAAGTTTTTAGGAAAGTTAGGCAGTGTTAGTCTTATTCATCTTTCATACAGTATAAAGCTGTTATTAGAAAAGTAGTAAGAAGGGCAAAGAAAATGCATTGGAGAATGAACTGTGCTAACATTGGGAAAGAGATCCAGGCAGAGTAAGTTTAATTCTGCTTCTGCTTTTTCAGAGTCAGTAAATGCAACCTTTTCCTCACTACACAAAAGTTTTCTAACTCCTCCCCATTCTCTGTATCAAAACCCAAACTTCGCCTACCTGGGGTGATTGATAAGTTTGTGACCTAAGGTAGAATGAGTCAATTTTAGAAAACCTAGCACATTTATTTTTTCTACGTTTACACAATTAGTCCAGTGGTCGTGAAGCATACGGATCCCTTCTTTGTAGAAGTCGGCGTCTAGGACCTCCAGAAGTGGTCCACAGCATGGGGTGATTGATAAGTTTGTGGCCTAAGGAAGAAGGAGATGAGTTAGTAACTTCAAACTTTCTGCATAATCACTCACAGAGTTGAACTATATGTGCACGTAATGAGAGCTGTATAACTCAACACCTTCTACCTTAGGCCACGAACTTATCAATTACCCCCTGCTGTGGACCACTTCTACAAAGAAGGGATCCGTGTGCTCCACGACTGCTGGACTAAGTGTGTAAATGTAGGAGGGGACTATGTTGAAAACTAAATGTGCTAGGTTTTCTAAAATTGACTCCTTCTACCTTAGGCCACAAACTTATCAATCACCCGTCTTATGTTATACAACCACTATATAGATATCCACAGCATGGTAATTTTTAAATTATCCTACTCAGGCCTAGGATTTGATTGTTATGGGTGATTTCTTACTCTGGTCGGATAATGTCTTTTCTGACAAGGGGTGGTCACTGCTTGGCGGGAGAGACCTGTGACTGTGAAACAATCTCAGGTAATGAGACCTCCTGCATGGTGGTTATAGGAATTGACTCTGGAACTACAGGAAGTAGTTCTGACAACTCTGGACACTTTTCTCCTGTCTGTATTGGCATACCAAACAGTGCATGGCATGCTGCTCGAGCTGCTGATCTCTCCCAGGCCACCAGGCAAAGCTTCCAGCCAATGCTTTCACTTTGACCACGCCTAGATGACCAACAAGTAGCTCCTCCAACACTTTAGCTCTCAGCTTGGATGGTACAACAACTCTCAATCCCCACATAAGGCAACCCCCATCAAGGGCATGTTCATCCCAGCGGTGGTAAAATGGGAAAACTAGAATTTCTGCTGTATATTCCAGCTATTTGGGTATGTAGACCTGAGACAGTGCAGGGTGATTTTTGGTTTTCCTTTCGATCATCTTTTCTGTAACAGGTGGACTTTTCATTTGCATTAGGGAGAAGATGTCAAGCAGAATGACCTGTTCTGCAAGTTTTTCAGCTACTTTCTTTTCCAAGGGTAAACAGGATAAACCACCCGCATTTCCATCATTAGTTGTCTTTTTGCATTTGATCTTATTGTGTCATCAAGAAACAGAGCCCACCTCTGCATTTGTGCTGCTGCCGTTAGTCGACCACCCTTCTGTGGTTCAAAAATGTACACTAGTGGTTGATGATTGGTAATGAGGGTAAACTCTCGCATACAAGTACTGATTGAAACGTTTATACCCCAAACCAGACTCAGAGCCTCTCTGTTTACTTGTGTGTCATTTTTCACTGCAGTGGTAAGGGAATGTGAAGCAAGACCTATGGGGCTTTTGTATTTTTTTTATTCACCTGGTACTCGCTGTTTGAGAAGCTGTGAATTTTATCTGTTTTCTGCCATTTTAAAACTAAAATGTTCAACAGGTAGGAGGTCGCCTCAGGTTCAATTAACAATGTATTCATTACCACTGTTACATTTTGTACTCCAAAGCATAAAATTAATTGAAAGGAAAACACGGAGCCAGGGATAACTTGTGTACGTTTAGTTTTTACATTTGGAAAGCAGGCATTTTGACGTGCTGGCGTAATAACGTATACCATTCAGGTACTTTACATTTAACCTGTAATGAATGATGTGAACAACAAAAAATGCTTAATTAAACAATATAATTACAATATTACTGAAATATTTTATACACAACAGCAAGGATAAATCAGACCCTTCCAGTTATAGACCTATTTCACCAATCTCACATCTACGTAAGATAATTGAACAAATATTTATAGCAAGGTTTTCTTATTTTGTGGAAGGAGGTGGAAAACTAGTTGTACTCCATTCTGGATTTTGTAAGGGGAGAATAATCATGGACTTGGTTTTAAGTTTGGAATCTAATATGCATAAGAGCAAAGTTAATAAAGAATCATTGGTAGCAAGTTTCTTTGTTGTAGAAAAAGCTTATGATATCTTACGGACACAAGGATTACTACTAAAAATGAAAATGATGGGAATAGGTGGTGGAATGTTCATTTGGATTCAAAGAATTTTTTTGATAGGAAGATCCAAGTTAGGGTGGGAACAATATTTTCTTAGGATTATGAGATAGAGAGAGATTCCACAAGGGAGTGTGTGTGGCCCACTACTTTTTAATATTATGATTAATGATATTTTCTTAAATGTTGGCTCAGACATTTCCAAATCATTATATGCTGATGATGGCGCAGTGTGGAAGAAAGGCAGGAATATATAATTTGTACAGTTCCGAAAATGCAGGCAGCTATTAATGAAGTAGACGAATGGGGACGTCAGTAGGTGTTTAAATTTTCTGTTGCAAAGACTCAAGGTAATTGTTTTTCTTAAAGGAACATTACACCCACAATTGATCTCAAGTTATATGGTAAATCTCTGAAACAGGAGTCAGTGGTAAAGTTTCTAGCACTGTGATTGATTTCAGCCTTCAAGAAAAGATCAAGGTGAAGAATGATTGGCACAAGAAGTTCAGCAATATATGCAAGGCTACGACTTCTTACACATCTACACAGGTGATTCAAAAGATCCAGTGACAGGTTGCTCAAGTGTTTCTGTTTATGTTTCAAAGGTTCAAGTGACTATTAAGGAAAAACTCTCAGACAAAATATCAGAATTCATGTCTGAGATGGTTGCTATCACTTTAGATTGGAATAGGTCAAACGAGTACGCCCTGATTATGTACTTTTGTGCTCTGATTCATTCTCAGTTTTGACATCTATTAAAACAGGTATTTCAAGTTGTAGACATTCTTCTTGAGAACGGATAGCATCATTTGAGGCTGCAGAGTCTAGGCTTGTGTATACAGATCTATAGATCCCTGCCCAAGATGGTGTTGATGTCAATGAGGTGGCATGCTGGCCAAGCAATCTCTTAAGAATAAGGCTAAAAATATCATGCTGCCTTTGCACATAGGGGAGGTAAAAGCCATAATTAATAAGTCTATTTGTTCACTGTGGCAATAGTAAAAGAAAGGATGTTATTTATGTAAAATTCAGAGGATGATGGGAGTTCAACTCAGAGATGGGTATAAAAGGAGGGAAGAAGTTATATTTGCACATTTAGGTATTGGACATACTAGGCTGAATAATTCCTTATTCAGAATTAATATGCATGATACAGCCATTTGTAGAGTGCACTTGCTCAAGAAACTGCAGCATATATTGTTTGAATGGAGTTCCTATGAGGTGCAAAGGAAACATCTAATTACTAAATTGATCTTTGGGACAGACGCCATTTAACATGAAAAGTTATCAGAATATTATTGTAGTTGTAATGTATATAAGTCTGTGTTTGACTTTCTGAAAAAGCATTCGACTTTTTGATATAATTTGAGTTTTTGTGGAGGGAGGGGATTTAATGGGTATACTTCCTGTATCAAGTAGAAGAACGAATCCCTGTTCTTCGGTAAACTATATCTTTGGAGTGAAATGCTAGAAAATGCAGTGTGGTTATATAGTCCCTGGGAGAAAAGGAAAATACCAACAATAGCTTGTGTCAGAGACCTTGCTATAGAAAGAGATGGAGGACTGAGGAAACAGTTCCTCCTGTGTGCCAGGATTTGGAATAAACTGTGCAACCAAGTTGTCTCAAACCATGAGTAGGTAAGGGTTTGACAGAGAGATTATGTCTGCTAGTAAAGTTGTTTCTAGTGGTAGAAAGATACTGAACTGGTGTGAAGACTGTAAATAGTGGAATTTGTTTCAATAGACAATAGACGGTGGGTGCAGGAGTAGGCCATTCGGCCCTTCTAGCCAGCACTGCCATTCACTGTGATCATGGCTGATCATACACAATCAGTACCCCATTCCTGCCCTCTCCCTATATCCCTTGACCCCGCTATCTATAAGAGCTCTATCTAACTCTCTCTTGAATGCATCCAGAGACTTGGCCTCCACTGCCTTCTGGGGCAGAGCATTCCACATATCCACCACTCTCTGGGTGAAAAAGTTTTTCTGCATCTCTGTTCTAAATGGCCTACCCCTTATTCTTAAACTGTGGCCTCTAGTTCTGGACTCACCCATCAGCGGGAGCATGCTTCCTGCCTCCAGCGTGTCCAATCCCTTAATAATCTTATATGTTTCAATCAGATCCCCTCTCATCCTTCTAAATTCCAGTGTATACAAGCCCAGTCGCTCCAGTCTTCCAACAAAAATAAGAAGTAACAGTGCCCCCTGTCCCCAGTACATAATCACAAGGTGTACCTTTCAATAGAAAATGCAGATTATTCTATTAAACAATGCAGAATATAAAGTTCCAACTATAATTCATTTTTACTACAGAAAGTAGTAAAGCTGATCCTTCAGTCCAGCACTGAAGGAGTGTTTCATTGTCCTTGGTAAGGAGCTTTAAACTAAGGGTTCATTTGATTCTTTAGTTTGAGAGAAAATAACTTATAATGCTATTGAATAAAAGCAAGCAAGCTCTGGCCAATAGTGTATAGTTCCACAACCACAAACACGATCCAAGATCCACAAACACAACCATCTCCCTCACTTGGTTTCAGATATCACTTGTCAGCTTGTACTCCTTTGCCTTCTCCCGCCTTATTCTGGCTTCTTCTTCCTTCCTTTCCAGTCTTGATGAAGAGTCTTGGCCTGTTTATTCCTCTCCATAGATGCTGCCTGACCATCTGAGTTCCTCCAGCATTTTGTGTGTGTTGCCCTGGATTTCCAGCATCTGCAGAGTCTCTTGTGTTTATGGGCTACTATTTTGTGTTTTGTAGGATGCTTTGGTGATCGAATAGTCTGCTGCACTTCATACTGTCCATAATACATTGTAAAGGGTTCTGGGACAACATAAGGTCAGAACAGGCACAGAATAAGAGCTAGATTAGCTGGTTTTTATCTTACCAGCAATCCACATTTATGTTGCTCATGGTAAAGAGAGCTTCTGCTCCTGAGTGATTTCCAGAGATCCCTTGCTGTAAGAGGGATACAAGGGCAACAGGTGAGAAAAGGATAGAGGCCAAAAATGTTAGCTGTCGCTTCCCGTTTTCGAGTGACCTGCCAACCCTGGCTGTCCCGTATTCTGAATAATGATCAATTAACTGAGATACCAGATGGTCCCCAGCATCTGCAAAACTTCACCCCGGCACAATAAGAAAGGACAAAGAAGTGGAACGATTAAAAATTGGCTGGCATGCTAGAAACTGAACTTGAAAATATGCAGTATTATATATTTTTCCCAGACAGTAGAATTAAATTTCTTTTAGTGTCTGACGAGGCACTGTTCCAAAAAGTTTTATAATTTACTATTAAACATAGCAATCTGGAAGGGAATGCTGCACAGATTGGATTTTTGATAGCTCTGAGACCCATAAAGTCTCCTTTTTTTTGTTGCTGACAGTCAGGTGCAAGAAGGCAACAGGGAGGATGCATCAAATCTATCCAGCGCTTCTTGTAAATATGCCTTAAGACCCAGCCTCAGAGACTGGACTAGTAATTGGACTTCATTTGCCAACAGTTTTGTTTTCAAATTAACTTTCACAAAGAACTCCCACAGCAATGAGCATATCAATTTGTTGACAAACCTGCATAGGATGGGCAGACTAATGGAAACAATTCCTTCCTTCTGTTTAGCTGAAAGAGTATAATTCAAAGTGAATTAGCATTTATATTGTGGCTGCATTAAAAGCACAAAACCCTTCATCATCATTAACTCCTAATCAGGAAGTAATCAGTCCTAAACGGGGATAATATTTAATGTTTCGAAAGCAGTTTGTGCTCTCAATTACATTTTGGAGGAGCTTGGCTCTATATACTGGTATGACAGCCACATCAAAATAATTAGCTAATATTGCACATCCACCTGCCACAGTTTCCTTGTAACACCTTGCAGAAGGGACACAGTCAACAAGACATTGTTTTTCAATTTATTGGAAGTTCGTCAGAAGGCTTGGCTTGTAACGATGCTCACAGATGTGGCCTTGAGCTCTAGGGAACAAAGTCCATTCAGCCCCTCAGTCTGCTCTGTCTTCAACATATTTTGATTCCATGTGCGAGGTTGGTACAATTTAAATGTTGTCACAGATAGACTGGAGGCTCCTCGCTCACCAATGCTAAAGCTGAAAGTCTGCCCTTTCTGCTGTGGTTCATGTCTGTGATTTGCCCCGCTTATCTGATAAACTGAATACCAAGGCTTTGGGCCTACTCTGGTCTGCTCTGTGGATTTGGATCTAAGGACTCAATTTAGTTCGGAAAGCTGTTGTTGTTGTTGCTTGCTTCCATTGTTTTGCTGATTTGTTTTTTTTCTCTCTTTCTCTGTGGGCACTGGGGATTGGCCTTATTTTATTTTTAAATGGGTTCTTCCGGGCTCTTTGCTTTGCGACTGCCTGTAAGTAAACAGATCTCAAGGTTGTATAATTTATACATCCTTTGATAATAAATGCTCTTTGAGTCTTTGAATACTCCTTTTCTTTTCTATTTTATTTTTTATTTAGAGACTCATCACAGTAACAAACCCTTCCAATGAGCCTATGCTGCCCAATTGCACCCATGTGACCAACTAACCTACTAGTCCGTACATCTCTGGAACCTGGGAGGAAACTGGAGCACCCAGAGGAAACTCATGCGGTCACAGGGAGAATATACAAACTCCTTGCTAACAGCTGCGGGAATTGAACCTGGGTCGCTGGCGCTGTAAAGTGATGTGTCAACTGCTACGCTACCCTGCTGTCCTTTTCAAACCTCTAGCAGTCTGCAAATTGATAAGAACAACTGGGGTGAGCAGAAGAGGGTCGCATGCATTACTACCTCTACATGTAGAAGTGTGGCTTGAGGTCTTAAGTTTTTTTTTGTTGTTAAGTTTTGCCCCCCAGTACTAGCCACTCCTAAGAGCTATGACTGGACTCTCAATTCTCTTGAATGTTGTGAAAATTGAAGTCAGAGTTTCCCTTAACCTTCTAAATTACAGTGACTGCAACCTTCATTAATGAACTCTTTTCTCAATATACGACTAATTCTGGTAAGCCAATGTCACATCACTTTGATCATCACCTTGGTCACTGTGTTGGTTATAGTGTTAATTCTCTTCCCCAACAATCCCCAGTCAGCCTTTCTGTGCCTGGTTATGGCACTATAATGAACTACGTACATAAATCCTTGAAGTTTCTTTGTAGCTTCACTGCTTCTGGATTGTTTGACACTTGAGGTCTAAAGTGAATGAATTCACGTTTGGCAAAATATCAGCGGTTTGCGGTCAGAATTGGCAGGTAGTCAATGAGTACTTGTGTCCCTGACAAAAATGCATGTAGGGTGTTCTTCCCTCTGCTAAACCAGCTCACACGATTGAGGACAAAGTCACAGTAGCCAGTCAATAGGGAAGGTCACCAAGCCTTACCCTGCATTGAGTACTTTTCAAAAAAAAACTTGTATTTTTAAATCTATCACCCTTCATATCATCTCAACATGGTCTGCAGTCAATTAAGTATTTTTGCAGTGTTGTCCTTGTTATGATGAAGGAAATACAATGGCCAATATGCACACAGCAATTTCTCAGTTTTCAGAAATATTGATTAAGGAATAAATATTGAGCATTACTTAACCTTCCAAAGGGTACATATTGATCTGTGCTTCAAGGACAGTTTCCTTGCCATTTTATGCCCATTTGAAGGATACAAAGGGCCTTGGTTTACCATCTCATCTGAACAGCAACACTTTCAATAATGTGTTCTTTAACTGGAGTATCGATCTAGATTTGGTCAGGTTTGTAAACCCATAACCTTTCAATGCACAGGCAGGAGGACTGACTACTGAACCACACTGACCTGGCAGAAGCCCACGGCTGTAGTTCTGTGTCAGATCAAACTCATTCTGATGCCCAGCTCCACAGACACTCAGTCTGAGCACAGCAGCTAGCAAAGGTGGAGAGAGAATTACTGCTTTCAGACTATGACCCTTCGCCAGAACTGAAAGAAGATAACAACAGCAACATGCACAAAATGCTGGAGGAAGTCAGCAGGTCAGGGAGGGGAATAAGCAGTTGATATTTCAGCCTGAGTCTAATCATCAGGACATCAGAAGTTAACAACATTTATAAGTAAATGTAGGAGAGGGTGATGCAAAGAGGAAGGGAAAAAGCAGAAGAGCTATGGCTGATTATTCAGTTCATTTGTTCTGGCTCAGAATCTCAAGATCACCGGGCTCAGAAAGCTTTCAGTTGACGGGAGAGTAAGGCCAGAAGGCACTAACATGCCAGAAGACAAGAGGTTCTACAGATGTTGGAAGTCGAAAATCTTGAGCAACACAACGGCGCAAAAACAAAGGAGCTGGTTGTGGACTAGATGAGGAACGGAGACAGGCTAGCCCCTATAGACATCAATGGATCCGGGGTTGAGAGGGTGAACAGCTTTAAGTTTCTCGGCATACACATCACCGAGGATCTCACATGGTCTGTACACACCAGCTGTGTGGTGAAAAGGCACAACAGCACCTCTTTCACCTCAGAAGGTTAAAGAAGTTTGGTATAGCCCCCCAAATTCTAAGAACTTTCTACATGGGCACGATTGAGAGCATCCTGACTGGCTGCATCACTGCCTGGTATGGGAACTGTTCTTCCCTCAATTACTGGACTCTGCAGAGAGTGGCACGGATAGCCCAGCATATCTGTAGATGTGAACTTCCCAGTATTCAGGACATTTACAAAGGCAGGTGTGTAAAAAGGGCCTGAAAGATCATTAGAGACCAGAGTCACCCCAACCAGCTGCTACCATCCAGGAAACAGTACTGCAGCATAAAAGCCAGGACCAACAAGCTCTGGGACAGCTTCTTCCACCAGGCTATCAGACTGATTAATTCATGCTGACGCTACTGTATTTCTGTTATATTGACTATCCTGTTGTACATAATATTTATTATAAATTATTATAATTGCTCATTGCACATTTGAATGGAGACTTAACATAAATATTTTTACTCCTCATGTATATGAAGGATGTAAGTATTAAAGTCAATTCAGGTCTATTGGGGAGAGTTTAAACTAGAATTGCTAGGGGGTGGGAACCGAATTGAAGAGACAGAGGAAGAGGCGGTTGACTCACATATAGAGAAAACTTGGAGACAGTGCAAGAGGGAGGATAGGCGGGTGATAGAGAAGGGATTCACTCAGACCAGTGGTTTGAGATGTGTCTATTTTAATGCAAGAACAAAGCCGATGAGTTTAGAGCGTGGATCAGTACTTGGAGCTTTGATGTTGTGGCCATTACAGAGTTGTGGATGGCTCTGGGGTGGGAATGGTTACTTAGAGTGCCAGACTTTAGATGTTTCAGAAAGGACAGGGAGGGAGGCAAAATGTGGGGACATGGCACTGCTGATCAGAGATAATGTCACTTCTACAGAAAAGGAGGAAGTCATGGAAGGATTGTCTACTGAGTTTCTGTAGTGGAAGTTAGAAACAGGAAGGGATTAATAACTCTACTGGGTGTTTTTTTATAGACCACCTAACAGTAACAGGGACATTGAGGAGCAGATAGGGAGACAGATTCTGGAAAGGTGTAATAATAAGAGGGTTGTTGTGGTGGGAGATTTTAATTTCCCAAATATTGATTGGCATCTCCCTACAGCAAGAGGATTAGATGGGGTGGAGTTTATTAGGTGTGTTCAGGAAGGCTTCCTGACACAATATGTAGATAACCCTACAAGAGGAGAGGCTGTACTTGATCTGGTATCGGGAAATTAACCTTGTCAGGTATCAGGTCTCTCAGTGGTGGAGCATTTTGGAGAGAGTGATCATAATTCTATATCCTTCACCATAGCATTGGAGAGGGATAGGAACAGACAAGTTAGGAAAGCGTTTAATTGGAGTAAGGGGAAATATGAAGCTATCAGGCAGGAAACTGGAAGCATAAATTGGGAACAGATGTTCTCAGGGAAATGTACAGCAGAACTGTGGCAAATGTTCAGGGGATATTTGCAAGGGACTCTGCATAGGTACGTTCCAATGAGACAGGGAAAGGATGGTAGGGTACAGGAACCGTGGTGTACAAAGGCTGTTGAAAATCTAGTAAGAAGCAAAGGAAAGCTTACAAAAGGTTCAAAAAACTAGGTAATGATAGAGAGCTAGAAAATTATAAGGCTAGTAGGAAGGAGCTTAAGAATGAAATTAGGAGAGCAATAAGGGGCCATGAGATGGCCTTGGTGAGCAAGATTAAAGAAAATTCCAAGGCATTCTACAAGTATGTGAAGAGCAAGAGGATAAGAAATGAGAGAATAGGACCAATCAAGTGTGATAGTGAAAAAGTGTGCATGGAACCAGAGGAGACAGCTGAGGTACTTAGTAAATACAGTACTTTGCTTCTGTATTCACTAAGGAAAAGGATCTTGGTGATTGTAGGGATGACTTACAATGGATTGAAAAGTTTGAGCATATAGACATTAAGAAAGAGGATGTGCTGGAGCTTTTGGAAAGCATCAAGTTGGATTAGTCACCAGGACCAGACTAGATGTACCCCAGGCTACTGTGGGAGGCGGGGGAGGAAACTGCTGAGCCTCTGGCAGTGATCTTTGAGAAGGTTGTGGAGGATTGGAGGGTTACAGATGTTGTTCCCTTATTCAAAAAAAGGCATAGAAATAGCCCAGGAAGTTATAAACCGGTGAGTCTTACTTCATGGTTGGTAAGTTGATGGGGAAGATCCTGAGAGGCAGGATTTATGAACATTTGGAGAGACATGATATGATTAGGAATAGTCAGCATGGCTTGCTTCTTCTTTTTCAAAATTTTTATTAATTTCTACATAGAAGAATACAGAGTTCAAGGAAATATATTATAAAACAAAAGAAAGATATAATAATACCAAATACATTATATTTGAATCACATTAACGAACACCTTGGCTTTGTCAAAGCAAGTTCATGCCTTACGAGCTTGATCGAATATTTTGAGGATGTGACTAAACACATTGATGAAGGTAGAGAAGTAGATGTAGTGTATATGGATTTCAGCAAGGCATTTGATAAGGTACCTTATGCAACATCTGTTGAGAAGGTAAGGAGGCATGGGATCCATGGGGACATTGCTTTGTGGATCCAGAATTGGCTTGCCCACAGAAGGCAAAGACTGGTTGTAGACAGGTCATATTCTGCATGGAGGTTGGTGACCAGTGGTGTGCCTCAAGGATCTGTCCTAGGACCCGCTATCTTCGTGATTTTTGTAAACAACCTGGATGAGGAAGTGGAAGGATGGGTTAGTAAATTTTCTGATGATACAAAGGTTGGAGGTGTTGTGGATAGTGTGAAGGGCTGTCACAGGTTACAGCAAGACATTGATAGGATGCAAAACTGGGCTGAGAAGTGACAGATGGAGTTCAACCCAGATAAGTGTGAGGTGGTTCATTTTAGTAGGTCAAATAGGATGGCAGAATATAGTATTAATGGTAAGACTCTTGGCAGTGTGGAGGATCAGAGGGATCTTGGGGTCCAAGTCCATAGGACACTCAAACCTGCTGCATAGGTTAATGCTGTGGTTAAGAAGGCATACAGTGCATTGGCCTTCATCAACCGTGGGATAGAGTTTAAGAGCTGAGAGGTAATGTTATCCTGGTCAGACCCCACTTGGAGTACTGTGATCAGTTCTGGTCACTTCACTACAGGAAGTATGTGGAAACTATAGAAAGGGTGCAGAGGAGATATATAGAGGCTTTTTCCCATGGCTAACATGAGAGAGCACAGTTTTAAGGTGCTTGGAAGTAGGTACAGAGGAGATATGTCAGGGGTAAGTTTTTTATGCAGAGAGTGGTGAGTGCATGAAATGAGCTGCCAGTGACGGTGGTGGAGGCGGATACGATAGGGTCTTTTAAGAGACTCCTGAATAGATACATGGAGCTTAGAAAATTAAAGGACTATAGGTAACCATAGGTAATTTCTAAAGTAAGTACATGTTCGGCACAGCACTGCGGGCCGAAGGAATTGTATTGTGCTGTAGGTTTCTATGTTTTTCTATGTTTCAATTCAATTCAAAATGCAGAAGGAACTCAGCAAGTGAGACAGCATCTATGGAAAGGAATAATCAGTTGGTATTTTGGGCCAAGACCCTTCATCAGTATTGGAGAGGATGGGATAGGAAGTCAGAAGAAGAGGGTGGAGGGAAGGAGAAGGTGTTCAAGTTGGCAGGTGATAAATGAAACCAGGTGAGAGGGAAGTTAGGTGGTTGGGGGGGGGGGGGGCGGGGGTGGGAGGAACAGGGGATGGATGAGGTAAGAAGTTGAAAGGTGAAAGAGGTGAAGGTCTGAAGAAGGAGGATTCTGATAGGAGAGGAGAGTGGACTATAGAGGAAAGGAAAGGTGGAGGGACACCAGAGGGAGCTGATAGGCATGTGAGAAGAAGAGAAGAGCCAGAACGATTCCTGGAGATTCTTTGGAATTCCAATGCTTCTGACCTCAAAGTTCAAAGTAAATGTATTATCAAAATACATATATGTCACCATATAAAACCTTGAGATTTATTGTATTGCAGGCATGCTCAAAAACTCCATCGCATCATAACCATAACAGAATCAAAAATAGGCTACACCAATTTAGGTGTTCACCCAGAGTGCAAAAGACAACAAACTGTGTAAATACATAAATAAATAGATAATAATATAAGTAATTAAGCAACAAATATTGAGAACATGAAATGAAGAGTCCTTGAGAGTGGGAATGATGGGGCAAGAGAAATGTGGGAAGTTACTCCCTTTGGTTTAAGAGCCTGATGGTTGAGGGGTAATAGTTGTTCCTGAACCTGGTGGTGTGAGTTCTGAGGCCCCTGTAGAGAGCATTTTCTGGGTGCTGACAGTCCCTGATGATGGATGCTGCTTTCCTGCGACAGCATTTCATGTAGGTATGCTCAATGGTGAGGAGGGTTTTACCCGTGATGGACTACTTTTTGTAGGATTTTCCTTTCAAGGGCATTGATGCTTCCATACTATATTATATTAAAAAGTTAAAAAAAATCTGCTTTTTTTAAAAGTCTAAAGTGGACTAATTTACAGTTGGCAATATGTATATTAATGATTTGTGTTCAGAATTGACAGGATTAAAGATGAAGTGTGGAATTGGCGGGGAAGGACAAAAGAAAGAAACGAAAGGTGTTTGGTGCCAGGAAAAGGATAGTGTTAATTGGGTGGTGAAGAAACAGAAGTTGGATGCAGGGAAGGAGCGATTCATGATTTTGCTCTAGCAGCAGTATTGATGCATAGAATCTGACAACAAAGGCGAGAAGAGAGGGTGTGAGAGAGGTCATGAGAGAGTCAAAGAGCAAGACTAAAGGAGAGTCAGAGGAAGAAGCTACAAGAGGGGTCATGGGAGAGGCTAAGATAAAAAAATTCTGGGAGACACAGCAGATCCACATTAGATCTCAAAGGTATTGATTGGTGGGGTCCTTCAGCACAGTACTTAGCTTTGTAATGGAATTTTTTCAGAGTTGTTCACTATGTTTTGTAACACCAGCATCCAAACAGAAACTGTAGTTAATTCCATTGTAGAATAACACTGCAGTTGGGCATCAGACTGGCAAGTGTGCTGTGCCCAGTTAATATGCTGCTTTCACTTCTCAGTAACGTTGAGGCTCCACTGCATGATCTTAATTCTAAGTGTAGCATGTACAAATTCTTATTCCCATTCAGGGCCATCACCCATTGGGAGGCCCTGAAAGGAATTGTATTTATGTCACCATGACCTTTTTTTCTGTACAAGCACAAAATAATGGAAAATTGAGCAGGAACTTTATGAAATTTACAGGTGCCATTCCCAACCTAAGGAATCTGTAATGAGACTGCTGAAACTTTAACACAGAATGTTACAGCACAGTACAGGCCCTTCCGCCCATGTTGTTGTGCTGATCTTTTAATCGGCTCTATGATGCAAGGCTCAAGATTGTTTAATGTAATTTCCTGTATACAAGCGCAAAGGAGACCGAAATAATTGTTACTCCATATCCGATGCACAAAAAAAACACACAAAAGATAAAGAAAATAATAAAAAACACAATAAATATAAATCCATAAGATAGCTTATATACATAGATTGATTGTATGTCCATAAACTGACGCTGTACATGAGGTGACTGACAGGAAATAATAAAGTAGTAGTGGAGTTAGTGGGTGAAGGTGTTGATTGGCCTTATGCTTGGGAGAAGTATTTGTGTCTGGTGGATCTGGTGTGGACATTACATAGCCTCCTCTTTGAGATTCTTCAAGATGTTACTGTTCCTTTCCCGACATCTTTCTGTAAATACTCTACATCCTTGATGGCAGGTATGCTGGTGCCAGTGATGCGTCGGACAGTTTCAGCTACACGATGTAGAGCCTTCCTGTCCGCTGCCGTGCCATTTTCGTTCAATGCAGCGTATAGCTTGTCAGCAAATTATATGCCATTCAGCCCACATTGTTATGCCAGCCTTTTAACCTACTCTAAGAACAATCTAAACCTCCCTCCTACATAACGCTCTAATTTTCTATCATGCGTGTCCCTATCTAGGAGTCTCTTAAATGGCTCTAATGTATCTGCCTCCACCACCATCCAGCAAATGGTTACTTAACATCTGGCAGTACTGCTTTAAAGAGCGAAGGAGTTTTCCCAGTGGAGATGATGAATGGTCTCCTCTTGCTCCTGTTGGATGCAACGTTGTGCCAGCCAGGATTGTGGAATTAGTGGCTGCTGCCGTACAATAGTTGGAAAGGGTGGAGTTGAACCATTTGTTATGGGACTTATTCTAGCCAAGTTAGAGAGTAACGAATAGCACTGAAGTTGTTGAGATCTATTGTATTTTAATCTTCCAAGGCTCCAGAGGGTGGGCCTGGTTGGGCCCATTTCACTGAAATGTTGTGAGAACTTGGCTGCATCACCGGCTGGTATGGGGCAGTGGGGGTGGCGGCTGGTGGCTACTGCACACGTTCGAAATAAGTTGCAGAGAGCAGTAAACTTAGTCAGCTCCATCATGAGCACCAGCCTCCCCGGCGACCAGGACACCTTCAAGGGACAATACCTCAAAAAGCCAGCGTCCATCCTTTAGGACTCCCATCACCCAGGTAATACCTTGTTCTCATTGTTACCATCAGGGAAGAGATACAGAAGCCTGAAGGCCCACACTCATTGATTCAGGAACAGCTTCTCCCCCTCTGCTATCTGATTTCTGAATGGACTTAGAACCCATGAACACTACCTCACCATTTTTTTATTTCTATTTTTATACGACTTATTTAGTTTAACAATTTAATATATACATACTTACTTGTGTTGGCACGTGGCCAAGTGGTTAAGGCATTCATCTAGTGATCTGAAGGTCACTAGTTTGAGCCTTGGCTGAGGCTGCATGTGTGACCTTGAGCAAGGCACTTAACCACACATTGCTCTGCGACGACACCGGTGCCAAGCTGTATGGGTCCCAATGCCCTTCCCTTGGACAACATTGGTGGTGTGGAGAGGGGAGACTTGCAGCTTGGGCAACTGCCAGTCTTCCATAAAAAAGAACCTTGCCCAGGCTTGCGCCAAGGCGCAAATCCATGGTCTATCGAGACTAACAGAGGCCTACACACTTACCGTAATTCATTTTTTTTCTCTATTATCATGTATTGCATTGTACTGCTGCCCAAAAGACAACAAAGTTCACGATATACTGTATGCTGGTGATATTAAACCTGATTCCAATTCTGAAACAGTCAACAGCAGGAATCCAACAGAAGATGCCTAGGGGAAACCTCTGGAGCAAAAAATTGCGAAGAATCAGAAGAAGGCCATGTTTGTGAAAGTCAAAAATAAAAGCTGGCCATCCTAACATCAACTTCCAGCACAAGGTCTGGCATCAGCAAATCATGGTTCTTCAAGTGCACATTCAAACTGTGGGATGTTTCTGGGTCTACTGCCCTTTCAGACAGTGAGTTCTGGATCTCTGCCTTAAGTTTCCCCCCATTTTTCTCTAATATTTCTACCAATTACTTTAAATTCATGCCCTCCGGTGTTTGACTGCTTTGTAAAGGGTAGTGGGTCATTTGTATTTACCTAGACCCTTCATGATTTTCTACACCTCAGTTAATTACCTCATCAGCATCCTCTGTTTCAAATAACACCAAAGAAAGCCTTTCCAATCTTTCCTCCAGCCCAACAACAACCTCATACATCTTCAATGCAAACTCTCCGCAGCAACCATATCTTCCCCTGAATATGGTGACCAGAGTGTTCACAGGATTCAAGTGAAGGTTTAACAAATGTCGCATACAATTCTAGCATAGTCTATTTGCCCTTGTGTTCTAGTAGGCAGCCGTCGATCCCAGGGGAACATGAGTTTGTGCCTCTGGTGGACTGTGTCCTCTCCAGGGTGCAAGCCTGGGCAGGAAGATTTGAAGAACCGGCTGTTGCCCATGCAGCGGACTCCCCCTTCTCCACATCACTGATATAGTCCAAGGGAAGGGAAAGTGCCAACAGAGCTTGGCACCAGTGTTGTCACAGTGGTTGCCAGAGAGAAGTTGTAAACAACATCAAACTGCCTTAAGAACCCCGGCTGTGGATTTCTTCCTCGGGGTTTACTCCTGAAGCCTTTTCCATGGGTGGATATGGCTGCAAGGCAGCAGAGGTTTAAAATCAGAGTTTTCCTCCTAGGCGGGCTGCCATCCAAGGCTGACAAGCCCCACCTGCCCAAAGCAACTGGTTTTGAGGTGTCAGTGGTCCGCCTTTGCCCCTTCTCTTGTCAGTAGAAGCAGTTCCACCGGGCCTAGTAGCTAATCCATATGTGAAGGCCAAGAGTTTGACTTGGTTGTCAGAGGCTGTTGGAGACGCACACCATTTGGAGCACTTTATAGGTAGTGGGAGATTATCACCCCGGCTATGACAACCTTAGGAACCCCTTGTACTCTATGTCTTAGCAAATAAAGTGAGTGTCTCATGTGACCCTTCAAGCAATGTCTGGACTCTGTCAAGAGAGGCTGGGGGATATCAACAAGGATACTAGTAACTCCTGTTTTCAATGAGCAATAAATGATAACCTGTTGTACATCCCGTAATTAGCAGAATATCTGAAGAATTTGAGAAAGGATGTGAGAAAACTAGAGAGCGTTCAAAGGAGGTTCACGAAAATGTCTCCAAGATTGAATGGCTTGTCACATGGAGAGCGTTTAATGGCTCTGGGCCTGTAGTCTCTAGAAATCAGAAGAATGACGGGTGACCTCATTGAAACCTATCGAATGGTGAAAGACCTTGACAGAGTGGATGTGGAGAGGATGTTTCCTATGGTGGGACAGTCTAAGACCAAAGAACACAGCCTCAGAATAGACAAATGTCCTTTTAGAATGGAGATGATGAGGAATTTCTTTAACCGGAGGGTGGTGAATCTGTGGAATTCTTTGGCATAGGCAGCTGTGGAGGGCAAGTCTTTGTGTATATTTAAAGCAGAGGTTGATAGATTCTTGATTGATCAGGCATGAAGGGATATGGAGGGGAAGGCAGGAGATTGGGACTGAGAGAAAATTTGGATCAGCCATGATGGAATTGTGGAGCAGAATCGATGGGCTAAATGGCCTAATTCTGCTCTGATATCTTTTGGTCTTATGGTTTTATAGTCTAATTTCTCCTGGAAACACAGCATTATGTATTGAAAAGAAAAAAAAGTCAAAAACTAAATTATTAGGAAATACATTTATTTATTACCTAGACAATTTTTCTTCCTGTCTTCCCCTGCCCAACCCATCTTCCACCCACTGCATCTCTCAACCCAAACCCTTGTACGGGGTTATGTTGGATTTCAACTTGCATGCAGCATCAATTAATGACTCTGTCAGGCCACTTTAATGCAATGGAACAAGGAGAAATGCTGTGCCTAGAAATGACCACAAAGTCAGCACAGTGTAAAGCAAATCTTTTTGTTTCTCATAGGCGAGGTACATATACTGAATTTCCTTCAGTTATTTTACTTTGGAATTACAATGAGATTAAATTTTAAATTTCTGTAAATGATACATCTGCTAATACTTGAAGTGAACTTCCATTTTTGTCAGTGTCTGGGTTAGTAAATTACAGTGAGTGAAAAAGATTGCTTCTATTGGTACCTTTTTCATTCTGGAAAAAAGACATGTGTATTTATGTAATGCCCTTCACTTCTCTAGCAAGAAATCAAAAAGCACTTGCAAGTGATGAAATATTTTTGAAGGGAAGTTTCTGTTGTAATGCTGGAAAATGGGCAGGGAATTTGTGTAAATTAATTCCAGCAAACAGCAATCTGAAAATGATAAACATGATAGTAAACAGCCGATGTTTTGGGCCGGGACCCTTCTTCAGGATCTGATAATGATGGTGAGACAATCTGACCATTTTGTATTGTTAATTGAGGGATAAGTATTGACATGAATACTCATTCAGTTCCCTGCTCTTCTTCATAAAACAATAGGAAATTTTGTTTCTCCATGACAGCACAAATGGGGCACAAGACCTGATGAAGGGTCTCAGTCCAGAATATCAGATCTTCTTCCCTTCTGTAGATACTGCCTGATCTGCTGAGTTCCTCCAGCATTTTGTGTGTTAGCCAGGTTTAACAAGTCTGCCTCTCTAACAGTGCAGTATTACCTCCGTATGGCTCTGGAGTGTCAGCCTAGAGATCTGTGTTCAAATGTTTGGAATGTGATTTGGTCATTTTTACAAGATTGAGATTAATATTTGCAACAATACCTTGGCCATCACAAAATGCTGGATGAACTAAGCAGATCAAACAGCATCGATGGAGAGAAATAGAGACAATATTTCGGGTTTCAGCCCAAAACATTGACTCTTCATTCTCTATAGATACTTCCTAAACTCCCAAGTTTTTATGTTACTCTGGATTTCCAGAAGCTGCATATTCTCTTGTGTTTATAATACCTTAAGCATTTTTCCCTTTTTAATTGATTGTCATACTGAGGCAGTGTGAAGAATTTGAGATTATCTCCAATAATTTTTAAACTGACGTCCGGCAGATTTTTTGCCCTTTTTTTGAATCAACCTTCTAGGAAGCTTCTTTTCAACATCCATTATATGTCAGTTTGATTCCTTCTTGAATTGCCTTGGGGGCACTCTTGCCTTTTGTGGTAAATGTTCCAGATTGACTGGTTCAATAAATTACTTCAAGCCATATTTATAGAAACACTTACAGTTGAATTGGTTCAGACCTGCTGGAGATTCTGCTCCCAAGCGAATGGCAATTGTAACCAGTCTGCCTCACTACTTGTTTTTTTGATTGAATAAGCAAACTAATTCACACCAATAAAATATCACTTTGAAGTTTCAGCTGTTTGAGTTATAATTCTTCTTGTGGATTAGATGATTCTGGTCGTGATTTTCTTTTAGTTCCATGGCCTACAACAGTTACTGATGTTTAGAAACATCAAGGGCACCAGTGGGATGTTTTCGATTAATATTCATGAAATCGCATCTCACACAAGACTAGTTGTAAATGAGCAGTTGGGAATTTGCATAAACTATTTGATGAACTTTGATGTTTTTTCATTAGCATCCGGCCACAACATTCACACTATTTTGTAGACTTTTCAATAACCGATCATTAACCATGTTGTAGCTCGCCCTCCCCTTTTGTTTGGATCATTTGGCAAAGCGCCAAGCTTTGTGATGCCGACCCTGATGTTGGGTGGAGGAAATACTTGCACCTAGATGGATTTTTTCACAAGTTCGGGAAGTCCAATAACACTCACAAGGCAATGAATTATTTTTTGTTTAATGTCACTTACAATGTTATGTAATCTCAATCTCTTAAAAAGGATTACTGATGAAAAAAATTGTCAGTGGAAGTTAAATCTCACAGTACAATGAGAAATGGTGCTGGTAAATTAATATAATGCTTTTCAATTTCAACTTTAACATACAGAATCAGAATAGGTTTATTATCAGTGACATGTGCTGTGAAATGACATATGTCGGTAGCACTAAATGCACTAAGTTGTCATGTTATCGTGTTGAAATGGAGAACAATATTGTGCTTATTATGTAGCCACGTTGTATAATCCAAGCAATTTGAGGAACTGATGCAGGCCTCTCAGCCCATCATGGCTGTGTTGACCAATTCATGAGTAATTTAGGTTACTTCCACTTCCAAGCACCTGTTCTATTGTCTTGTATTGCATATCACACATGTTGAACCTTTGAAGTTCGTTGGCAACAGCAGCAGAAGACCATGAACATCCATGCATGGCCTAATAAAGTGACCACTGAGTGTAGTTCTGATGAAAGGTCATGTCCCTGAAATGTTAACTCTGTTTTCTGTCTCTGCTGATGCTGGCTGAGCTAGTAAGTATTTGCAGAACTCCCTGCATTCATTTATAACATTTCCAAAGCACTTCGAAGCAAATGAAGGAAGGTTGGTGCAGCATCCCATCCAATCTGAGCACAGCAAGCTCCCACAAACAGCTAAGTGTTTTGAAAAAAAAAGCAGCTAATTGGTTTTAAACTGCTCATTGTAAGCTAAGTATGGTTGGGAATATAGAAAGAATTCCCCTTCATTTCTTCAAAAGAATGGCATTGGACCTTTTATATCTGAAAGATTTTCATATACTAACAGATATGTTGTTAGTACAGGAAAGTGGGGATGACTTGAAAGATCAAGCCCTGGTTTTATTGAGTGGGTGAATGGATGGGAGAGGCTGGATTCCTGTGCATGCTTCCACCTGAGAGGGTAGATGTGGTCTGAGTTTAATGACTGCTCCTGTAGTGCTCTCAACACTGCTGAACAGTTCAGTAATACTTGATATATTGATGTTTGGGTTTTCAGAATCTGAAGAGTGACTTCTCCTCACACACTTCTACCTTAGAGACACTCCTGTTTAGGCCAGTTAAAGAAGAACATTATTGAGAAAAGGAAATTACTTGTCAAAATCATAATTCATCCAGCAGATGAAATTTCCACGGTAGAGGTGAAGAGCTGAGCTGAATGTTAACATAATGGATAGGTGATGGTAAAATCTCATACATTACAGGAGTGAGAGAAGATCTGCGGGAGGAAATCAATTCAAAAACAAAGAATAGAATATGCTTATTTTCATTAATGATAGACTATCTGGCCATAAATTAGAATTGCCTTTTTTAACATTGACAGATATCCATGTAACTGTTTTTTGCAGTTGTAGACGTCTCGGGCATTTCTCGTCTATCTCTGAATGTCCTAAATTGATGCCTTGAGTCAATACAGAGGACAGTTACAGTCAATCACACCAGTATGTCTAATATGATGCATTATTTTTAATAAAAGAAGAAAATGCATTGGTGCAAAGAGGAACAGATTTAACATTTCAGGTTTTTGTCAGAACTGGGAAAGAGAGATAAAAATTCAAGGCAATTCTAATGTCAGAGAAGGTGACAAGAGGAATGGATTGATCAAAGGAAATATCTGAGATAGGACAGATCTTTTACCCTGAAGGACATTTGTAAACCAGATGTGCTTCCATCTCATTCTGGTGGTTTCATATTTACTGTTGCTGAGCCTAACGAAACGATTCCAAACGTATTAACTTCAGATCCACGGAGATCTGTTCTGTTCTTGGGGCCCTGGCTCTTTGTGAGTTTTATAAATGACTTGGATGAGGAAGTGGAGGGCTGGGTTAGTAAGTTTGCAGATGACATGAAGGTTGGTGGTGTTGTGGGCAGAGTTAAAGGTTGACAAAGGTTACAAAAGGACATTGATAGTATGCAATGCAGTGCTGAGAATTGCCAGATGGAGTTCAATTCGGAAACGTGTGACGGGTTTCACTATGGAAGGTCAAATTTGAAAGGCAGAATACAGGGTTAATGGCGGGTTTATCAGCAGTCTGAAGGAGCAAGGGGACCTTGGGGTCCATGTCCATAGATACTTCAAAGTTGCAACACAGGTTGACAGGTTGTTAAGAAGGTGAATGGTGTGTTGACTTTCATTAGTTGGGGATTGGGTTCAAGAGCTATGAGTTACTGCTGCAGTTTTAAAAACAGTGACTAGACCACACGTGGACTATTGTGTTCAGTTCAGGTCACCTCATTATAGGAAGGATGTGGAAGCTTTAGAGTGGGTGCAAAGGAGATTTACTAGGATTAGAGAACATGCCTTAAGAGGATACATTCAGTGAACTAGGGCTTTTGTTGAGAGAAGGATGATAACTTGATAGAGGTGTACAAGATTATAAAAAGCACAGATCTAGCGGACAGCCAGAAACTTACTCACAGGACTGAAATGGCTAATACAAGGGGCCATAACTTAAAGGTGTTCAGAGGAAATGCCAGAGGTAGGACTTTTTACATAGAGTGGTAGGTACATGGAACAAGCTGATAGAAGCTGATACATTAGGCACATAGATGAAAGAAAAATGGAGGCCTAAATGGGAGGAAAGGTTTAGATTGATCTTAGAGTCAGTTAAAGGGTCGGCATAACACCATGTGCTGTATTGTTCTATGCGAGTGAAACTTTGAGTTCACGTCAACAATGTACATATCCAGTCCAGCAACATTCTTGCCACATTGCTGTTCTAAAATACGGAGCTGAGGCATGTTATCACAGTAACAGCAAGAGGGTAAGGTGAAAGGAAGTGCAGCTAATGGTGTGGAATCGCTCCATACGTGAAAGCTGTTTTCATTAGATTGCAGACAGAAAATGCATTTGATATCATACTGTGCTGCCTTCCTCGGAGAGGTTTGATAGACAACTGGACAAGTATTTCAGAATATGGGCACTCCGCTGCAGATTGTGTGTTATTGTACGTGCATGTGACTTTGTGTGTGTGCTAAAATGTCATGGCTCACAACAAAATTTCAATCACAGAGTACTTTTAAACATCAGGCAATTGAAAAATTATTTTATTTTTCCCCAAATTTGCTAATGACTATTTTGGTACGGCTTTGCAAAATTCTTGATACTTAAGACATTAGTGCATAAGACACAGCAGCAGAATTCGGACACTCGGCCCATCAAGTAGACACTGCCATTCAAACATGGCTGATTTATTGTCCTTCTCAACTCCATTTTCCTGCCTTTAATGCCCTTACTAAACAAGAACTTATCAATCCCTGCTTTAAATATACCTAGCCATCGGTGGTAATAAATTCCACAGATCCACCACCCTTTGACTAAACAAATTCCTCCTCAACATCTCTGTTCTAATGGCAAGTCCTTCTATTCTGAGGCTGTGCCCTCTGTTCCTAGATTCCCGCACAATAGGAAACATCCTCTTCATGTCTCAGGGACGAATTTTGTTGGTCGCTCCTGGAAAACAAGGTTTTCATGGTGTATTGCTGGAGTGGGGCTCCTGCTTGTGAAGACTCATAATGCCCTTATGTGTTTCAAAAGTCTCATTTGTCCTTCACTGTATTGACTGCCACCTTCCCACATTGCCTGGATCTTACATTCCCCATAGATCCCCTGAATCATTAACTGATTAATGTTTATTCATACATATTAGACCTGAATTTGAAACTATTGAAGAAGTTTATTTCAATCAAAATTATCTTTCACCATAAAAATGCATTTCCAAAGCTAGAAGATTTAAGTTGTATTTTGTGTAAAATTCAGTGGTTTTGACAATTTTCTAAGTCTTGTGATTTTTGGCACAGATTTGAATGCCCGAAGAGAAATCTTTGGGACCAACCTTTGGGATCTTGCTCAAGTCCACAAGCTTATCCATAAATTGGACCATGGAGGGCAGAAAATAGAGACCACCCGTCAGTTAGAGAATTGAGTCACATTGCTGTAGTAATAGACTGTAACACTGCTGTCCATTGGAGGGCAATGTACTATCACAAGAGGGAAAGACGATAAATGATTTCTTAATCTTGATCTTGATGAACACACACAGATGACACTAAAGACAACCAATGCCCCACTAAGAGCTATAAACAAAAATATGCTAAAACATGGTCTTATTCTAGCTCATTAATATACTTGTAATATTTTATTTAGGTTGCACTTGGAGTATTGTCTACAAGTCTTGTTGCCCATTCACAGGAAAGGTACAGAAGGAGTTTACAAGGATACTGCCAGGATTAGAGAACATAAGGAGAGGCTGAACAAACTTGGGCTGTTTGCTCTGGCACACTGGACACTGAAAGCAGAACTGCTAGAAGTTCATAAAATTATAAGAAGGGTGGGGAGTCAGAATCTTTTTCCCAGGGTAGAAATGTCAAGTATGAGAGGACATGCATTAATGGTGAAAAGGGGAAAGTTTAAGGGAGATATGTTGGTCTGACTTTTTTTACACAGAGATTGACAGGTGCCTGGAATAGGCTGCCTGCCAGGAACAATGGTGACAACAGATATGATGGTGGTTTTAAGAGGCTGTTAGGTAGACACATAAATATGCAGGAAATGGAAGGATATGGGCCATGGACAGGCAGAAGAGATTTAATTATGTTTTGCATCATGCTATGTGCAGGCATTGTGGGCCAAAGGCTCTGTTCTTGTTCAAGCTCAAGTTTATTGTCATCTGAGTGTTCATATATACAACCAAACGAAACAATGTTCCTACAGACCGCAGTGACCCACAGAATGCAGATCACACAGAGCACAAAAAAACAAAATATTACCAGAAGTAAGTTAATAAAACTTATAAAGTTTTAAAATAAAGCTGTGCTGTACTGTTCTATGTATGTAGAATAACAGCGTGACACACAAGCACAGCATACACACATCCACTCACAGTATACGCACAACCAGTTTGAAGCATGCCCTGACTTTGCATTGGAAAAGGCACTCAGCATACATGTAAGTATAAATATAAAGTTATCTGCTCAATATAGCTGACATAATTTAAGTATGAATCTTTCCTGTCTATTGATTAATCTATAATGTGGCTCTGATAGCTCAGGCAGGGGCTAATCAATCAATGAGACTAATATCATCTGCACAAAAGAAGAATCCCAGTAAACAGCAAAGCATTTATAATAGGTTTGTTAAATGTAGATTCCGAGATGCATGCTACCTGAATTGACTATTGCATTCATCACCGCACAATGGAAAAAAAATCATTTAACTTTTTTTTTAACTACAACACAGCACATGGAACTGGTGCCTAGGGAGCTTTCTTTCCATTCATCCGCTAGAGTGTTGAAAAGTGCAGTTTAGAAATTTGATTATTGACTCCCTCTTCCCCTCAAATGTCCTTGAACTCCACATCACCTTCCACCCTGCGTCTCTGATCCTCCAGCGGCTGACTGGGCCTCTGACCACTGATATCATGTTCCTCTCTTTGACCCACAGATCTAGTTTTGTTCTAGGTGGCATACCTTTCTTTGGATGCTTCACATCTCATCGAGGAAAACATAATGTTTAGGACTCCAACAATTTCAGGTAACCAACCACTCCTGTTTGGGAAACTACTGGCCAATTCAGATGTAAAATCATTTGCCAGTAGCTTTAAGCTGGATTTTATATTTCCAGCTTCCTCTTTTATTTCAGATTTCCAACAAGTGCAATGTCCTCACAGCTCTGGAAATGTTTTGTTTCATTTTTTTTCTCAATTGCCCTCACCTACGTCCTCCCCTCCCCCATGTGAATCAGCAATGTTTGATAAGAATTCAGAATTCTGTCTCAGATGGCAAAAATAGCACTTGTTTCACCTGAACTATTCCAAACTCTGGCAATCATAGACTCCCCCCCCCCCCCCCGTGCAATAAAGTTATTAATGTTTCTGTCTTAATTTTTGCCAGTTATACCAGAAAACCTATTTACAGCAAAGATGTGTACTGCAGATTCCACAGTGCTTTTTTAAAATATGTTTTTGAATGCAGTGGCCATGAAGAGCCATCCTGTCTTAAGGTGAAGTATTTTTGAAGTGTAGCCACCATTGTAACATACAGTAAACTCCAAAAACAGCAGGTTTAATGAGTAATAATCTGTACTTTTTTGACGTTGAATAAGGGACATATATTTACCTGGATACTGGGAAGACTGGGGAATCTAGAAAATAATACAAGGCCCAATGTTCATGAGACCAGGCCAAGGACTGAAGGTTGGAGACCCAAAGACTTAATGGTCTGTTCCAGTAGGGCACCTGAGAGCTTCCCTCAGATTTGCATAGATTCTCCTACCAAGCCCTTAATCTATTCATTCTGAGAATCAAACTATACATGAATCAATAGGATCAGTCTATATATTTGATGGCTCTGGGGCTGTACTCGCTGGAATTTAGAAGAATGAGAGGGGATTTCATTGAAACCTATCAAATCTTGAAAGGCCTAAGTAGAGTGGACATGGAGAGGTTGTTTCCTCTAGGGAGTCTAGAACTAGAGGGCACAGACTCAGAATAGAAGGATGTCCCTTCTAAACAGAGATGAGGAGGAATTTCTTTAGCTAGAGGTGGTGAATCGGTGGAATTTATTGCCGAAGGCAGCTGTGTAGGCCAAGCCTTTGGGCATATTTTAAATGGGGGTTAATAGGTTCTTGATTAACAAAGGTGTCAAAGGTTATGGGGAGAAGGCAGGAAAGTGGGGTTGAAAGTAATAAAAACTCAGCAATGATGGGATGGTGGAGCAGACTCAATGGGTCAAGTGGCCTAATTCTTTATCTTGAGAAGGTGGTAGTAGGCTAGTTGGCTTTCAGCTAGAGCAGGGGTTCCCAAGCTGGGGTCCACAGATCCATTGGTCAATGGTAGGGGTCCATGGCATAAAAAGGTTAGGAGCCCCAATTGAGAGGATATCATGCATAGAAAGACTGCATTTTATAGCACTTTTCATATCCCTTTCAGAACATCTTGAAGCTTTTTCCAACCAATGAACTCCCTTTGAATGTTGGCAAGAGAACAGTGAATTCACACATAGCAAGGTCTCACTAGTTCCAATGTGCTAACTCACAGATAATTTGATTTTTTTGAAAAGCTGATGTGGCAGTAGCATGCTGGGGATAATTTTCTTGCTTTGGAACAAGTGTAATGGAATCTTTTATATTCCCAAAAAGCAAGCATTTGGTTAAATATCTCATCCAATAGACAATGCTTTTTAACAGGGCTGCACTCCCTCAGTTCTGCGCTGGAGGTCAGCCTGGAAGTTTGTGCTCTGTTTTCTGCCATGGGATTTGACTTACATGCCTTATTGCCTTATGAGATTATTAAGTGTGTCAGAAAAAAAAAAGGCACAATGAAAAAGCCTTACCAATGATGATGAGGATAAAACTGACCTGGATAGGTTTGGACATCCTTTCACATTTACCAAATTAAAAAAAGCTGGAATTCTGTAGCTGACAGCATCACCCAAATATGCAGCTTTATACGAAAACCCACCTGTGCGATGTCAGAGTTGTAGAGTGGATGCCAGCTCTGCTGTTGTCTCCCACACCCTGACACCTAGAGAAAGCACCTGTTAAAAATCGTGATAAAATTCTGGAGGTATGCCTATTAATCTTTGGGAATCTGGGACATTTTTAGGAGGTGAGATTATATTCCATGATGTTACGAGCCTTGTGATCGAATAGAAAATTATCTTTTTTTTTAATGGATTCATTCACGGTTGCCTGGCCCAGCAATTATGAATCATCCCCAACTGACCCCAAACTAAATTACTTGCTAATTATTAGCAGTTGACACAACAGTGGATCTTGGTCAAATTTCCTCCCCTTTAAGATACTAGTGAAGGTTGGATTTTTTGACAATTCATGGTTACCATTATTAATGTTGTAATGTCCTGATTTACCTAATTCCTTGGATTTAAATTCTCCAGGTGCCAAGGTGAGATCTGAATGCATGCCTCTCTGAATACTTGAGCTCTGGATATTGGTCCAGCAACTCACTGCTGTGCTACAGGACTCCGCAGTCTCTATATTTATATTTACCTGTAAATGAATAAAAACCAGGAATCTGTTACAAGGAATGCAGAAACTCTTTTGAAACCTAATGCCAGTATATTTCTTACAGGTGTCATAATCATGCTCTCTCTGAATGGAGAGGGAGAAATAAGGCAAAAGAAACGTCAAAACAAACACTTTGACTTTAATTACGTAATTTATATGATTTTAACGAATCATGATTTAAGTAGTATATTTGGGTGCCTCACCCTCATTAATTTGCATTGCTCTTTTTCTGGCTAGCTGACATTGGCTCCATAAAATGGATAGGTTAATAGTAGCAAATTCACCTGTCTTCACATGCTGAGAATCCTGGCCGTTAATCTTCAGAGCTTCAGTCAGCAAACAACAAAATAGTTTGATAAGATACGAAGGAAAAAAAAAAGAGGCAATGTTGTAGATGTTGGAAATGATTAATAAAAACAGAAAAGGTTGGAAATAATTGGCAGGCTAGACTGCATCTGCTGAGAACTTCTAACACTTTCTGCGTTGTTTGATCATTTTGCAAGAAATGTTCTTTGCCTAGTTCTTGGAACTAACAAAGATTAGTTCTTTAGGAGGTTCATAAGTCAGTTTAATACCTGGACAATCTAGTCAGATATTTATCGATGTCACTCAAAGTAGGCTTGGGATGGGGTTATCATTGTTCTAGTAAGAACTTGCACTTTGATGTGTTGCTGCTAAGTTGTTTCTCAGGTTGTGAGAACTAATCTTTAACTGGAACTCTTCTGGCTCAGTCTTAAAAGATAAGGTTACAAACCAAAAGGTGTGGTTTCAAGTTCTAACATTAGACATCCAATCTCAAAGTGACATAATGGGCTAGATTATGGGTTTCACCGTCAAATTTCTGAATGGTCCATGAGCCCATGAATAGGAACCTGTTATTCATTTTTTCCTTTATTTATTTAGTTTAAAAATTTATGCATGTGTATTGCACTACTATTGCAAAACAAGTTTCTTGGCATATGCTGTAGGGCAGTGACAATAAACTTGATTCAGGTTCTGACTCTTATCCACAGCATGGAAGGAAGAGGTTTGCCTGAGGACAGACAGTCGTAGTTCTTACCTCTGGCACTCTTTGCGTTCTGGAGTGGTTACTGATAGCTTTAAGCTGAAGGCTCCAGTAGGTTCTGTGTACCCTCTTCTTGTAGCATCATGAATCTTAGGAATGCTCTACGTCAGAGAGCTCTGGAGGCAGAGTCTTTGCTGAAGGCCGAGGTAGGTTGTTGAATGATAGGAGGAGAATGAGTGGTGAAGGGGATCCTGCAGAAGATCGGAGTAGGCCAAGATCAGATCTCATTGAAAGGTAGAGCAGCTCAAGAGGCTGCATGGTCCTCTGCTACTCCTATTGCTTATGTGCAGTGGTCAGCACACGGAGTGACCAATACTCCTGCTAGTTGTTTAACTTTGACAGTCAGGGAGAAAACTCTCTCCAAAGGTTTATTAATACAGCATTGAAGAATCAGCATTTAGGTTTTGAGATATTATTAACTGGTCCCAGTTAAAGACAAATCTGGGATTTTTTTCATTTCCAAGCACAACATGCTGGAGGATCTCAGCAGATCAGGCATTTATGGAGGGGAATAAACAGTTGGTTTTTCAGGCCGAGATTCTTCACCAGGAAAGATCCAGTCTTTATGAAGGATCTTGGCCTGAAATGTCGACTGTTCTCCAGTCTTGATG
The DNA here is from genome assembly GCF_048418815.1 of Hemitrygon akajei. Lineage (NCBI taxonomy): Eukaryota > Metazoa > Chordata > Chondrichthyes > Myliobatiformes > Dasyatidae > Hemitrygon > Hemitrygon akajei. The sequence goes on along the minus strand of NC_133139.1, from coordinate 21,146,282 downwards.
AAGGATCTCAGCCTTAAATGTTGACTGTTTATTCCCCTCCGGAGATGTTGCCTGACTTGCTGATTTCCTCCAGTATTTATGTGTGTTGTTCAAGATTTCTAGCATCTGCAGAATATGTATCTGATGTTTGGGATTTGAACTTGTGCTCTAGATGCTTGGACCTAATATTCACTGAGGGCTAAAATTAGAGTAGTAGTATTTTGTCTATATTTGTCAAGTTTTCAGACGTTGACATGAAGTTTTGAATTTGTTATATCCAGGGGATGAAGCTAAGCAAACTTCTTCATCATCTTTTCATAATTTGCCACTAGGGTAGAAAGACTTTCATTTATATAGCTGTTCATATTTCATTCAGGGCTTTCCGTTAGTCTCGTGAGACCATGGATTTGAGCCTTGGAAGGTTTCCAGGGTGCAGACCTGGGCAGGGTTGTATGGGAAACCGGAAGTTGCCCAAGCTGCAAGCCTTCCCCCTCCACGTCACCGATGATGTCCAAGGGAAGGGCACTAGGACCCAAGCAGCTTGGCACCAGTGTTGTCGCAGAGCAATGTGTTGTTAATTGCCTTACTCAAGGACACAACATGCCTCCTCAGCTGAGGCTCGAACCAGTGACCTTCAGTGACCGATGCCTTATCCACTAGGCCATGCGCCAACACAGGGCTTTCCAAAACCAATGAAATATCATTGGTGTGTAATCACAGTCATGGAATCATAGAGTCATAGAAAAAGCCTTTTGCCCATCTAATCCATGCCAAACCATTAACTTGACTAGTCCCATCGGACCTGCATCCAGACCATAGCCCTCCATACCCTTCCCATCCACGTACATGCCCTGCATTTGCCACTTGAACTGGCAGCTTATTCCACACTCTCACCAATCTCTCAGTGAAGATGTTCTCCCTCATTTTCCCCTTAAACATTTCAGTTTTCACTCTTAACCCATGACCTCTAGCTGCGATCTCACCCAACTTCAGTGGAAAAGTCTGCTTGCGTTTACCCTATCTATGCCCCTCATAATTTGGTATCTCTCTATTAAATCTCCCCTCAGTCTTCTATGTTCTAGGGAATGAAGTCCTAAACTTTTCAACAATTCCCGATTGCTCATATCCTCAAGTCCCGACAACATGCTTCAACATTTTTTCTGCACTCTTTTAATCTTGCATGCATTGAAGGCGAGAGAGTGTAGGTTCAAGGGGATATGATGGGTAAGTTTTTTGCTCAGAGAGTCATGGATGCTTGGAATGCAGTGCCTGGTATGATGGTAGAGGCAAATACATTAGAGGGTTTTAAGAGATGTTTGGACAGGCACATGGAAGTATGGAAGATGGAGGGATATGGGCATGGTGTAGATCAGAGGGATTAGTGTTTGGTGGTTTTTGATTTCGTTTTTAACTGGCCTGTTCCAGTGTTGTACTGTTCTATGTTCTTATTGACAACTTTACTGTACGTAGGTGACCAACACTGACCAATACTGTATTCCAAATTAGGCCTCACCAACATATTATACAATTTCAACATAATATCACAACCCTTGTAGTCAAATACATTGATTTATGACAGCCAATGTGCCCTACCTACCTATGACACCACTTTCAAGGAATTATGGATGTGTATTCCCGGAACTCTCTGTTCTACCACACTCCTCAGTGCCCTACTGGTCACCATGTAAGACCTCCCCTGGTTGATCCTCCCACTTATCTGCATTAAAATCTATCTTCCATTTTTTAGCCCATTTTTCATCTGGTCCAGATCCCTCTGCAAGCTTTGATAGTCTTCCTCGTTGTCCACTACATCCCCAATTTTGGTGTTATCCACAAATTTGCTGATCTAGTTTACCACATTGTCATCCAGATCGTTGATATAGTTGGCAAAATATAATGGACCCAGCACTGATCCCTATGGCACACCAACAATCACAAAAGCCTCCCTCTTACGAAGTACACCTTTTCCAGAAAACAACCTGTCCCAACCCACACTTGCCAGAGCCAGTCTGATACCATCAAATTGGGCCTTTCTCCAATTTAGGATCTTAACCCTTAATCATACATAATCCATTTTGCGCAGAACTGGCTCCTCCATTCAGCATTGTGGCTATGACCCAAAAATTTGTTTTAGTAGTAAATATTTTGACTTTGTTTTTGGTTTCCTCACCCAGATATCCCACAGTCTATATCAAATTACTGGACTCTGATTTTACTTGCCAATTTAAAATACGTTATGAAATATCATGTGCACATCAAATCCCTGTTTACCTCTTCAGCTTCAGTTAAGTCCTCTCAGGAATCTAAACTCAATGGCCATTTGATTAGGTACACCTATACAGAATCTAAATATCTAATCAGCCAATCAGGTGGCAGCAACTCAATGCTTAAGAGCATGCAGACATGATGGATAGATTCATGGTTGGTCAGGGCATGAAGAGATCTGGGAAGAAGGCAGGAGATTGGGGCTGAGAGGAAAAATTGATCAGCCATGATGAAATGGCGGAGCAGACTTGATGGGCCAAATGGCCTAATTCTGCTCCTATATCTTAGGGTCGTATTGTCTTAAAGGTCAGAGGAGATTGGCTAGACTGGTTCATGCTGACAGGAAGGTGTCAGTAATTCAAATAACCACACATTACTATATTGGAGTGCAGGAGAGCATCCCAGAATGCACAACAGATTGAACATTAAAGTGGATTGGCGACAGCAACAGAGGATGAAAATACTCCAAGTGGCCACTTTATTAAGTGCAGAGGTACCTAATGAAGTGGCCACTGAGTGTACGTGCTGTGGAGAAGGTGCAGTGATGACGCAGCTGAATTAGTTTGGGAGGGGGAGTGAAAGTTTTCAGTTTTGAGGATGGATTGCATACACCTTTATTGCCTTATGTGTAGCAGGGTAGATCTGAGAAGAGATTATAGTGTTCAAAGTACTCTATAGATAGATAATAAAAAAAACAATAGCCTAGAAATTAATTCCCTGCAAGTGTCACTAACCATGTTATATCTTTTTGAGTTCTACCCTTTGGAAATTCAGTCATTTGAAGACCACAGAATGGATTTCAGAGACAGTGTACAGCGTGTTGATGCTGCTCTGTAGCATATTTAACATTGCTGACTCAGGATGAATTTCGAGACAATTATTTCCTCTCATGGGAGAATCAGGAAAGAACAAATCTAATCTTAAAATTAGGCCTAAGTCATTCAGGAATTAAATTATGAATCTTCTTTTTTTTCCCTCATGACAGCCTACTCGGAATGTGGAGTTCTTCTTGCTAAAAGGCTATTATCTGGTGGGACATTCAAAGCTTACAAGACTAAGATCAAGAGATTTTTCATTTTGATAGAGGTATGAAGGAATGGGAACAAAAGTAGGAAAATGACACTGAGGATTGGATCCCTCAGATCAAGCTGAATTGCAGAGTGGGTTGCAGGGGGATGACTAGAATCCTCCTTCCTAATGTCTCTTTGGTGCATATAACAGAGAAAACAGCGTTAGCAAAATACCACAGACACAGGGTCACCACAGTTCCAGTGATGCATGACACCAATACTTTTTCATCCCAAACTTGTGCTTTACATACTGTAATTCACAGACAGAAATAGGACAAACTGGCACTAATAATGCAATACTTCTTACTGAAGAACAGCAAAAAATAAAATTTGCAATTCTTAAAATGTCATGAGTACTTATGGTTCAATACAATCTAATTTGAAAGTGAAAAATTAATTTCTGATTACCTTGCAACATTTCATCTTGCTGTGTAGCCACCTCCTGAAATCACCTCTTCTATGCCAATTCAAAGATTACTTAATTAATCATTTAATAGTAAACTCATGGCATTTACCAGTGTAGATACATACTTTACAAAATTAAGGTTTTTCAAACTGAATACAGAAGACACAGTACTCTCTACAAATCTACTTTCAGACTCAAGAGGTCCTTTTTGAGAATTTTCTTTGGTGAAGACAGCTTTTGTTTTACATTTTTTTCAGGAGCTATGATGAACAAGTTTCACACATTCATTGCTGGATTATGGAATGTGTTCATCAACCGTGTTTGTTTACTTTCCATTTTAGCTGTCAGAGAAGTGTGAAAGTGACATTTTGAAATTACCCCTGTTAACACAAAGTTATCCATTGCACACTCTCCTGACGCAGAGAATTGTCCACTCTGGCCATTTTGTTTTATCTACTCTACCAGAAGTAAATACTTTCCCTTCCTCCCTTTCATTCTTTACTCCATCCTTACTCTTTCTCTTCTTCCTTTTCTATCTCCTTGTTTTGTTTCTTTGTTTCTACTTTATTTTCTCTTTCATTTTTCTTTGTCCTTATTTTTTTCAATTATTCCCATTCTCCTTTTGTTTTTACACCTTTTAGTTATTTTCTCTGATTACTTATTTCTCATTTTCTTTTTAGCTCCCTTTGTTATTTGTGTTTTATTTATCCCTCTTTCCATTTCACCTCCCTACCCTCTTTCCCTTCATTCTTTCTTCCCAACCCTCCACTGCTGACCCTCCTACACTTTATCAGTCCCCTCACATAAATACTCAGAAGTATTCTGGTGCAGGAGTCTGGGTCAGTCACAATACCCCCCATAATCACTGTAGGAAAACACTGTAGCTGGGAGCATAATGAATTTTCAAATATTTGGATAGTGATCAAACATTGAATGGCACGATCCTTTCATGTCAGCAAACAAGGTGATCTGAAAGACATTCCCTTGGAAAGCCCCAAATACACAGATTCTGTTAATTTAGTCTTCTCTGTCTTGCACATTAGTACGAACCCAGGACCTAATTTTAAAATATCAAATGTCCACCAAACAATGTTTGCTGTTAAATTAAATGTCATAGATTCATTTCAAACGGTTGGTTTGTAACCTTCTCAGTACTGGGTGTTATGAGGCAGTTTTCCAAATCTGCATGAGTTGAATCATTTCCCCTCACAGTTATTAAGCTGTGAAACATAACTGTGGACCTTCCCTAGTGGTAAAAGGTCAGACACAACAGGTCAGGTTTCAAGGGAAAAGATTTGCCACGTGCGTGTCTGTTCCTCACAAAAGTGAACAAAGCTAGTTGCTTCTGACTGCAGATTCAAAATTCAACAAAAGTAGGGTCAAAGAGGTAGATTTTAAGTGCTGTAAAAACAGAAAATACTGGAAACAAGCAGCAAATCAAGCGGTGTTTATGAAAAGAAAACGAGAGTCAACATTTTAGGTGAATTACTTTTCAGAACAGGACAAATGGAAACTTGCATATTGTTGGGGAAAGGGCAGGTAGAACATAGGGAATATCTGCTGGAGTGTTGCTATGATGATGCGTTGTTTATTGACCCAAAACAATCAGAAAAAACAAACAAGCAAAAACTGTGAAAAGTAGGTTAGAGCTGTTCAGAAGACTTAAAATCAATTGGCAGATGCGGAAAATGTCCATCAGAACAGACAGCAACTGTGGAGAGAGGAGAAGTAAGCTAATATCACAGCTGGGTAAACGTAAGTCTTTGACTTGATACAATTAACTCAATTGCTCTTTCAACAGATGCTGCCTAACCTGCTGAGTTCCCAGCATCTTATATTTTTGTTTTAGATTGTCAGCAACTGCATTTTTTTGATTTTAGGGTTTTGTGAGATACTGACTGTAATGTAATTCCAGGACGTTTGTGCCCAAGGCAAGTAAGTAAACTGTAGAATGTTTTTTTATCCACTTAAGTCAAAGGTCAGCATCAAGAATAACTGAAACTCTGATTAATTTATTGGGGACCTCTATGAATTGTTGACAGTGATACAAAAAAAGATTCAAACATGCATTCCTATAGCACCTTTCATAATCTCAGTAAAAAGTTTGCTGCGATTCTCGAGTCAGAGAAATAAAGCGATGCTGTAGACTGTAACACTGAAACAGTGAGCTGTTGGTCTCCTCTCTTGCTATGGAAGGAATGATACCTCTCTCTTCCTCGTTAGTGAGAGAGAGAGCCTGAGACATCCCCCCCCCACACTTTTTAAATCTATTATTCAGCTTTTTTTATCTCCAGTCCTGCCAAAGGGTTTTGTCCCAAAATGTCAACTGCACACTTTTCCGTAGATGCTGCCTGGCCTGCTGAGCTTCTCCAGCATCTTGTGTGTGTTGCTCATAATATTACAGAAAGTCACCTATGATTGGCATGGCTGATGCCCCTGCCCCTTTTCAAAACAGTACTGAAAAAGAAGATATCTAACATGTGCTTGCTATCTTTTATGTGCTATGTGTGCTTCGTACTGTGTTTGACTGATGGTACTGTGTTTTGCATCTTGGCACAGGAGTAATGCTGTCTTGTTTGGCTCTATGGGTGAATGACAATTAAACTTGTATTGAATTAATTTATTCAGTACCACTACTATCCAAAAACATTTTTCAGGGGAATTTAAAAATGCATTTATAATCAAGCCACCTAAAGGGACATGGTAGCCAAGACATTGATCAAAGGATAACTTTTGGTTGTTGCCCTAAATAAGGAAAGGGTTACTGAAGCAGAGATGTTTGGGTTGAACGAGATTACAGAATTAGGGAGTGCGGAAACTGAATACAGGAATGAATACTTTTAAGATGGGGTGATGACCAGAAGCAAGGTCAGCCAAGGATAATTCAAAAAAAACCTGTTGCTGCTAACTGGCCTTAACTATCTCCTGCACAATATGAGTGGGACCTGTGATTTGCAAGGAACTGACACAGTCTGGTTCCATCTTGGAAGCAGCTTTGCCATTAATCGGAAGGAGATGCTCCTGGTGTTTGCTTCCATTTAGGTGTGTTGCCATGGAGATTATGTTACAGGACTGGAATCCTGAGGCCTGGACCATTGATTCAGAGACAGAAGTTTGAATCCCCTGTGGTGCTTGGTAATTTCAATTCAAGCAATTAAATAAATCTGAAATAAAAATGTTAATGTCAGTGGTAGCGACTGCGAAACCATAGGACTGTCATAAAAACCCAGCTAGCTCACTTCTATCCTTTGGAGAAGGAAACCTGCCATCCTTATCTGGTCTGGCCTACATGTGACCCCAGACCTGCTGATGTTGTTGACTGTTAAGTGCCTCTCAGTTCAGGGCCAATTAGGGATGGGCAATAAACACTGCCCTTACCAGTGACACCCATATCCCCTGAGCAAATAAATAAAAAATAATTTGAGCAGGACGAAGGCGAGTGGGTTAAAGAAAATCTGGTAAGTAAAATGGGGAACAATATGCTCAAGATATGCTGACAGCAACTTGTGAGAATTAGGGACTAAATAAAATTCTTTCTGAAGTGCCACTCATTACATTTTTTTATAGGCCCACCATGACATTATACTGCAGCCAGTAATGGGTCTCCTGCGATGGCTGGAACATTCTAGAAGGCGCTTTAGGAACATATCATTCTTTTCAGTGAAACCTAACGAGGTCGACAAGGGGAACATAAATAAGGCAGTGAGCGCTTGGACGGGGTTGAATGACCCACATGCTCACCGCAACAAGCAAGACGCCAGCATAGCGAAAGCTACTCGGCTAAAGCCATAACTCTGAATTCATTAATATCGCAGGATTATTAAATTTCTCCGTTATTCAGAACATCTGAACAATATTGAGCAAGCTTTGCTCAGTCAGCACTACTCCCGGCCAATTAGAATATTCTCCTTATGAATATCATAAAGAATATTACGCCAGGGCTGCAAGAGCAATGCGACCTGAATAGTTTTATCGGCTTCTCTTGTTGTGAGGAAACGCAAGTTGAAGAGATGATAATGCAGTGCAGGCATCTCTGTACCTCTGAGGGGACGATTACCTTCACAGGAACCTCTTTGTAAGGAAGCAATGCACTAGGGACACTCAATAAGTGTCATTAACCTGTGCCCAAGCCCTTTGGATTTAGATAAAATAATCCTGATCTCTCTAGTTGGTGTATGCCACATCAGCCAATCGATGACTAATTTCACAGCGGGACTCCCAGCAAGGTTTATTTTTGTGCATTCCTAATCCTGAATAACCAAAGGATAAGGCAGTTGTTTTTAGTGCATGAGAACAGGCCCTTCAGTCCATTACATCTTTACTAGTCCACTGGACTTACCATACATTTTATTCCCACATTCCCATCAAATTCCACTCCCCTCCCTTTCCCACATTTTCACCATTATTTAATGTTTCCCTAGTATCAAAATAAATGGCAGTGTGGATACCAAAGGAACTGTAAGCCTCCGCTAGCCTGGAGGTCACAGTTGGGCAAGGTGTAGCACCTGCTTAGCCCCGTGATTAAGGTCTTGTAAAGGTGGATGGCCGTATGAACAATCGGTGCATATCACAAATCCTGGTTATGTGACCACTGATATCAGGCAGGCAATCTCTGAAGAGTATTGATAATGGCTGGGGTCAACCATCTTGTAAAGACACTGCACAGGAAGGCAATGACAAACCACTTCCATAGAAAAAAATTGCCAAGAACAATCATGGTCATGGAAAGATCATGATCGCCCATGTCATATGACAAGGCACATCACCAACGGATGAAGTACCAAAAAGGTAGACTCTTGATTTCACAACTTATTTCGTTATGATCTTGTACCTCACCGTTTACTTGCATTGCACTTTACCGTTAGCTGTTACATTTGATTCTGTATTATTGTTTGACTTTATTCTGCCTCAAAGCATTTTTTTTAGCAATTTGATCTGTATGAAAAGTATGCAAGATATGTTTTTCACTGTATCCAGGTACCTGGGACTGTAATATTACAATTCTGCCATTAGGGACAATTTACAGTGCTCAGTTAACCAATCAACCAACATATCTTTGAGAGGACGGACCAGACAGAGGAAACCCATGTGGTCACAGGGAGAATGCAATGTGCAAGCTCCATACAGAGATCGTTGGAGATCAGGTTTGGACTTGGGTTGCCTAACAACAAGGAGCACGGGCATATGTTTCCAACTTGAGCCCTTATCTGACCAGAGATTTTCATTCCAGACATGCTCTTCCCAGGAGGTCAGAAAAGAACAATCCAAATAAGTAAATATGTGTCTAATTAGACCTGCCGAAATTGCATGAGGGGTCAGTTTCAAAGGAAGGAGAATCTTTCAAATCAATAGGGTCCAGTTTGTGGACAATAGGCAATAAAGGGTGGAAATGATACAAATATTTGACAAGCTGGGCAGCATCTCAAGGAGGCAAAACTGAAAGAGGTGTGATTGTTTCCTAAGCAAAGAAAATATAAGGAGAGGACACAACAGAAACAAAAGCTGTGATTGGTTACTAGAAGGAGACATTATGTATAAAGGAGATTACAACACATGGCAAAAAGAAGGATCAGGACATCTGAATAGTGACAACATCGGTCTCCTATTCTTGACAAAAGTTCTAGCATTCAGAGTTAAGTTTAAAAGTCTGGTTATAAACAATGATATCTATTTACTGAAAGGACTGTGACGGGAGGCCTAGGTGAGGATGGTAAGGACCTAAGTGCTGGAGTATTCAAGACTGGAATCGAGATACAGTTTTGAGATTGAGACAAGAACAGGGTTCTTGACCAGATGCTAGGATAGACGAGACAAGAAAACAAATCAGACAGAAATCCTGAACGCAATTGCAGGCTGAACCAAAGTAGGGCTGACGATTGAACCCTGAACCTGAGTTCAAACCTCGGCACCAAAATATGGCTACCAATTAGTGGAACAGACCAGAATCTTTAAAGGGGCTGCGCCAACTATCCATACTCCGGAGAATCGGAGCGTCTAAACCCCGGAGGCTGGTGCAGGTGGGAGCGTAACGCTACAAGGATAATTCATGCCCAACTTTCAGATTTTGTGGATTTGCTTCAAGAAACTAAGAAACGCAATCGGAAAGGATCAAACATTTGGGATTTACTCACAACGGAATGCAGGGGAGGGTTACCACCGCCAGGTTCAGCTCAGTATTCCTTTGCTCCCTCCTATTTCATTCTTCAGAATATTTCATTAGTGATGTTTTATCCCTTTTGAGAAACTTCTTTCAGCTTAATTAGTTCTTTGGGCAATTTTAATACTTATTTCTGGGAGAATTTTCATTTAGCCATAGAGATACACACTCTTGAGACCTTTTATATAATACTCATGTATACAAAGCAATTCCAGTGTTGATATAGGCAGCTGCAGTCCTGATATACAGTCTAATGAGAAACTACAATCCTGACGTACATAAATCACCTCCTGTTGTTTGCAGAGCAGGATCACGTCTGATGTATGCTGAGAAGATCAGTTGCTGAGGTATGCATATTCATTCCTGATATTTACAGAGAAGGATCACCCTTGATGTAAAGATTAGCTTTATTTGTCACACCTACTTCAAAATGTACAATGAAATGCACCATTTTCATCAAATGAAATCAGCTAGGATCATCCTGGTGGCAGCCCACAAGTGTTGGGGCGATTCTGGGGCCAACGTATCATGCACACAACTTACTAACCTTAACCTGTACGTCTTCGGAATGTAGAAGGAAAGTAGAGCACCTGGGGGAGAAAGAAACATGCAGTCATGGGGAGAACATAAAACTCCTTACAGCCAGCGGTGGAAATCGAACCCTGATTGGTGACCAGCAAAGAGATTGCAATAGCCACTATGCTGTCATGATGCCTGTAGTATATCTATCGTTCTGATGTTACAGGACCCCTCTGTAGTTTTACAAATAATCCACTGGAGAAACTTAGTGTGCAGCAGCAGCACTGGGAGGAAAGGAATGCAACCCCCCTTCCCCATACAGGTGCTGCTCGAACCGCTGAACTCCTCCCGTGGATTGTGTGTTGCTCCAAATACCAAAACCTGTCTCTGTCTGTGCTGTCGTTATGTCAGTATTTTTTTCCTTTTTAAGAACACAGAAATTTCTTCTTTGAAATCATATAATCATGGAAAATTATAACACAGAAGAAAGCCATTCGGCCTACTGCATCTGACCTGGTCTTAAAAGAACTCTCCAACCAAATCCCACGTTGTGATACTGCCTGGGGCCCTGCACATCATGGATCTATGGTCCTAATATTGTTTAAAACTTAAGGGATTCTGCAGATGCTGGAAATCCAGAGTAATGGACACAAAATACTGGATGAACTCAGCAGGTCAGGCAGCATCTGTGGAGTTGATGTTTGTGCCGAGATCCTTCACCAGGGCAGGAAAGGAAGGAGGGAGAAGCCAGAATAAGGTGGTGTGTGGGAGGAGACGGAGTAAAAGCTGGCAGGCGGTAGGTGAAGTCAGTTGAGGGGGAAGGTTGGTGTGTGGACCAGGGGGGATGAAGTGAAAAGATGGGGGGTGACACCTGGAAATGGTAGACAGTAAAATGCAAAGAAGAACTATATTGTTTAAAAACATTGAGATTTCAGCCTCTACCATCCTCTCTTGGTTTCCTCATGCAATCCTATTACCAATGGTTTTAAATCGATGTTCCTTTACTTTGATCGCTCTACTGGAGGAAATAGTGAAACTAAAGCTCTCATAAACTCAATTAAATCTCCCCTTTTGTTCTATAAAAATACAGTCCTAATGGGTTCACTTCCCTCACAGATACAATTTTCCAGTCCTATCTCATTAATCTCCTGCATGCTGACTCCCCTGGCAATCTCCCCTTTCCTGTAACACGGTAACCTGTAGGACTGTTATGAGCATGCCCATTATCCTAGGCGTGGCAATAAAGAAAACAGACAGTTTTTAATATTGCGCTCAGCAGTCAGTCTGCATAACTAATCACTGGTACAAAGTCTCAGCTGTGGCAGTTTGTAATCTTCCAGTCCTTATGTTTACAGAACTGCACTTCCAAAGTACACAGTAACGTACTTGGGCTCATGAAAGAGCCATCCCCCAGTTAAAGATCCTGGTCTGTACAGATATACTTCTTTCTACTAGGTTACCAGTAGAGTTGATGAAGGAAGGGTAATAGATGTTGTCTACATGGACTTTTGAAAGGTCTTTGACAAAAGTCCTGCCTGGGAGGTTAGTTCAGTCGCTTGGCATTCAGGATGTGGTAGTAAATCGCATTAAGCATTGTCATGGGGGAGAAGCCAAAGAGTGGTCATAGATGGTTGCCTCACTGACTGGAGGCCTGTGGCTACTGGTATGCCACAGGGATTGGTTCTGGGTCCATTGCTGTTTGCGATCTATATTAATGATTTGGATGATAATGTGGTGAATTGCATCAGTAAATTTGTGGGTGACACCAAGATTGGGCAGTGAGGAAGGCTATCAAAGCTTGCAGCAGCATCTGGTCCAACTAGAAAAAAGATAAAAAATGGCAGATGGAATTTAGTGCAGGCAAGTGTGAAGTGCTGCATTTTGGGAGGACACACCAGGGTAGGACGTACACAGTGAACGGTAGGGCACCGAGGAGTGTGGGAGACCAAAGGTGTCCAGGAAAACGGTTTCATTATTTTCATTATTCCATTACTCCTTGAAAGTGTTGAACAGTTAGATAGGGTCATAAAGAAAGCTTTTTGGATATTAGCCTTTATAAATCAAAGTACTGAATTACAGGTATTATGTTGAAGTTGTATAAGATGTTGGTAAGGCCTAACTTAGAATGTTGTACGCAGATCTGGTTTCCTAGAGGAAAGCTATCAACAAGATTTAAAGGGAAGAGAGGATATTTACAAGGATATTGCCAGCACTTGAGGACCTCTGTTATTTGAAAGGTTGAATAGGTTAGGACTTCCCTACCGCGTACAGAATGAGGGAAGATTTGATAGAACTACACAAAATAATGAGGAGTATAGAGAAGGATAATGCAAGCAGGCTTCTTCCACTGAGGTTGGGTGAGACTAGAACTAGAGGTCATAATTTAAGAGAGAAGGGTGAAATGTTTAAGGGGAATTGGGGGGGGGGCTTCTTCACTTAGGTGGTGCAAGCGTGAAGCGAGCTACCAACAGAAGTGGTAGACACAGGTTTAATCACAACTTTTAGAACATGGAATAGTACAGCACATTACAGGCCCTTCGGCCCACAATGTTGTGCCGACCCTCAAACCCTGCCTCCCATATAACCCCCCACCTTAAATTCCCTTTTAAGAGAAGTTTGAATAAATACATAGATGGGAAGGGTTTTGAGGGCCATGATCCAGGTGATGGTCCATGGATTAGGCATAAATTCAGTTAAAGATGTACTAGATGGGCTGAAGGGCCTATTTCTGTGCTGTATTGCTCTATGATGTTCTGACTTCTGCTGTAAGCACTGTCATTGCTGATTTATACAGCAAGGATCCTTCCCACCATCTGGAAGTTATAAGTCAGGATGTGGATGTTTTTCTCAAGCACTTTGATCAGTTCTGCTCCAACAACATTCAACATGCTCATCCATGGGGGTTGATTGGTCACTGTAATTTGCTCCTATTGTGTAGGTCAGGTGGACAGAACAGGAGGGTGAAGAAGAAATTCGGGATTAATCAGAAGGGACAAACAGATGACAGCAACTCAATGCATAAGAGTATACAGACATGGTCCAAAGGTTCAGTTATTGTTCAGACCAAACATCAGAATGGTGAAGATATGTGATCTAAGTGATTTTGACCATGGAATGACTGCTGGTGCCAGACGGGGTGGTTTGAGTATCTCAGAAACTGCCAACCTCCTAGGATTTTCATGCAGTTTCTGGAGTTTATAGTGAATGGTGCAAAACAAACCCAAAATAAATCTAGTGAGTGGCAGTTCTGTGGGTGAAACAGCTTGTTAACGAGAGAGGTCAGAGGAGAATGACCAGTCTGGGTCAAGCTGACAGGAAGGTGACAGTAACTCAAGTAACCATGTGTTACAACAGCGGTGTACAGAGGAGCATCTCTGAATGCTCAACAACATCAAACCTTGAAGTGGAGGGGTTATGGCAGCAAGATCACTAAAATACAATCATTGGCCACTTTATTAGGTACAGAAGGTATTTAATAAAAATATTCCTGGACCTAAGAAAATGGGTGGTTAATGGTTGGCATGGCCATGATGAACTGTGGACCTACATTTCTCTATGACTACATTGCTCTAAGCTCAACGTCATCCAGTAAAGAGTAAACTACATGATCATTACCTCAAACTCCAGATTTATATAATTACTTGAAATTACATTATCTAATGCTCATGTTGGGATCTAAACTCACAGTTATGGATTACTAATCCGGACCCTTTGGCTATGAGCACAGATCCTTAACCACAATGCCACCGTAACATGAAGTACCATAAAGCACTGGAAGCAGTCCAGAGGAGATTCACCTGACAGGATAACGAAGGAGATTCAGTTGATGTTGTGTACTTGGATTTTCAGAAGACCTTTAACAAGATGCCACTCTTGAGGCTGCTTAACAATCTACAAGCCTATGGTATTACAGGAAAGAGTCTAGCATGCATAAGGCAGAAACTGATTGGCAGGAGGCAAAGAGTGGGAATAAAGGGAACAATTTCAAGTTGGTTCCCAGTGACTAGTGGTGTTCCACAGGGGTCTGTTTTGGGATCAATTCTTTTTATGTTATATGGCAATGACTTGGATGATACAATTAGAAACGTAAACATAGAAAACCTACAGCCCAATACAGGCCTTTCGGCCCAAAATGCTTTGCTGAACATGTAGTTACTTTAGAAATTACCTCTGGTTACCCATAGCCCTCTATTTTTCTAAGTTCCATGTACCTATCCAGGAGTCTCTGAAAAGATCCTATCGTATCCACCTCCACCACTGTCACTGGCAGTCCATTCCATGCACTCACCACTCTCTGGTTCAAAAACTTACCCTTGACATCTCCTTTGTACCTAATTCCAAGCACCTTAAAATTGTGCCCTCTCATGTTAGCCGTGGGAAAAAGCCTCTGGCTATCCACATGATCAATGCCTCTCATCATCTTATACACCTCTGTCAGGTCACCTCTCATCCTCCGTCGTTCCAGGAGAAAAGGCTGAGTTCCCGCAACATATTCTCATAAGGCCTCAATCCAGGCAACATCCTTGTAAATCTCCTCTGCACCCTTTTTATAGCTTCCACTTCCTTCCTGTAGTGACGTGACCAGAACTGAGCACAGTACTCCAAGAGGGGTCGGACCAGGGTCCTATATAGCTGCAACATTACTTCTCAGCTCTTAAACACAGTCCCACAGTTGATGAAAGCCAATGCACCATATGCCTTCTTAACCACAGAGTCAACCTGCGCAGCAGCTTTGAGTGCTCAGACCCCAAGATCCCTCTGATCCTTCACACTGCCAAGAGTCTTAACATTAATACTATATTCTGCCATCTTATTTGATCTTCCAAAATGAACCACTTCACACTTATCTGGGTTGAACTCTACCTGCCACTTCTCAGCCCAGTTTTGTATCCTATCAATGTCCCACTGTAACCTCTGACAGCCCTCCACACTATCCACAACACCCCCCAACCTTTGTGTCATCAGCAAATTTACTAACCCATATCTCCACTTCCACGTCCAGGCCATTTATAAAAATCACAAAGATAATGGGTCCCAGAACAGATCCCCGAGGCACACCACTGGTCACCAACCTCCATGCAGAATATGATCCGTCTACAACCACTCTTTGCCTTTTGTGGGCAAGCCAATTTTGGATCCACAAAGCAATGTCCTCTTGGATCCCATGCCTCCTTACTTTCTTAATAAACCTTGCATGGGGTACCTTATCAAACACCTTGCTGAAATCCATATACACTACATCTGCCGCTCTACCTTCATCACATCCTCAAAAAATTCATTCAGGCTTGTAAGGCACGACCTGCTTTTGACAAAGCTATGCTGACTATTCCTAATGATAATATGCCTCTTTGATGGCTTTTACAAAGTTTTCAGATGATACGAAGCTAGGTGGAGGGGCAGGTAGTTTTCAAGAAATAGAGAGGTTACAGAAGGACTTAGACAGCATATGGCCAAATGGTTAAGGCTTTGGGTTGGTGATCTGAAGGTTGTTAGTTCGAGCCTCAGCCGAGGCAGCATGTGTGTCCTTGAGCAAGGCACTTAACCACACACTGCTCCTGCACGTTTATAGCCCAGTGGCAGCAGTTGGTGCAGTATGGACAAGACAAGACAGATTAAGAGAATGGGCTAAGAAATGGCAGATGAAATGCAGTGTCAGGAAGTGTATGGCGTGCACTTTGGTAGAAGAAATGAAAGGGTTGACTATTTTCTAACTGGAGAGAAACTACAAAAAAAAACTGAGTTGCAAAGGGACTTTTGGGAGTCCTTGTTCAGGATCCCCTAAAAGTTAATTTGCAGGTTGAGTCTGTGGTGAGGGAGGCAAATGCAATGTTAGCACTTATTTCAAGAGGGCTAGAATATAAAAGTAAGGATGTAATGTTGAGACTTTGTAAAGTATTGATGAGGCTTCACTTGGAGCATTGTGAGCAGTTTCTCACAGAAAGTGGGTGAAGTGGCTCTGGATAGAGGCTGTACCTTTGATGTCTGGCAGCTGGACTGTACCTCATAGGGTGGATGGGCATCACAGGTCTCATCCATCTCCTAAATCTCTTAAGTCTGCCTCTAAGTGACATGCCCCGGTACACCACTTCAGCAGGTGGACTAAATGAAGTGACGGGCTGGTGTTAACACGGCACCTTGTCGAAGGACCTTATCAATGAAGTCACCTGCCTAGGCGGATGAGTTCCTTGAAGAATTACAATAGCTCTGTGTTCAAGACAAGGGTGAACCACCAAGTTGGAGGACATCGGGCCTGGTCTGGTCTGGAGATGGATAGGCGCCGCCAGGCCTAATTTGTCTAAGACATTCAAAAGCACACCTAAAACCTATAAAAAGTGTTGCTGGATCCCAAATGAGCCAGATCTTAGAAAGGATGTACTCAAATTGGAGGTGTTTCAAAGGAAGTTCATGAAAACAATTCCAGCATTAAAAAGCTTGTCATATGAAGACTGTTTGATGACTCTGGGCCTGTACAGTGGATTTCAGATGAATAAGGGGTGACATAATTGAAACATATCGAATGGTGAAAGGCCGTGACAGAATGGATGTGGAGAGGATATTTCCTAATGGGAGAGTTGAAGACCAGAGGACACAGCCTCAGAATCGAGGGGTGTCCTTTTAAATGGAGGTGAGGAGGAATTTCTTTAGCCAGAGAGTGGTAAATCTGTGGAATTTGTTGCCACAGGCAGCTGTGGAGGCCAAGTCTTTATGTACATTTAAGGCAGAGGTTGATAGATTCCTGATTGGCCAGGGCATTAAGGGATATGGGGAGAAGGTAGGTGATTGGGGCTGAGAAGGAAAATGGATCAGCCATGATGAAATGGTAGAGCAGACTCGATGGGCCAAATGGCCTATTTTGATCTTGTGATCTTACGAACTAATTCTTGGGACTTGAGAGCGGTTCTATCAAGAGATATTTGGAAGTTGCAGCCTGCTTTTCATTGAGCTGAGAAGAATGAGGGACTTGATAGATTAGATGATGATCAAAATGCTGGAGGAACTCAGGTCAGGCAGCATCCGTGGAGGGATGTTTTCTGCTGAGACCCTTCAGCAGGACTGGAAAGGAAGGTGGGGAGCTGATGCCGGAATATGAAAGCTGGGGGTGGTGAAAGAGTTCAAGCTGGCAGGGGATTGGTGAGACCATGTGAGGAGCAAGCCGGGTGAGTGGGGCTGTGGGATGACAGGGAATGATGCGAGAGGCTCGGAGGTCGGAAGAGGTAAAGGACTGGAAAAGAAGGAATCTGACAGGACAGGATAGTGGACCATGGACTAAAGGGAAGGAGGTAGGGAACCAGAAGGAGGTGATGGGCAGATCATGATCTCAGCATTATTTTTATTTGCATGATTTTTCTTCTTCTTCACATTACTTATTTCTCTTCGTCTTTTTATGCATAGTTTTTCACACAGTTCTATTGTTTTTTTTTTGTTTCTGTAAATGCCTGTAAGAAAATGAATCTCAAGATGGTGTATGGTAACTTACATGTAATTTGATAGTAAACTTACTTAGAACTTCAATGTTTTCACTAGTGGGAAATCAGAAACGAAATTACACAGTTACAAATGAAGGGGCCAGTCATCTAAGACCGATGCGCTAGAAATTTCTTTTCCCTGTGGGGATTTAAACTCTGAAAATCTCTGCCCAAAGGCTGGTGGGGGCTGGACCACCAGATGTATTTAAAGCGGAGATAGACAAATATTTGAAAGGTAGAGGAATTGAGGGCCAAAGGGAACTGGTACAGAAGAGGAGCTGAGGCGAGCTTATGTATGTCAGCCATGATCATACTTGAGGGGCCTGGTGGCATATTCCTGCTCCAGTATTCCTCTGCTTTTATGTTCTTGTGGAAAACTCCACTTTATACTGGATTGTACAATCCAGCTGAAAGGAATCTAATTCAGGATATCGGTGAGGAATATTGGAACTGTGAACCTGCTATATCAGTAAATTATTTAACCGGCTGTGTTGGTAAAGTTCACGTTTCAATAAACGGAAGGATTTGTATTTAATAACTTTTTATTAGCTTCTTTTATGCGCCAATTATTTATTAATATAGTCATAGAGCCATGCAGCAGGAAACAGGCCTCTTGGCGCTTCTCACCCATGCTGAATATCAAGCACCCATTTTGCGCAAATCCAGTTTTATTCCTTCCACAGTCTCCTATAAAAAGAATGAAGATTTGCTGTGTTTGTCACATGTACATCGAAGCATCGAAACATGCAGCCAAATGCGCCATTTGCACCAAGTCAGATCAGTGGGGATTGTGATGGGGGTAGCCGTAAGTGGCGCCACGCTCCTGACACCAACACGGCATGCCTATAACTCCTGACCCCTAACCTACTGGAGGACATTGGAGCACCTGGAGGAAATACACTTGGTCACGGGGATAATGCATAAGCTGCTTAAGGCAGCGGCGTGAATCGAATACCAATCGGGGATCACTGGTGCTGCAAAGTAGTTGCACTAACCACTGCACTACTGATGCACCATCAATAACTCACTCTGAGACATAAGAAGCGAGGTATCGGCTTTTATTGACTGGAAGAATGAACAACACTACATCCTGGGGAATGAGGCTGGGCAACAGGCCTCAGTCGCCTTTATACAGGGGTCTGTGGGAGGAGCCACAGGAGCAGTCAGCAGGGGTCTGTGGGAGGAGTCACAGGAGCAGTCAGCAGGGGTCTGTGGGAGGTGCCACAGGAGCAGTCCAGACAGGTATATGTAGTTCACCACAACTACCATGCCGCCCAATTGGAAGATGACAGAACAGAACATAGAACACTACAGCACAGTACAGCCCTTCGGATCATGATGTTGGGACGACCTTTTAATCTACTCTAAAATCAATCTAACCCTCCACTCCCACCTAGCCCTCCATTTTTCTATCATCTGTGTGCCTAACTGAGAGTTTCTTGAATGCCCTGAATGTGCCTGCTTCTACCACCAACCCTGGCAGGGCATTTCAAGCACTGACCACTCTTGTGTTAGAAAACTTATCTCTGCTATCCACCCCCCCATCCTTTCCTGCAAACACCTTAAATTTATGATCTTGGTGTATTCCAAAGCAAAGAGCTGGGCGTACCAGCTCGTCACCTCTCACAGTTCCCCCCTCATGTCCACCCCTCTCGACTGGAGAAAGAGAAGCCTCTGCAAATCGGTCTCTCCTGACTCACCCAGTGCATACCTATGCACAAGAAAATTGCCAGTGGCTAACTCCACACGTCTTCGGCCTACGGGAGAAGAACCTGAGCACTGGAGGAAACCCGGGCGATTATCGAGAGAACGTGCAAGAGGTCAGGACTGAACCTGGGTGGTGAGGCTGCGAGGAAGTGGCTCTGTCAGTTGCACTGATGTGCTGCAGTGTGCTGAATTTATTGCCGTGGCAGGATGAAAATTATTTTGCTGGGATAACAAAATATTGTAAAATGTGTCTCCATACAGCAAGAGGGCTATCAAACATAAGGAGATAGAGCTATAATTGTTGGCCAGAATAGGAATTTCTTCCAGCCCTATCACATTGCACACAGTGTAATCCCTGTAGCCAGATAAACTGCAGAGATCTTGTTCACAGATTTAAATGTAAAACTGCATTAAGTTCTAGCATGTCGATGTTTTATATATTACATAGTCTGCCTGGAGTGGTAACATAATCACTCAGCATACACTATTACCAATAAAGGGAACATTAAAATATCCATTTGAAGTGAACTTCTCAGTGAATTAAAGATGATGAATTGCATTTGTGTCTCAGTCCTGCCTTCAGAAATGTGTGCAAGTTCTTTTCAGGACATTTCAATGTATTGACTTGGCTCGTCCTCACCTTCTGTCCAGATTTCAGTAAATGTCAGGTTTGCATCACCATCTGAAAGCCCCTCACCATGCTTCATATGCCCGTTCGACAAGACATTGAATTCGAATATGCGCTCTCACTATGCGTGTTCATTTTGTGTGTGCTTCTGGTTATTGTTCTGGTTTCAGTGGTGAGAATTTCTAGTATTTCTTGTTGACTGAAAAGACAGGGTGTTGGATATGGGACAAAAGCCGATTTCACTCATTTTCCACGGTGGTCACTCTTCTCTCCATGATGCTGAGGCTGTGAAAGCAGCCCTAGCTGTTGTGCTTCATGCCTACTAATATGATGAGGCTTTGGGCCTTCTCTGGGCTGCTCCGGGTTTCAGATCTGAGGACTCCGTTTTGGTTCGGGGTGTTGTTGTTCACTTCAATTGTTTGCATGATTTGTATTTTTTTCTTTCCCTTGCGTACCGGGTGTGGGTCTTTTTATTTTTATTCCTTTTTTTTCTTTAATTGGGTTCTTTCAGGTTTCTTGCTTTGCGGCTACCTGAAAGCAAACATATCTGAATTATAATTTGTACTTTAATCTTGAACTTGAAGTAATCAGCTAAGAGATAAATATTACCAGTACACTTCTTTCTCATTTACAATATCTTGACTCTGCCATTGAGAATTCTGTGATTGTATGCTTAATTTGGAACCATTATTGATTATTTTTGTTTACTCTCCAGCATAATTTGAAACTGCTTTCATGGTTCATATGGGTATGTTTAACCTTGGCCATTAACGTGCAATGGGCATCAACATTACAGCTGGCTATGAAATAGCTTTTCCTAATTCTTTCATAACATTGGGAAGGATATATAAACTGTGTCAATATCACCTAATTGACAATATTCTCCAGTGCCAATTCCTTCTGAAGAAGGAAAAGGATGACCTTCTTCTCTTTATCAGTTTACTGATGAAATAGTTAACCTTGATGCAGGAATGTGCAAGAGAATTTTGTCCCTAATTTATTCCTTTGTGAGTTGCATTCCTTTAGTGTATTGTAATTTTCCTTTTATTCTTCCACGGGCCAGTAAGTCCGCTACTCCTACCCATCCCCAGTTGCCCATGAGCGGCTGGAAGTTGTTACAGCCACAATTCCATAGATTTGCTGAGTATGCCCGTGGGAAGATGAATCTCAGGGTTGCATATGGTGAGATATATGTAGTTGGATAATAGAACTTTACTTTGGACCTTTCACTGTTGCAACCCTTCTCTGTCTTCAAAATGTGTCATCATCTTCAGCCTGTTGAGGTCTTGGTTGGATCGCTCTTTGTCTGGAACATTCCCCTTGATCTTATCGCCAAGTGGCAGATGGTTAAACTCCAGACAGCATCACTCTCGTGATCTCAGGAATTCACAAGTCTGTCCATCACAACTAGGTGACGATCTTCAGAGAAGTATATTACCTGTAAATGGAAGTGGTGATATCCACTTTCAGGTCTAGTCAACACAAAGCAACAATCTTAAAAAGAGAAAACAACCAATCTTAGGAGTGAAAATAGCCAACACGTGGTAAGAGAAAACAAGTCTTCAGAAAAAAAGGCATTTAATGATTAGAAGACAATGCAGCAGGTAGCTGATGTTGAGAGAACAATACAGGATAGCTAGGAAAAGAATACAGCAGATATTGGGAAGCGAATTGGAGACTGGGCAGAGTGAACACCTTTCTACCTTGTTAGAAAATATGAAGATTAGGACAATGCAGCAGATCTTGCTAAAAGAGAAGGCCTAGGACACTGACGTAATAAGATATGTTTTGATAATTCACAAAGAAACTTCAATTCCTAATGCCCTCTGCTGCCCATCATCTTGGCTGAAAGGATATAGTTTTGTACTGCATCAATGTGCCTTCTATTAGGTGACACACAAAGAAGTCTTTGTTGACTTATGTTGTCTAATGTTCTTTCCTGTCTCTTTACTGACAATTGACTGATCACTACTAGAGTACTAACATTTTAAATAACAATTCTACAAAATATTAATTGTGAGAACGAGAGTGTTTTCCTTAAAATCTACTAAAAGCTTACCAATTCCCACAGCACCATTAGTCACACTCCTTCCCACCTTGATATCTGATTCCATTCTCCCAACGTCCTAGTCACTGCTCCAATAAGAAATCAAAGCATCACTAGGAAGACAGTCAGAGCAATGAGAAATAGAGAGGAAAAGAGAAGGAGAAAGCGAGAGACAAGTGAGAAATAATTGGAAAGGGAGAAGCACAAATGATAGGAGAGTGAACGGTCAAGAAAAATGAAATGGAACAGGAGAGAAACCAGAAGGAGAGAGCAAGAGACAAACTGAGGCAAGGTTAATACAAACAGGAGTTGGACAGCGATGCTAAGTTTAGAGAGTGGAACAAGAGAGAGAGAGAGCAAGGCTCTAATTGGAGATAGAGAGAAAGAGAGCAGAAAGGGAATTGGGGAAAAAGGAACTCTAAAGAACAAACATAAGGGGAAAAGAATAAAACTGGAAGAAGTGAGAGAGAAAGAAACTCAAATTTGAGATGGAGAAAGAACATTTTGCTTCTACCATTTCCTCTGTCATTGGTTTCTCACACTCTCCATCTCTAAACTTTTTGTTCTGTATCTTGCTTTCTGGCTTGCTTCTTCTTCTATCATCCCAGTTTCTTTCTCTCTTTCTCACTCCTCTCTTGCCTCACTTGTATTTGAGAGAACACACAAATGAGGCTGATTGAGGAGATAGGGAAGAGAGAGAAAAACAAATGCGAGAAAGATCTTTATAAAAGAACACAGTTGCTCTTCAACATGCGAAGAGAGACAAAGTGAAAAAGTGTAAGAGGGAGAGAAATCAGAATCAAAATCAGTTTTAATATCACTGGCATATATCATGAAATTTGTTGTCTTTGTGGCAGCAGCGAAATTCAATACTTCATAATAGAAAAAGACCTGTGAATTACAGTAAGTATATACTGTATATATTATGAATTAAACAAATAGTGCAAAACAAACAGTGAGATTGTGTTCATGGGTTCAATGTCCATTCAGAAATTGGATGGCAGAGGTGAAGAAGCTGTTCCTGAAGTGCTGAGTGTGTGCCTTCAGGCTCCTGTACGTCCTCCCTGATGGTAGCAATGAGAAGAGAATGTGTTCTGGGTGATGGGGATCCTTAATAATGGATGCTGCCTTTTTGAGGCTTTGCTCCTTGAAGATGTCCTTGATGCTACAGAGGCTAGCGCCCCACGATGGAGCTGACTGATTGCACAACTTTCTGCTGCTTCCTTTGACCCTGTGCAGAAGCACCCCCACACCAGACGGTGATGCAGCCGGTTAGAATACTCTCCACGGTACATCAGTAAAAATTTGTGAGTGGATATGAGAGGGAAAACAAGTTGTGTTCTGAAATAAAAATTGATGCTGTTTCATGTAAGTACAGAATTAGGAAGTAATAAGACATTTTATTTAATAATTCATGATGGATCATTTATTCCAAATACATTTCCACACATCACCTTTACTGAGTGTGTTTTATTGCCCATCCCTAATTACTTTTGAGAAGATAGCCTCATCTTGTTACTATCATCAGGGAGAAAATACAGGAGCCTGAAGACACATACTCAACTATTCCTTCCCCTCTCCTTTAAAGATTAGCTTTAATTTTATTCGTCACATAAAATTGAAACATTAAGAATGTCGGAACATTCTGAATGGTCCCTGAACTCATGAACAGTACCTTGTTATTCTTTGCTTTTGCACTGTTTATTTATTTTGGTAATTTATAGCAATTTTATGTCTTTCCACTGCACTGCTGCGGCAAAAACAATAAATTTCACAACATCTAAGTCGTTGATGATAAACCTGATTCTGCTGGTGGTGAGGTGCTTAAACTGCTGTAGTCCTTGTGCTGATGGTATGCCCACTGCCCCCAGTGCTGTTGCATGGAGAACTTAACGATTCAGACGCAGCAGTGGTATTTTTCCAAGTGGGGATGCTGTGTGATTTGGATGGGAATCTGTAGCTGATTTGTGTCCTTGCCCTTGTCCTTCTTCATCACGGGCTTGCTCTCTCTGCCCCACGAATGTTAGACTTTAAGAGGCAGCGCAGTAACATAATGGTTAGCACAACACTTTACAGTACAAGAGCTCGTATGCTCTTCCTGTGTCTGTGTGGGTTTCCTCCAGGTGCTCAGGTTCCTCCCACAGTCCAAGGACATACTGGTTGATTAGTTAATTGATGATTGTAAATTGTCCCGTGATTAGGCTAGGGTGAAATTGGGGGGGGGGGTGCTGGGCAGCCCGGCTCAAAGGGCCAGAAGGGCCTGTTCTGTGCTGTATCTCGATAAATAAATAGATTATTATTTCATAATTCGTATTGATAGATTTTTATGAGGTTAGGTTATGATTAAATTGTCAGGGGAACTGCATATGGAGGGCCCTTAGCATTGTCAATGATCCTTCCCATCTGACAAACAATCTCTTTGTTCCCCTACCATCATAGTGTGCTTGTAACATCTTGGAGCTTAATGCTATCAAGACAGTGGAAATGAGGACAGACTACCTGCCCCCCTCCCCCTGGAAGTTAATGGTCAGGTTGTGTCTGTGGGCAACTCATTCAAATTCTTGGGGTCTACCATTACCAATGCATTGAAGTGGGACAAGCACTTTACGCTCGCTACTAGGGAAGCCCAGCAGAGACTGGTTTCCCATGCCAGCTTAGAATTTCTAACATTTCAGAGTGTATCCTGATGACATTTGACTCAGTCATCATTGAGAGTGTTGTGACCACCTCCATCACTGTTTGGTTTTCTGCCACCTCCTCCCTCTCTAAGTCCAGGTTGCAGTGACTGGTCCACTCAGTGGAGAAGATCATTGACTGTCGGCTACCAACATTAAAAGACCTATTCATCGCGCGAGTGAAGAAAAGAGCTGGAAAAATTACTGCCGACTCCACCCACCCTAGCAGTCATCTATCAACAAATTGTCATCAGGGAGACGCTACAAGTCCATCACCACCAGGACTACAGGACTGCATCTCTGAAACTTTGTTCCTGTAGCTTTCCAGCTTCTCAGCAAAACTCGCTGAAGTGTAATACCCTTACTCTCCCTACACAGCATCCATTAAATGCTCTTCCTTTCTCTCCTTGTTCTGGTGATAACCATTGCGTCTGTTCATATGTTCACATTTATTTAAGTTTGATTATTGATGTTTGTGTATGTGACTGTTCTTTTAACTGTTGATTGCTCATGGCTGATTGCACTATTGTCTTGTACATTGTTGGCTGCTGTTGTGATGTCTGTTATGATATTGCCCTATGTTTTACACTTGGCACTGAACCACAATCAATTCTGGTATGTTACACATACTGGTAATAAAGTGATTCTGTTTAAGCAGGAAGGACTATAACATTAGGACAAGGACTGTTAGGATTGGAAACAGCTTCTTCCCCCAGCCAGAACTCCCTGTCACCACCTAGGTCTCATTATGTATGATGCACCAGTAGAGTTACACTATTTACTTTTTTTAACTTGCATCATAAATGCACCTTCTCACTTGTTAATTTATTTTTGGTAATATTACTTTGTGTTGTGTGTGAGTTATATGCACTGTATTCTGCACCTTGGTCTGGAGAAATGTTGTTTCATTTGGTCATATACATGTGTGCGGTTGAATGACAATAAACTTGAACGTGGGCTTGTACTTGAACTTGGAACTCAAAGCAGGTAGGTGAACTAAGGTAGAGATCAGGCATGAATGAATTTAAAGATAAAATACTCCTGAAGGGCTGAAGGGCATCCGCCAGTTTCGTGTTTCTGAATTCAAGACTGGTATTATAATTCAATTAACAGTTCCTAAAGGCACAGTCCAAGCTGAAGAGCTCTTTCATTCACAAGACAATCATATTCTTGGTCTATTTCTGAGTTGTCCAGACTTTTAATTCGACATTGGGTCAAAGCCAAATTAATGCTGGCTATATTTGCAAAAAATATACTGTTCTTCTTGGATACCTCCCTAAGTCTGTGGTTTTGGGTTGTAAATCCCTGTATTACAGCAGTTCTTATCTCTACTGTAGAGACTAATCCACCCAAGGAAAAAAAACATCAAACTGTTTCAAAAGTTATGTCTATATTTTCTCAAGGCGTTTTTGGAGCTGAAAAGATCCATGTTACGGAATAAAACACATTCTATTTCATTTAATTGTATCAGCAGTGCTTTCTTTCAAATGGTATTTGCATTTTCTTTCCCCAGCAAGCGATTTAACACTTTGGTCCCACTCATGTCTCGAGATTTGGTTTTGATTTATCATATTGACCTGACATTTGATCAGTGTTTTATCTAGTATTTAGTATTACTTTAATTATTCATTTACAAGAGATGGGCCTCACAGGCAAAGGCAGCATTTGTTGCCTATCTAGAAGGTGGTAGGTCACTGCTGATCAGATGTAGAAGTTTGATTCAACTGGAGATGTTCACCTGGCTATCTTAAGGGAAATTAAGAGCAGGTAGTGGCCAGACCAACTAAGGATAGCAGGCTTCTTTCAGTTGGCTTTTTACAACAGTCTATCAGTCCTCATTACCAATATGTTACAGCAATTTTCTTTTTTTATCTTTAGAGATACAGCACAGTAACAGACCCGACCAATCCAATGAGCCCATGCCATCCAGTGACACCCATGTGACCAATTTACCAACTAACCTGTACATCTTTGGAATGTGGGAGGCAACTGGTACACCCAGAGGAAACCCACACAGTCATGAAAAGAATGTACAAACCGGTTACAGACAGCGGCAGAATTGAACTTGGGCACTGGCACTGTAATAGCATTATGCTACCATGCCGCTCCCAAATTTCGATACAGATTATTTCATTAACTGAATAGGAATTCTATACTTTCTATCGCAGGTCTTGAAATCATGCCTCTTGATCTTGATCTGAAAATGGAGCTGGATACAGGGTAAGCTTTGTCTATAATTCCAGAAGCTGACTGCAATAGATTGTTTTTGAAGATATCATTGGAGAAGACCTCAGTGATGCTAAAGACCTACACAGGATGAAAGAGTGCCCCCCAAAGGCAAGCTGAAAGTGAAGGTGACATATGGAGTCCGAATGCAGCAGTTAGAGCTTTTTGTATTGAAAAGTGTTTTCTAATTGAGAAAAATCCAACTAGACAGGGAGTCAATCAAAGCTCTCAGTGTGGAATCAACACTCAACAGCAGCCCAGGTCATAGCACTAAGCAGAGACTGGCACAGCTGCTTCATGCTAATGAGAAGGTGTTTGAGAAGGGGATTGGTAAACTCAAAGGAACGAAGGCCAGAATTGAACTGGATGGAACAGCAACACCAAGATTCCGTAAGGCGCATCCATTGCCTTACATACCACGTCCTAAAGTGGATGCTAAACCGCAGAGCTCGGAGGTATTTAGAATGCTCTCCAAGGTTGAGTGGGGCAATTGGGCCATGTGATTTGCCCCAGTGATCGCGAAAGGGAAGGCCTGAGCCATTCGCATATGTAGGGATTTCAAGGAAAGCATCAACCCGGTGCTGCAAATTGTGTAGTGTCGTCTGCCATGAATTGAGGACATTTTTACATCCTTGGCAAGCGGGGAGAGGTTTTCAAAGATTAACTTGTCACCAAATAGAGACTGAGGAGTCAAGCAGTAAGTTCCTCACAATCAACACTCACGAGGGACTGTTCCAGTATAATCGGCTCTTTGGCATCACATCAACTCCAGCAATCTGGCAAAGAGAAATGGATTAAGTTCTCCAAGATATCCCAAGAACAAAATGTTACCTTGATGACATCATCGTGACTGGCAAAACCGATGAAGAGCTTACCCAGAACATTGGTAAAGTGCTTACCAAGGTGAGTGAATGTGGTCTACACGTAAAGAGAGAGAAAAGTGAGTTTTTCAAGAATGAAATCTCAAATTGTGGACATGTCATTGTACAAGCATGGCTTACATAAGTCACAAGAGGAGATTAAAGCAGTGCTACAGGCACCCGAACTGGAATATATGTCACAACTCAGGTCATACATGGGCCGTGTAAACTACTACTGCCGGTTTCTCCCAAACATTGCTACAGTGCTACATCCATTGAACACACTGGGAATGGTCAGAAAGATGTGAAAGTGCATTCAAGGAGACTCATAACATCAGATGGACTGCTCACCCAATATGACCCATCCCTGCCCATCAGACTGACCTGGGTCGATTGCATCCAACAAGATGGACACATTACAGTCACCAGACTCAGTGATGATGCAACGCGACACCGTAAACTGAAAATGTTGCCTTAGACAAAACACCTGCCAAACACAATGCCACTCCATGAGTCCAGAGGCACGATGAGAACGTTTCACTGACAAGACACCTGCCAATCATGATGCCACTCCACAGGTGCAGGGTCGCTATCCTGAGAGAAACACCCAAAAGACTGAAACTTTAGATCTGTAAAATTAGTTATGGACAGTTATTGTGAAAGCACACTTATTTGCAATATGGCCTTATGAAAGGGAAATTGAATGTTTTGTGCATTAACAGTTTTATGTTGCCTTAATATAAAGGGAGAGGGTGTAATGTACAAATCTATTTCTTTTAGAGCAATGACCGACCCCCAAGCACTACATATTGATTTGTTATCTGCGCATGCGCTGTTGTCTACCCATGCAAATTGCTCTCTCTCTCTTCGCAGTTATGTGAGTACACCATTTAAAGCCGATTCCCATGTGAGTGCTTTTATTTAATTGAAATGTAGTTGTGCACAATCACAATACTGAAGTCCCCACCATCCAGAACATCTTCAAGGAGCAATGTTTTAAGAAGACAGCATCCATCTTTGAAGATCCAATCACCTAGGACATGTCTTCTTCTTATTGCTATCATCAGGAAGGAGGTACAGAAGGCTGAAGACACAAATTCAATGATTCATGAACAGATTTCTGAATGAAAATTGAGCCCATGAACACTACCTCACTACTTTTTTTTCTTTTTTTTTGCACCACTAATTTAAGTTATCTTTATCTTCTCATTCTGGGTGGCCGAGTGGAGACATGTCTCTACCAAAGGAGGTGTAAGGTGCTCCTCCCCTGCACAAGCCTGTGGGTCACCATTGGGCAAGGTGTAGCACCTGCTCAGCCCCCTGATCAGGGTCACATGAAGCCACGGGAGCAGGTAGTGGATGGTTGTATGAGCAGCTGGTGCATATCAAAAGTCACGTTTATGCGACCACCAACGCCAGGCAGACAGTCTTTGAAGAGTATTGATAATGTCTGGAGTCATCCGTCTTGTAAAGACACTGCCCAGAAGAAGGCAATGGGAAACCACTTCTGTAGGAAAATTTGCCAAGAGCGATCATGGTCATGGGACCATGATCACCTGCATCATATGACATGGCACATAATGATGATAATGACACTTCTTGTACTTTTGCAGTTTTTATTATTATGTATTGCAATTATGCTGCTGCCGAATAACAACGTTTTTCGACTAAAGCCACTGACATTGACTGATTCTGAATACAGACCATAGAACATGCCATACATTTCCAAATGAAAAACGCATTGAGAAATAGAACATGTTTAAATAGTAAATAAGTGAAAAAAGTATCCAAAGTGAATCTTGTAACTCAAGTATGTTGTGCAACTCTTCACAACTAACAAAGTGCTTTAAACTCTTGAAGGTCAGAATACATAGTTATCATTTTTGGCACAGCAAGCTCCCACAATCAATAATTTCTGACACAGCATTTTGGGGTAACTCGAGTTCTAATGAGTGACAGATTAGGCCTTTAAGTCTGAATTTGACATAACATTCTAATTCATGTAGACACGACTACTGTTGAGCAGCACCTTACCATATCACTTTAAAACTAACTGCTCTCGACAAAGTACGTTTCTGACATGTCGACAAAGGATGAGGAAGTTGACCTGAGTTTTAAAGAAGTGTCTTTGAATAGCATCTATTGTCAGCATGGCCTGGCCGTCACAGCAAAGATCAAATTTAGGAATACATTCTCAGCTTTGACCTCTGACCTCAGGCCCTGTACTGCAGCTGTGTGATTGGCAGTGGGCAGGAGAGGGGTGAAAGCTGGGGTCGTCGGCATATGCTCTACACAAGGTGTACATCTGCAAAAAGGACTTTGCTGCACTAAAAAGCGTGAATGGCTGCATAACAGATGGCTCTAAAGCAGTATTGTTAACAGGTAGGTTGACTTTCCTCGAACCCACACAGCAGGGGGATAGCAATCATGTCAGGTCTGTAGTTGCTGCAGTTTTTAGAAAACGAAAATGCCACAACACAGATCAAATGCATTTTACGTTCGCATTTTGCAGTTTCAAAGATACTTACACTGGATATTAGTGACAAAAGAAATACTTAAATTTAATTTGTGCCAGTTACAACCTCAGGATATCTCAATGAGCTTTATAGAGAGCCTCTAACGAATGTGCTGGCCATTTCGGATGGAAATAATGAAACATTTCTTTACTCAAAGCAATGAAGTCTCTCTGCCAGAGGGCTCTGAATGTTGACTTGAAGATATTCAGAATCTGAATCAGAATCAAATTTATTAGCACTGACATATGCCATGAAAATCAGATTCAGATTTAACATCACTAGCATATGTCGTAATATTTGTTGTCTTTGCAACTGCAGCACATTGCAATAAATATTAACAGAGAAAAATATGAAATGCAGTAAATATATATATTAAGTAGTTAAATTAAATAAGTAGTGCAAAAATAAAAATATTTAAAAGAAGCGAGGTAGTGAAGTTGTGACATTTGTTGAATTGCAGCAGCAGTACAGTGCAATACATAAAGAAATACTGTAATTTAAAATTAAAATATATAGAATTAAATATTCAAGGATCAAATAGATTTTTTTTTAGATGTGAACATATCAAAGATATTTCTCAAGAGTGGTGCATACTCAGGGCCATTAGCTTTGTCAATGATCTCTCCCAACCATCCAACCTCCCAACAATCCAATTGATTCCTGGGTTGGCACGACTTTCATATGAAGAAAGACTGGATCGACTATGCTTATACTCACTGGAATTTAGAAGATTGAGGGGGGATCTTATTGAAACGTGTAAAATTCTAAAGGGATTGGACAGGCTAGATGCAGGAAGATTGTTTCCGATGTTGGGGAAGTCCAGAACGAGGGGTCACAGTTTAAGGATAAAGAGAAAGCCTTTTAGGACCGAGATGAGGAAAAACTTCTTCACACAGAGAGTGGTGAATCTGTGGAATTCTCTGCCACAGGAAACAGTTGAGGCCTGTTCATTGGCTATATTTAAGAGAAAGTTAGATATGGCCCTTGTGGCTAAAGGGATCAGGGGGTATGGAGAGAAAGCAGGTACAGGGTTCTGAGTTGGATGATCAGCCATGATCTAACTGAATGGCGGTGCAGGCTTGAAGGGCCGAATGGCCTACTCCTGCACCTATTTTCTATGTTTCTATGTTTCTAACAGTCTCTTTGAACACCTACCGTCAGGCAGGGGATCCAGTAGCATTAGGACAAGGATTGTTAGGATGGTAAACAGCTTCTTACCCCAGGCTGCGAGACTACTGAACTCCCTGAAACCACCCGGGTCTTATCAGGTATGTAGTAGTCGCGTTATACTGTTTACTTGTTGACTTGTCTCGCAACTGCACCTTATTTTTTGTTAATGTATTTGTGGTAATATTACCTTCAGTGTTGTGCATGAGTTACATGTACTGTGTTTGAATTGAATTGACTTTATTTCTTACATCCTTCACATACATGAGGAGTAAAAATCTTTATGTTACGTCTCCATCTAAATGTGCCATTTGCAATCATAGTAATTTATAATAATTTACAATAAACAGAACAGTCAATGAAACATAGAGTACACTCAAATCAGCGTGAGTTCATCAATCTGATGGCCTGGTGGAAGAAGCTGTCCCGGAGCCTGTTGGTCCTGGCTTTTATGCTGCAGGACCGTTTCCCGGATGGTAGCAGCTGGAATAGATTGGGATTTGGATGACTAGGGTTCCCAGTGATCCTACAGGCCCTTTTTACACACCTGTCTTTGTAAATGTCCTGAATCATGGGAAATTCACAACTACAAATGCGCTGGGCTGTCCGCACCACTCTCTGCAGAGTCCTGCGATTAAGGGAGGTACAGTTCCCATACCAGGTAGTGATACAGCCAGTCAGGATGCTCTCAATTGTGTCCCTATAGAAAGCTCTTGGGATTTGGGGGCCCATACATGATAGCATAGTGATTAGCACCACACTTCACAGCAAAAGC
Organism: Hemitrygon akajei; assembly: GCF_048418815.1. Classification (NCBI taxonomy): domain Eukaryota; kingdom Metazoa; phylum Chordata; class Chondrichthyes; order Myliobatiformes; family Dasyatidae; genus Hemitrygon; species Hemitrygon akajei. The sequence continues at coordinate 21,113,819 of NC_133139.1, read as the reverse complement.
TGTAAAACGGATTGGGGTTCAATTCCTCCCCCTGACTATAAGGAGTTTGTATGTTCTCCCTGGTGCCACATGGGTTTCCTCCCGATGCGCCAGTTTCCTCTCACATTTCAAAGATGTGTGGGCTAGGATTAGTGAGTTGTGGCCATGCTATGTTGGTGTGGGAAGTGTGACAACACCTGTGCCCGGCCCAGCGCAATCCTCACTGATCTGACTTGACACAAACAATATATTTCACTGCATGTTTCAACGCACATGAGACAAATAACCCTAATCTTTATCTTTAACTATCTGTAGCCTCCTCCTACTAAATAAATTCTTTCTTATTTCTGGGGAAAGGTCCTGGCCTGCTGAGTACTTAAGCTTTCACAATCTCTTCACTCCTCCATCACCACCTTCTTGCCTATCACGCCATCCCTCTGCCATCCGATTTCTGAACAGACATTGAACCCATGAACACTACCTCACCACTTTTTTTTTGCACTGCTTATTTAATTTAGCTATATATATATTTACTGTACTGTATATATTTACAAAGACACCAAATTTCATGACATATGTTGGTGATATTAAACCTGATTCTGAATCTGATACTCTGCTAGTTTAAGCAGTTCCACTATTGGTACCCTTGTTTTCAGCTAATTTGCTCCTTAGCTCTGGAATTCTTCCTCTAAATCCCCTCTTCTCTGTTTCCTTTGAAAAAATGTCTTCTTAAAAGCTTCCTCTGACACCAAGCCTTCGTTCACCTGTCCTGATAATTTCTTTCTGAAGCCGAGTCAATTTCCTTTTAAAAATACTGGTGTAGCTTAGCATTAAAAGTTCTGTATAACAGTGAGCTATTATTGCTAAGAAAACTAAAGGGATCACAACCATCAGACAAATTTAATCACCATTAATAAGCGACAAACGGTACTTCATTGACTCCAATGAGCTTTGAGACATCCTGAAGTCCTTAAAGCTCCTGCGTATTTGTTGATTGCTTTTAGTCTTAAGGTTCATAATGTGCTAATATATTGTAGGAAGTAATTGCCAACACAGCAGATTTTTAATTTGAATTTTGGGTGGGTACGCTGAGCTGGGTAAACAGTGAATGGGGGTGGGGGGGGGGAAGATGCTTCCTCAAGAGATTGGCAGGCAAAACTTGCAAAGATTGTGTCCCCATATTATACCACTCTACATGTAAGGGGCAATTTACAGTTGTCAATTAAACTGCCAACACGCATGGTTTTGGGAGGTGGGGAGAAATTGGAGCGCCTGGAGGAAACCTGAGTGGTTGCAGGGAGAACGTAGAGACTCCACACTGACAGCACTGGGGGTGGGGGTGGTCAAGATTGAAACTGGGTCCCTGAAGCCATAAGGCGGTATTTCTGCAAGCAGCACTATTGTGCTGCGCAATTTTCAGAACCGTGGATGCAGCCCCGCCAGAAAACAGAGGCGCACTTCGCTCATTGCTGATCCTTGCCCCCTTGGCCCCTGTGCAACCCATTCTCTCTCACTCTGGGTTCATTTACAGTTCAGTTAACTTATCAATCAGCAAGTCTGTGGGAGTATGGGAGAAAACCGGAGAACCCAGAGGAGTCACGGGTGGTCACAGGGAGAATGAGTAAAATCCACACTGACAGCTTGAAGGCCAGAACTGAATCCAAGTCACTGGAACTGAGACATCATGAAGTCCTTAAAGCTCCTGTCCACCTCCCTGTCCCCAGTTCCTCAGCTTGTACTGTACTGACCCTAACTGATCACTTGCCTCTCCAAATGCCCCCCTGCCATCTCCATATCATACTCTCTCATGTTGATTGTATCCTCCCTCTCCCATTTGCCCTGCCACCAGTAACAGTTAAATGTTGGATTTCAGCAAAAAAAAAGCCTTGAAATGAAGAAATCTTATTTCAAAGATTGTTTCGTTTTGGCATGCTCAGAGTAATCCAATAATGTTTTCAGATAATAATATCAGCAGCACTGAGACTTCCCTATTCCTTTTCTCATTCCAACTTTAATTGGCTTGAGAAAACAAAATCCAAATGTGTTCGATGCAGAGAGTGAAAGCTGGGTACAACTAAAGCTGCTTTATTCTTAATGCCATCAAATATCACTTCTCAAAATATTATTACTGCATTACTTTCTTCTCTTTCCAACTTCAAAAGATTTAACTTTGATAATATCCTTTAATAGGGATGGGGTGGCACAGCGGCACAGCTCATAAAACTGCTGCATTACAGCTCCTGGGACCCAAGTTCAATCCTGAGCTCTGGAGCTCTCCGTGTGAAGTTTGCTCGTTTGCCCTGGATTTTTGACAAGTGTTTTGCTTTCCTTCCATGGGTTGGTAGGTAAATTGGCTGTTGTAAAGTGCCCATTGTATATAAAAGCTATTGGATGTTGATGGGAATGTAGGGAAGTTAGAATACATGGAGCAGGATTTATGGGCGCTTGATGGTCAGCATAGGCTCAATGGGCTGAGGGATCTTTGTCAGTGCTCCATCTCTCAATGACCTTGTCACACTAAGACAATTGAATTTATTTTATACAGTTCCTCATTTGTCAATATACTTGGGAGTTTAACACACCAGTTCTTCCATGTGAGCTACACTAGAATGGAAATTAGATGGGGCACTTCCAGGCATGTCATATTTAGAGCAGATGGCTGGTATCTTCTTCCCAGGGTTGTCATGTCTAATATGAAGTTACGGTGGGGGGGGGGGGGGGGGTGTGGCATTTCACACGAGATATGTAGGGCAATTTTTTTTACGCCAAGTATGGTGGATGCTTGGAATGTGCTGCCGGGGTTGGGGGTGAAGGCAGATATAACATCTGAGTCATTTAAGAGGCTCCAAGTAGACACATGAAGATAAAAATGGACAGATGAAAATGGCAAACGAGAGAAAATCTGCAGATGAAAATGGAGGCAGTAAGGATTTGGTGTCATTAACTTTATTAGACTGGCATAATATAAGATCATAAGACTATAAGAGATAGGAGCAAAATTAGGCTATTTGGCCCTTTATGGATGCTGCCTGGCCTGCTGTGTTCCACCAGCATTTTGTGTGTGTTGCTTGAATTTCCAGCATCTGCAGATTTCCTCGTGTTTGAGTCTTTCAATATTCGCTAGGTTTCAATGAGATTCCCTCCTCATTCTTCTAAACTCCATCGAGCACAGGCCCAGGCCATCAAAACGCTCTTCATATGTTAACCCTTTCATCCCCAGAATCATTCTCAGGAACCTCCTCAGGACCCTCTCCAATGCCAGCACATCTTTTCTTAGATAAGGGGCCCAAAACTGCTCACAATACTCCAGGTGTGATCTGACCAAAGCCTTAAAATCCTCGGCATTACATCCTTGCTCATATATTCTGGTCCTCTCAAAATGAATGCTAACATTGCATTTGACTTCAGTACAGCCGACTCAACCTGCAAGCTAACCTTTAGGGAATCCTGCACAAGGACTCTCAATTCCCTTGGATGAAGGGCTTGTTTCTGTCCTGTACTGTCCAGTGTTCTAGGTTCTCTGTTCGGTGACTCATGGTTCCACACGTCACCTACTTGTCATGTGAAACACGCACTGAATTACATCAGACTTTATACCGTGTCTATTTGGAATGCTGCTGGTCACAATTCCTGTGCTTCACGTGGCCACAGTTCTGTAGTGGTTACATTTCTGGACTAGCGTACAGAGGCTAGAGTTAACCTAAAAACATAAATCTAAATCCCACCAGAACAGAAAGGATAAACACATAAATAAATATTAAATTTAAAGTGCAGTGACCGGGAAACAACTGGATTGTTGTAAAATCAGCATCTGCTTTACTATAGCGCCCAAGAGAGAAGAGATCCCACCCGTTGGGCTGTGTGTGACTCCAGACCTGCTTATGGTTGACTTCTCAAGGCAGTCTCACTGGGGGACGGACTATCAGTGCTGGCGCTGTCATTGCCATCCATCTCTGAATGAATAGCCTGAGCAAGCAGAAGGGCCACATACTGCTTTGGAGGTTGCCTGCTGGCTTGGACTGATTGACTCTGGGGACTTGGGAAGGAGATAGATATGTCGCCTTATCTGCCCAAGGTTACCCTATGGGGCTCTTGTATGAGTTGCAGTTGTGGGACAGTTACTGGAGGCAGAACGGACTTATCCAAGGATCCCAAGGAAGGAAAGACTTGTGTCTGCTTACTCCAAAAAGATTTAGACAACCATATGCCTACATTGGTATATGTCATATGAGGCAGCGCAGTAGCATAACAATTAGCATAACGCTCATACAGCGCTAACAACCCAGGTTCAATTCTGCTGCTAACTGTGCAAAGTTCATACATTCTCCCCATGACCATGTGGGTTTCCTCCAGATGCTCTGGTTTCCTCCCACATTCCAAAGATGTATGGGTTATTAGGTTAGCAGGTCACACGGGTATAATTGGGTGGCACAGGCTTGTGGGGCCACAAGGGCATATTACTATGCTGTATTTATAAATTAAAAAATATAAAACATATAATTCCTACCTCCAGATCTCCTAAGTAAGGCTTTTTGGAGGATCGGTTTCTAAACACACTTGATTCGACTGTGGTGGTTAGGTAGATCATAAAACCCGATGATTCCAAATTGCTGTAAAGAAGATCACTAATATTCTCCATCATGAGAAAGGATTCAAGATCTCTATAGGCTCACTGAAGATTAGGGAATTGTAGATGTCAGGCCTCCATTCAAAACCTAATGGTTTTCATGAATCCCAATTATCATTGTCTTAATGACTGGCTTGTGGTCCACCATTAGTAGATTCTGAAGTTCCATACCAAATAACAAAAGAAGTTGCATCGTAAGCCATAGCATTCAGGTCTCTGGCACTGAGTCTAGCTCTGTGGCTCAAAATGGAAGGGGAGAGAAGAGGCAAGCTGTATTCATGGGAAATTCAATGGTCAGGAGAACAGATAGTTGTTTCTGTGGACAAAGAACAAAATTCCTGGATTATATGTTTCCTCCTGGGTGTCAGAGTCAGGGACATTTTAGATCAAGTCCAAAGCATTCTTCAGTGGGAGGATGACCATCCAGAGGTCATAGTCCACAATTGTACCAATGTCATTGGTAGGAAGTGCGATGAAGTAAGTTCAGGGTCAGGATCTCCAGGGTCGTGACCTCAGCATTGCTACGTATACAACAGGATCATACAGTTTAATATATGATTAGGAAGATGGTGCAGAAAGGAAGGCTTCAGATTTTGGATCATTGTGTTCTCTTCCAGGGAATGTGGGACCTGTACAGATGGAATGGTTTGCTGTTGAACTGGGGGAGGACAGATATCCTTGTGGGAAGGTTTGCCTGTGCCGTTGGGGGGTGGGGGGGGGAATTAAAATTGAGCTGCAGGGAGATGGGAACCAGAGTGCCAGAGCAGATAGTGGAGTGGTTGTGGGGAAAAATGATGTTAAGCCTACCGACAAAGTCAGGAATCGAAACATTGAGCATGCCAGGCCGAGATTCTGAGTTACTTATCTTTCAATGCAAGGAGTATTGTAGGAAAAGTGGATGAGCTTAGGGCATAGATCAGAAAATGGAATCATTTCATTGTAGCCATTAGTGAGATGTGGTTGCAGGAGGGCAAGACTGGTAGCTCAGTGTTCCACGGTTCCATTGTTTTAGTCGTGATAGAGTGGGAGAGGCTAAAGGGGGACTGGTGGCACTACTATTTGGGGAAAATGTCACAGCAGTGCTCAGTCAGGACAGACTAGAGAGCTCATCTACTGAGGCAATATGGGGGGAACTGAGGAATAAGAAACGGATGTTCACGTTAATGGAATTATATTATAGACCACCCAACAGTCAGCATGATTTAGAGGAGCAAGTTTTTAGAGAGATTGCAGGTTGTTGCAAGAAACATAAGCTTGTGATAGTAGGTGATTTTAACTTTCCACATATTGAGAGGAGACGAGTACCAACAAGCATTTGCATCCACTGCAGTGGTGTGAAAGCAAAGGAAACAAACCAGGCTCGCCCTAGATCAGTTAAAGCTGAGGACAATCATTAGCGTAACAGGTTTAAAAGACATTTGGATAAAAATAAAACCCTTTAGTGGGATATGATCAAATTGGACATGTGGGATTAGCGGCGCTGGGCATCTTGGTTAATTAGTTGGATTTGGGTTGAAGGGGTTACTATGTATCTCTGTACTGTATAAATCTAACACTGTTGAAGGATAAATAAAGGGAACAAGACAGACATTGAAGGATATCAAGCAGGGATTAGATTACACCCCTTCGGAGGCACCTCATTAGTCCAGGAACCACCCACAGCCATTACTTGCAGAGATATGTGGAGGGAGAGTTCAGTGACTGAACTGAGTGTGGGAAAAGCATTGGTGATAACTTCTGGAAGATGTTACTCAAAGCTTGAAGTGGTGAGCTTCAATCAAGTGTGTTAATTCTCCCAAACTTTACGACAGGAATCATAGGGGGTAATTTCATAATTTGAGGTGGTTTCTTATGCCAGAAAAGCCTCATAGATTGATGCGCTTCACATGTGGAAACAAAAGTCCAGTCTTCTGGCAAGGTTGAAAAGGAATGTTGATATTTATACCATTTTGTTGGTAAGTTACGATTGTTTTCTTTTTGAAGACAGGCTCTCTACATTTCACCTCCTTCACCAATCCTTCTTTCTTTTCTCTTGCAGGTTCTGTTGTTGAAATATCAAAATTCACTTGATTTCTCTGTAACTCAGGAAATGGCAGTTGAAATAAGACCACCGAAGCTCCACAAAGGAATTCCATCAAATGCTTTTTATCCAGTATTAATTCAAAACCAGGAGGATTTGCATCTGTCTTCTGAAGTAACTTTGTTCTAAGAGCACTTACTGATCATTGCTCTCCAGCCAGCTACTCATCTTTCAGTCCAATAGACTTGATATAAAACTCTTTTCCCATGTATTTCACATCTTAAATCCTTTCACTGATCTAGCCACCGCTCCTTCTTGTAAATGCTGCTTCAAACTTACTCTTCTGACCACACGTTACTTCGATGTTTCAGCCTTAAAGTGTCTTGGAATGTTTTGTTGCATTGATTTTATAAATGCAAGTTGTTATCCACAAGCCCAGTATTGTCCCATTGTTCCTATAAAAGAAATCCCATTAGAGCAGGGGTTCCCAATCTGGGGTCCATGGATCCCTTGCTTAAAGGTATTGGTCCATGCCATAACAATGGTTGGGAACCCTTGCATTAGAGCATTACATTGGGAGCTGCTTGGCTCTTCACAAGGGTATTACAAGGCAGCACATGGAAGTTGAGATGGCTGACAGCACAAGTAGAGGGTTAAGATGACGGAGCCAATTGAACACACAAGAAAATTAAATGCCTGTCCCTTACATGTAAATTACACACAGAAGCAAGTGATCAAGACCATCAACGGCCGGAGCGATAGATTTAATTATGTTTATGTCAGCTAGTTTCCATTTGTCCAGCAGAAGCTACTGCAGGTGTAATTTTTTTTTTCTTTTTGCAGCAGCAGTCCAGTGCAATACATAAAATTACTACAATACTGTGCAAAGGTCTTAGGCAGCCTAGCTATATATACAGTATGTGCCTAAGACTTTTGCACAGTGCTGTATTTGTTAGGCAGAACCCTTCATCAGAAGATTCAGTACCCTGTATTATCACTGGGATGACACGTGAGGTCTTATCTGATTAAGACACTAAAACCATCACATCTCCTGAAACCCCTGTACATTATCGATTGTTCAGTTGTGCCACATCTTCCACTGGCAGGAAGCCAAGGTGTGTAACGCTTGGTACAATTAATTTGTAAACTATGCATATTACCATTTTCTAATTAACGCAACTTATCAAATTTTATAATTACATGAGCTTCTGGGCATAATACTCCTGGTAGAAAATATTGAGTCTGCCACCAATATCAGTGTAACAATATGTCAACATGTAGCTTTAATTTCAAGTTAATTTTGGAATATGGAATTTTAGACATGGGAATGGTCTGTGTAAACCATGCTCCACTGCTATCATTTCTCAGACTCGGAGCGGTAATAATTTTTGATAACAGTCAGGGGTCTAATTTTAATTAAGAAGAATCGTTTCAGTTCTTCTAATTTACTAACAATGAACAGCAGTGCTGAGTGTTCTCTGTCAATGGAGCAGTGATGCAACACAGCCTCTCTTATTTCACTTTTGATATTTAATCCACGAGCCATTCTTTCAGAGCAGAGAAGAACAACCCTGACTGCACTAATACTGCTTATTTACATAAAATAAACCAGAGTCCCATTAATCCCATGACAGACACACCTGCAACGGACTTGGTTAGTATTCCCAATGCCAGGAACCCACTTAGAGAGCAACAATATCAATGAACAACTTAAGTAATTCTTGGTAATCCGTCAGTTGTTTATCTGATCATTTATTTCCCTGTATTACAGGTGGAGATGGCTGGGGAAAATAGATCTGTTGATGGCTTTTGTGTTCTGATTTGTGAGTCCAGGCATGAGTATTGTAGGCTTTTCATGCCTCTCTCAGGGGCAGATCAGAGTGCATTTATAAAAGATGACATCAGACCTCAAAAACAAACTGCTCCCAATTCCACTCGGTGTTAAACTAGCGTGATGGGATTAATACCCAATTTAAAAGAAATACTTTTACAAATTCTAGTTATTCATTACCCTTGGAAATCTCAACTGCCTACTCAGCTAGTGATATTAATGACATTGAAAAAGTTTCTACAACTGAATCAGAATCAGGTTTAATATCTCTGGCATGTGTTGTGGACATTTGTTGTTTTATAGCAGCAGTGCATTGCAAAACATAATAATAAAAAGACTATAAATTACAATAAGGAATGTGTATATGTAAAATTAAATTAAACAAGTAGTGCAAAAAAAGAACAAAATAGTGAGATAATATATATAGGTTCAATGTTAATTTATAAATCTGATGGCAGAGGGGAAGAATCTGTTCCTGAAACCTTGAGGGTTTGTCGTCAGGCTCCTTTACCTCCTAACCTCCTACTTGATGGTAACAATGAGAAAAGGGCATGTGCTGGGTGATGGGTGTCCTCAATGATGAATGCCACTGTTGTTTCTGAATTTAAAATGAAGGAATCCTCCAACCGGTCATCAGGAAACTAATGGATTGCCAGAAAAATCCAGAAGGTTCATTAATGCTCGACTGGGAAGGAAGGCTGCCATTACTTCCTGATCTGATTTCAGATCCACCATTTCATTTCTGCCTCCTCAGTTCAGAGGCAAATATAGATGGACAATTCTTAGCAGCAATGTCCACATCAATGAACAGATCATTGAAGTGGAAAATCTTGGGTAAGGAACACATTTCAAAGAGTGGAAACAAACTTAACTAGAGGCAGGAGAATAATCAGTTATTGCGGTCGATGTGTAATCAGTGGTGTAGTTTCAGAAAGCAAAAGGATTGTGGTGAACTACCGGTACATATACCTGTCTGGACACACCCCCCCCCCACCCCGCTGACTGCTCCTGTGGCTCCTCCCACAGACCCCGGTATAAAGGCGATTGGAGGCACAGCCCCTTCCTCAGTCTCCAGGATGTTGTGTGGTGGTCACTTGCTGCTTGTGCTTGCTTCCAGCCAATAAAAGCCAATAACTCACGTCTCAGAGTTATTGATGGTGCATCAAGGATAACTTGCTTTTAAGTGCCATTTTTGACCCCATGACAAAGCCTTTATTGCTGTGGTCAGTGTTGTGATAACTTGCATACAAGCCTAGAGAGAAAGTTACAACATTTGCAAATGATATCAAAATGCAGAATTGCAGAGACATTATTATTTCTTCAGAAGAGGAAAAGAATACTTTGGAGGAATATTATGAGGAAATGGGTTAAATGCAGCAGATGGATTTCAATGTCTGTAAGTGGTGAAAAATAAACAGCCCTATATGGATCTTGACCCTGGAGGAACAGAGGATTTGTCGGCTATAAAGGTACTGCACATTAAAGGCAGGACCTCAGATCTGGCAGAAAGTACCTCAGTCCCATCCATTTCTCTGGTGTATTAAACTAAAATAAAGCCCATAAAAAAAGCAAATGCAATTCTCGGTTTTGTCACGAGAGATATAGAATATAAAAGACAAGGGGGAATGAGGAGCCTGCATAAAAGTTTAATAAGAAACTCAATTATTGTACTGTTACAGTATTGGGCTCTAGACTCTATAGGAAGCATATTGAGAATTCAGGGATGGTACAATGCAGACTCACTAAGTTGGTTCATGATAAAAGGAAATACAAATAAAAAAATGATTTATAAAGTGGAGACTTTATGAGGTCAAGCCACACAGATTACAGGACAACATTATCAAAGTATTTCAAATTATGAAAGGACTGGATTGATAAAGTGGAATGTATCTAGTGACCAATAATATTCCAATCAGTGGGAAATAGATATTATTTCAATGTGAGAGAACAGGCATTAAGAAATAGCTCTGTTAGGAGAGATGTGCAAAAAAGTGCAAAGCTAATGATAAAGGTAGATTTTTGGATGTCCTGGAATTGCAACTCATCTGTTCTAGATCTTCTTGTTCCTGTATGGCCTCAGGTACAGTCTTCTGCGGGAGCCCAAATGCCAGCAGGAGTGACTTTGACGGAGTGATATCTCACCAATAGGTCATCAGTGTTACTATATATATCTGATGTTCATAACTGTTCAGTAAAACATGGAACATGTTAAAAATACCGCCGAAAAACTATTTTTTAAGATCTGATGCAATAAGAATTGCATTAAAATCAGTTTTAAAAAACTGAATATAATTTAAATAAATAGTAAAATTCACCTCATTTTCTCCCAACAGCCGATGGCCCTCCATCCACTTGATGTAACCTGGCCAGGCTCAATGGGAAGGTGACCCGGCCTGAAGTCGGGAATCTGCAGAATCCATGTTAAACCTATCACACTCCACGAGCAGCCCAACACAGCGTGAAAACATTAGAGACTGCAGATGCTGAAATCTGGAACAAAAACAAAATACAAGCTGCCAGAGGTCAGCAGTATCTGTGGAGTGAAATGGATGGTCGATGTGTGAAGAGCAACCTTCAGCCCAGGTCTCTGGGCAGATGGCAGTGCTGATAGGTTAGGCCACATCAACTTCAAAAGCCAGGACGTCTTGGAGAAATACGATCAACACCCTAACATTGATGAGGAGCCAATATCTTGAATATTGCTGACAGTCAAGATCGAACGAGACATCTAGACAAAAAGAAGATCGTGGAAGGAGGTCAGGACAATGTACAGTCAAGTAACTAGAAACAATTACTTGTGTATGTTGGTTAGGCCCTTTCCACATGATGACTTCTGCATACTTTCTATATTGTAACAGTCGTGCTGCGGCCACTATGAGCTGCTAGATGGAGGATAAAGTGTAGCAGCCTGAGGTCCAAGGTCAGTTGACACCCTGTTCCCAAAGACAGTTCAGCAAGCTGGTTCTAAGTTTACTGATCTCCACAGCTTTTTATATCCTGTTGTTACTCAGGCAGTTTTTAAGTACTCTTGGTACCCTTTTTAACTGTTCAGTCAATTTTATTTTGTAGTCAAGGAAACATCTGGTTCAATGCCCAAAGTCCTCAGCAGACAATCATTAAAATCGTTTGAATTACTGTATGATCCAAGCCAGCATAATAATACTTTACAGCAGTTTGACCTGCAAGAAACACTCTCCTGTGCCAAAGTAATCAGATTTACAGTCTGCAAGAGGTGTGGTCTGGAGTTAAAGACTTTCAACCCCCACAAACAAGCTTGTGTGTGTGCCAGCACAGTGAACAAGCTGTTGCCAAGTTCTCTCAGGTGTGTACAGCTGTAGACACTGAAGTGGAGATGCATGCATGTTTCCGTGGCTGGGACACAGACTAGCAGGAGAATAAAACCATTCAAAAAGAATGGATGTTAAAACTGCTTACAGGGCACAAACTTGCCTTTAATGACTTGAGCCACACAAGCAATGCAGCATTGGCTGCACACTGTCCGGCCATTTCTGAATTTCTATTGGCTTCAATGAATTGAATTTTCCAAGGCAAGAATGTTTATTGTACAATATTGTGCAAAGGTCTAGGCACATATACAGTACTGTATTTGTCAACATGGTGCGGTGAGTGACTTTGTAAGTCTGGCGGGAGCAAAGGGTGTTGGGAATGGTGAGGGTGGGGCACCACGAGAGGGGTCTGGGACAGACGGCAGAGAAGGAGTGCCAGAGCAAGCAAAGATGTCGCAGGTGTAGACACATCCAGCCCTGAAACATCAAGCAAGCACATTTGCTTCTAAACAATCAGTTTATTTTTCATTACAGATTGTCTTTCTGGTGGTCCTTGCTCCCTCCTCTCTCCCTTCCCTTTTCCCAACCATGCTTCCCCTCTCCTTGCCCCCTTCCCATTCTCAGTGCACAATTGAGACCCATATCAGAATCAGGTTTATCCTCACTCACATATGTCATGAAATTTGTTTTTTTGGGGGGCAGCAGTACAAAGTAATACATAAAATTATTACGGTACTGTGCAAAAGTCTTAGACACCTTGGCTATATATATATGTGCCTATGACTTTTGCACAGTATTGTACATTTAAGCCCATTCTTTACCTTTTGCTGTATACCAAGCCTCATTGTGAAATAGTAACAGATTTTTTTAATAGTCAACAATCTGGGCAGCATCTGTGGAGAGAGGAACGTAATTAATATTTCAGTTCAGTGAAAGGAATTGAGGAAAGTGAAAGACATACAAGAGCCAAGAAAAGGGAAAGAAAGAAGAAGAGGTAATAACCGGTCTCTTACCACACTATATACCCCTCCAAACACACACTCTTTCTCTGCATTGTTAAACTTGTACGCCCCTAGAGGTTGATAGGTTCTTGATTAATCAGAGCACCAAAGGGAGAAGGCAGCAGAATGGAGTTGAGAGGGATAATAAATCAGCCATGGGTGAGCAGACTAGCTGTGCCTAATGGCCTAATTCGGCTCCTATGTCTTATGGTCTTTTCCCAGATACGATAGATCATTGACCTGAAACGTCAGATTCTCTCTCCAGGGAACCGATGGGTAGTTCCAGCATCTCTAAACTAATTTCAGTTATTTTAATTTTACAGTATTTTGCATTGAAATTAAAATGAGTGTTGTCATTCAACTCAATTATCATTACTGATACTGTTCTAGTGTCTGTTTTTCAGGTAGCTCTCTTTTAGGTGTCATAATATCGAGCACCATCTGAGTAATCAACACTGAACCCTCTCATACATACAGGACTGAAAAATGGTCAACGGTCAAAAGAAAACAAGTTGTGCAAATACAAGAAAAATAAAATAAATTAATAATACTGAGCGCATGAGTTGTAGAGTCCTTGAAAGCGAATCCATAGGTTTGGAATCAGTTCCGTGTTGAGGTGAGTGAAGTTATTCACACTGGTTCAGGAGCCTGATGGTTAAAGGTAATAACTGTTCCTGAACCTGGTGGTGTGGGACCCAAGGCTCCTGTACCTGCTTCCCAGTGGTAGCAAGTGATGACAGAGGCAGAGTCTCTTCTTGGTCAGGACAGACCATGGATTTTGCATCCTAGCTGTCTGTGTTTTGTACGCAAGCCAGGGCAGTACAATATGGAGAGCAAGCTGTTGCCTGTGCAGCAGACTCCCCTCTCCGTGCAGCTGATGAATCCAAAGGAATGGCAGAGACTGATACAGTTTGGCATCAGCGGTGTCACAGGAGTTGCCAGTCGTTGCTGAATTCAATGTTGGATTGCCTCAATGTAGAGGCACCAGCTCTGGATTTTCCCTTGGGGTTTACTCCCAAAGCTGTCCCCATGAGTGGCATGGCAACGGAGGGTTGAAATCAGAGTATTCCTTCTCCTAGATGAAACCGCCAACTATGGCCGATGAGCCTCATCAGCCCAAAGCAACTGGTTTTAAGGCTCCAGTAACCTACCTTTGGCCTAGAAACAGTTCAGTCGGCCTTAGTTGCTAAGCCACTCGTGAAGGCCAGGAGCTGGACGTGGTTGCAGGAGGCTATTTGGGACACACACCATTGGGAGCATTTTATCGGTAGTGGGAACTTCTCCCCATTATCCCCTTGCCCCCTCCCCCCACCTATAACAAGCTTAAAGAACCAGCAGGTGATGACTGTTGAAGCTTAGATATGAACTAGATGACCCAAAGTACTGGTATCAAGTTCCGTTAGAAAGTCGAACGTGAAAGCAGACTTCACTTGTAGACTATAGGCAGTGCTGAAAGCACCAGCAATTTTTGCCCATCCCTAACTGACCTTCATAAGTTGACGGTGAATCAAGGGAATCATTTGAAGTATTTGCTGTGGTGAGTCGGAGATTTTCTCAGGCAGTTGTTGTGGAAAGTGTTAAGCTCCTCACAGCTCAAGGTGGGATTTGTGACCATTTGACTACTGTGCAGAACCTACTGTCTACATTTTCACCAGAGCTTAAAAGAGAAAGGAATGATTTGATACAGATCAAATCAGTTATGGAAAATGAGGTAAAGAGAAGAAAAGTGTAGATAGAGTTAAGAGAGATGGATGGATGGTTGGTTGGACAGTAAGGGAAAATAAAGAGAAGCTTCCATTTAAAAGGAAGAATAAATTCAAATCCACAGGAATGATATTTCATGGTCCGTTTCCTTTTACTGAAGCAAAGAACTTTGCAGTTATGGTTAAAATATTACAAAGTGAATAGTACCATTAGTACTAGACCTAACTCTCAGCTGTAAGATTAATAAATATTTATGGTGCAAGTATTGAATTTTCTTTTTATTTTCTTTGTACTTGTTATGTGAGTGTCACTGACAAGGCTAACTTTTATTGTCAATCATGAACTGTCTCTTGAAACCTGCCCATGTCAAAGAACAAAGCATTGAACCACATAGGTAGTTCAGGAATTACACGCAATCGAGACTAGGTAAGTCTGATGGATTTCCTTTCCAAATGGATGTTAGGAAACCAAATGGGATTTTGCAACAGTCTGGTAGTTTGATGTTCACCATTACTGACTCAGCTCAAGAAATTTGACACCATCCAGGCAAATCCTTTTTCGGTTGGCACTCTGTCTACTACTGAAATGTTTAAGCCCTGACCACCAGGGCATTTTTGGCTGCAGTGTGCACTGTCCACAAAATGCTCTACCTTTACTGGCCAAGGCTCCTCCAGCAGCACCTTCCAAACCCACAACCTCCACTGTTGAGAAGGAAAAAGGCAGGCAGGCAAGGAGCAGCACGATGTACACATTTTCTATCAAGTCCCACACCACCATGGTCATAGAGCCATGAAATACTAAAGCACAGAAATGAGCCTTTTGGCCCATCTAATCCATTCCACCCTAGATCCAGCTAGCCGCACCTAGACCAGAACTCTCCATACCTCTCTCATCTGTGTACTTTTCCAAACTTCTCCAAAATGTTACAAATGAACCTCCATCTACCACTTCCGCTGTCAGCTTGTTCCACAGTCACTTCACCCTCTGAGTCCTTCATCATTGCCAGGTCTAGTTCCTGAAATCCCTCCACAAATATACTGTGGGAGTGCCTTCACCAGAAGAACACCAGTGGTGCAAGAGGGAAGCTTATCACCACATTCCCAAGGCAATTAAGGACGGCTAGTAAATGCTGACCTTGTTTAGCAATGTTTTGAACACAAAATAGGGAATAAGTAAGCATTGTTTACAGTATAAATTATAAAATGACTAAGATCTTTGTTGAATTCAATATGTTGATTATACCATCAACGTCTCCACCAAAGGCCATGCTGTATTTGGTACTTCCAGCTCGTGTTCCACTGAATACCAAGAGTGCCACAAGAAAATCAAGTTCAAGGTAGCATAAGGTGATGTATACATACTTTAGGGTGGGTGGGGTAAAGTTAGGTCTCTACCAAAGGAGGTGTAAGGTACTCCTTCCCTCCACTGGCCTGCAGGTTACCCTTGGGCAAAGTGTAGCACCTGCTTAAACCCACCATCCCCCCCCCCGCCCCCTCCAGATCAGGGTCACGTGAAGACATGGGAGCAGGTGGTGAATGGTCGTATGAGTAGCTGGGGCATATCATAAGTCCTGGTTATTTGAGCACTGATGCATGGCAAACACTCTGAAAGGTACCTGCAAGTCACCTGCCTTGTAAAGACACTGCCCAGAAGAAGGCAATGGTAGACCACTTCTGTAGAAAAAGTTGCCAAGAATAATCATGGTCATGGAAAGAACATAATTGCCCACATCATATGACACTTAGAACTTACTTTGAACTTGACCTTTGAAGTACTGAGTGTACGTCACTGGGTGTCCTCAGGAAGCATAGTGTGAACACTAATGTTTAATGGCTGAATTTAAACTACCCAGATGCAGTGGTGGGTTTCAAGCTCATGTCTGGTTCATGTTACTGGATTAATATTCAATAAAATATCCTCTGGATATTAATCCAGTGAATTTAGCCCATTCTTGACATTTAAGGGGAGATTGGGTAGTACAGTAGCATGGTGGTTAGCGAAAGCTTTACAGTACAGGTGACCCAGGTTCAATTCCCAGCGCTGCCTGTAAGGAGTTTGCACGTTCTCCCTGTTACCACATGGGTTTTCTCTGGGGGTTCCAGTTTCCTCCCACAGTTCAAAGATGTACCAGTTGCTAGGCCAGTTGGTCATTGTACCTTGTCCCGTGATTAGGCTTGGATTAAATTGTGGGTTTTGCTGGGCATAGCTCGAAGGACTGGACGAGCCTATTCCGCGCTGTATCTCAATAAATTAATGAGATATGCTTCTACAAGACTTTTGTCGATGTGGCGCAAAGCATCCAAGAGCAGGTAGTGGTTTGGAGCTCGGGTTTTCTTCTGCTTGATACAAGTTGCTAGATGATATACATACTAATTAACAGTAAGTGCCATTAAACCTGTCATTACTTTGGAATCAACTTCAGCCCCATTATCCGGGATGGATGATAAAACAGTTTAAAGATAGCAGGCACTGGTGAAACTTTGATTATCACTGATGTAATTGCACCTAATGCAGATGAGAGGGCAGAGCAAGGCTCTAGATATATTATTGTCTCAACGTGCTCACATTAAATGACTTTGTGGGTGACTTTTAATAAGCTATGCAATTTAGCAACAAGGAAAGGATAACTGATACTCCGCCGATGGTATAACGCAGCTACTGCAGCCTTGAGATAGGTTTGAATATGATGTTACTGAGAGTCCCCTATTAATTGTGAAGATGAATTAAGTGCTTCACTGGAAAATATTGATAGACTCATATCACTGCTGATTAACTTGAGCCCTGAACCCGCAATTAGAATGACAGAGTCATAAGGGTTTAATTCGGCTTCTGCAACTGACCCAGTGATCGTTTGCTATTGTCATGCGCAGACAAAATAGATCATTGTCTACACATTAGAAATCAGTCATGTAGAAAGAGCTGCCCAGTGCTTTAGGGAAAATATGCTCTTTATGCAGTCTTAATGTTACTGAGCAATTATGGCACATGAATACTTAATAAGATCCAATGAAATTACATTGTCTTAAATGTAAGATAGTCACTAATAAATCCAATAAGGAATTCAGGAAAAACTTTATTTCTTCCAGAGAGCATGGAACTTTCTGCTACATGGAGTGTTTGAGATGAGTAGCCCCAGCTCTGTAGCCTTTAATTGGAAATTAGCTACCATAAAACCGGTGTATAAGTTGCGGTGATGTACAAGTTACTCCCCGCTCCCCCACCCCCACAGAGACTTGAGGACTCCTAATTTGGAAAACATAAACTTTCTAGCATTTATAAAGTAATTGGCCAGGTGGTGTGGGACCCGTCTTTGCTTCTCAATCCTGATAACCCCAAGGGCACATTTTCCAACTGTACAAATCCCAATGCCTCACTTTTTGTAGCTCATACAAGGCAGGACCAATGGCCCATCAGAACTTCTGTTTTCCTAATTTTCTTACAACTGCGAAGATGGTCATTCAACCCATCAAGTCCGTGCAAGTGTTTGGGTGTTTTTTGGGGTTAGGACGCATAGTGAACATTGACTTCAGCAAACAACCTTCAGATCTGAATATGGATTGTAGATTAAATTTAAAATTCAGCTTAGAACAGTAAAATACAGACCTGGAAACAGGCACTTTACTGATATTGTCTGTATATGCATGAATGCAATCTCTCTCTTTTGGGCATTGGTGTTTTCGTAGCAGGCCGTGATTCAACCAGTCAGGATTCTCTCCACTGCGCATCTATAGAAGCTTGTCAAAGTTTTAGATGACATGCTGAATCTGTGTAGACCTCTAAGAAAGTAGAGGTGCTGTCATGCTTTCTTTGTTATGGCACTTAAGTGCGGATCCCATGACAGATCCTCTGAAATAACAACGCCAAGGAAGTTAAAGTTGCTGCCCCTCTCCACTTCACGGACTGGTTTATGGCTCTCTGGTTTCCTCCTCCTGTAGTTCAAAAATTCTTTGGTTTTTTTGAAGTCGAATGAGAAGTTATTGGTGTGGCACTATTTAAACAGGTTTTTGAATCTCCCTCCTATACTCTGATTCTTCATCATCTTTGACTCGGTCAACAATGCTGATTTCTATCTGTTCCTTTCTCCTTCATGTACCTATTATAAACACAGTGTATTAATCTTCCCTCCGGTTACCCTTGTGGGACTAGTTTAATGGGGGCATTGTTTGGATACATGCACCGATACCCCATATACGCCAACATGTTCCTCTCATAAATTTAGGACAGGTAAAATTTGATGTTTCATTTCAATATATTATTTGTTAACGTTGATACTTTCACATTTGTTCATTTATTTTATGAAATATTACTTGAACAAATAGAAAGCTAGACTTTTAATAAATCAAGTTATTAAATTGTTGACGTGGTGGTTAAATGACAAGGTTTTATGGGTCAGTTCAAGCATTTCTAGCCTGTGGGAAATAGAAAACTGGCTGATACCTATAGTGCATGACAGACCTTCTCGATCCTTTTCCCACTCACACCACTGACATTACCCACATTTATTAGCCATTACCCACTCCCCCGAACCCTGGAGGCACCTAACAGCCAATCACATTGCTGGATCTAAGGTCATACACAGGGCAGACTGAGTCTTCCCTAAAAAATATCACAAAAGCAGTTGGTTTATCTTAGGTCCATTGGTACTTTCATGATTACTGTTACCAAGGCTAACTATAGTTCCAGATTTATAAAATCCCTTGTATTTAAATTCCTCAGCCACCTTGGTGGGATTCATTCATGTGTATGCTGGAATGTCCAGCACTCCAGTTGCTGATCCAGTAAATTAACCACTGCATGACAATACTTAACCCAGTAGCACTGAAGTGTAAATTGGACTGCAATTCGGATGCAGGCACGTCTGACCTTAAACTCAAGAGATTCTACAGATGCTGAAAATCCAGAGCAAAACACAAAATGCTAGGGGAACTCAGCAGGTCAGGCAGCATTTATGGAGGTGGGGCGGGGAGGAATAAACAGTTTACATTTTGGGCACAGAGCCTTCAGCAAGACATTTCAATCCACCTCTGGACTCAGTAATATGCCCAAAGATGTTTCATGATGGCCTGAGCTGAGTGACTTCCTATCTGGCCATTCAACCTGATGCATTCACTCGATTTCAATGGGCCTGTCAATCATCATTAAAATGAAGATTGATAGGTTCTTGATTGCTAAGGGGGTGGAGTTAGTGGTTACAGGGAGAAGTCGGGAGAACGTGGTTGAGTAAAAACAAAATAGCTAATATTGAATGGCAGAGCAGACTCGATGGGCCAAATGGAATAAATGGCCCTCCCCAGTACTGAACACATGACATGAAGCGTTATCACAGGAAAGCAGCATCCATGATCAGTAATCCCCACCGTCCAGGTCGTGCTCTCTTCTCGCTGCTGCCATCAGGAAGAAGGTACAGGAGCCTCAGGACGCACACCACCAGGTTCAGGAACAGTTATTACCCCTCAACCATCAGGCTCTTGAACTGGAGGTGATAACGTCACTCAACTTCAATTGTTCCATCATTGAAATGTTCCCATAACTGATAGATTCACTTTCAAGGACTCTTCATCTCATGTTCTTCACATTTATTATTCATTTATCTATTAGTTGTTTTTTTTTCTTTTTGCATGTGGACAGTTTGATGTCTTTTGCACACTGGTCGAACGCCCAAGTTGGTGTGGCGTTGATTCTGTTATGATTACTATTCTGTTATGGATTTATTGAGTATGCCCACAAAGAAATGAATGACAGGATTGTATATGGTGACATATATGCACTTTGATAATAAATTTACATTGAGCTTTGAAATGTTGCTGGAGTAAGATGTAGTAGATTAGGAGGAGACTGATTTTGATGCATAAATGCTTGTTAGCTACCACATGGACTGATGGCCAATGTCTGTACAGTGAAAGTACAAGTAATATTTCTCTCGCGGAAACACTACTGTTCAAGCTATCAACTCTCCTGCTGTTGCAACAAGATTAAGCTGCAATTATATAGTGCCTTTAATAAGGAAAAACTTCCCCACAGAGGCAGTTATCAAAAAGAAATATCTGCAAGGATGAGGCCAAGAGAGTGCGGTTTCTGTGGGAATATGGAAGTCAGGCAAGGCAATGATCTTGGTATACTGGATCAACCATGTTCAAATTGAAAGGCTCAAGGGGATATATGGTTACCCCCAATTCTTTGTTTTACAATTTGCCATTGGGTCAAGTAAGAAGGCACTCATGGTCAAAGAGATGGGTTATAAGGGCTGTTGGAATGGAGTACAGAGAGGTGGGGATCTGGACAGGTTTAGGGAGGGGATTCCAGAGCTTAGAGTCAAGACCTTTGAATGCTTTGAAAGTATTAGAACTGACTACAGAAGGTTTGTGACTGGTTACCAGATCTATCCATACTCTCCTTTGGTCTTAACAAGCACACACTTTTACAGATACTGATTGCAACGTTGCAACCAGCATCAGTAAGTATGTGACTGTTAAGGCCAAAGGACAGTATGAATAGACCTGGAGTGCTTTAAACCAGATATGCAGAAAATGTGTTCAGAATCAGAGGCGCAGAGGTCAGGTCCTATTCCCCCAGTGATCAGCAGTGAAAGTGTTAAGTGAAAGCGGATTCCCCTGTAAGTCAGATCTCACCTTTCTGTCAGTATAAATATTGTGTAGAAAAGGAGCATGTAAACATAAAGACAACCATCTCTACAAACTAAATGGGGAATTGATAATTGGGTTATTTATTGTCGTGCATTGAGATACAGAGAAAAATTTCTGCTTGCATGCCATCTGTACAGACAATTTCTAAACATACGTACAGTACTGTGCGAAAGTCTTAAAAATATAGCTATGCCTAAGACATTTTGAGGATAATCATGGCACAGGTGTTGCTGCCTATACATACAGACTTTGCAGTGTGTTGTTGAGGAAGCCAAGGACCTATTTGCTGAGGACAAAGAGTTTGGAGGTGAGGCTGTTTGGAATTATGGTACCGAAGGCAGAGCTGCAGTCAATAAACAGTCGTTTGAGATAGGTGGCTTTGTGACCCAGCTGTTCCAGAGATGCATGTAGGGCCAAGGAGATGGAGTCTGGAATGGACCTGTTTCAGTAGTCGATAATTGCAATGGGTCAAGGTTGTCAGCGAGGCTGGAATTGATGTGTGCCGTGACCAGCCTCTAAAAACAGATTATTGCAGAGATGGACTAGTAAAGAACCACTCAATTCTTCTTGCAATTTTTGCTGCTAAATTTCAACTTAATTTGGAGTGGAAAATATGAGGAAAATTCAAGCCAACACACACAAAACGCTGGAGGAACTCAGCAGGCCAGGCAGCACCTATGGAAAAGAGTAATCAGTTGGCGTTTCGGGCCGAGGTACTTCATCTTTTCCATAGATGCTGCCTGTCCTGCTGAGTTCCTCCAGCATTTTGTGTGTGTGTAGCTTTAGATTTCCAGCATCTGCAGAATTTCTCGTGTTTGTGATACTTGTTAGCAGAGATTGGCTAAATACTTTTCATGAAAAAGATCCATTAAATAATTAACTTTTTGACCCCAACAGGCATACTGGCATTAATAATACCAATTAGTGATGAAGGCCGTGCAATCTCATAATATGCACTCATTTCATTCTATACTGGATTCAGACTGTCTGACACCCTGACTAGTCAGCAGGTGTGCCTCTTTTCGAATCGTAACTGCTATCAACTTAGCCCTATGTCACTAGAGTTGCATGATGAATAAACCTTAGAAGGTATTGATGCTTATGCCATAATTTATTGGTCTCAAATATTTTCAGACTGTTTTAAATATCATTAGTTGCTCTGAAGCATTATCATACAGGCGAATCAGGCGCCCACTGAGCAAAACCTTGCAGTTAAAACAATGAACAGTTAAATTGATTTTAGTGGTGCACAGCAGAGTTGTGTGGGGCTAGGACAAAGGGAGAAGTCCCTGCTCTTTGCCTAGTTGTACAGCAGGCTCAGTAACATCCTTGTGTCTCAATAGAACAGGTGTATGGAGACTTTTAGCTGGGTCTTTTACCAAGCTGCTTTAACAACAATAGCACATCTCCTCACTGAACTGTGGGTACAGATTGCATACTTTCCCATTATTATTGATACTGCAGAAATACCAGGCAAATTACCATATCTAATAAGGGAGAGCTTATCAATCTCTACATGACATTAATTATACAAGAACACATAAAAAATAGTAGGAGTAAGCCATTGAGCTATTCCACCCTGCCCTGCCATGTATAGTAAAATCACCATAAAAGGTCTATACTTACTGTTGTGTATTTACTATTTCAGTAGTATTTAAATCATATTGTAAATATATTGCTTGAGTAAGCATTCTTGTTCTTTAAATAATTCATTACAAGTTGTATATATAAATATGTGAATTGCATACATCGTCTTGCGACTACGTGATACAAGCATACCCTGCTTAAGGTAAACTAGAAGTTTCACACTCCCATGTTTTCCTTTGAATTAGTTTAATCTTCTGAAGTTTCAAAACTTAACACTTACCTCTACTCATCTTCAGTGCCACGCCTGCTCTGTTTGTCCAGTCATCCAGCTTCCACCGCTTACTTGGACGAAGAATTCTGGAGAAGATGAGTGGGATTACTGTCACTATCATCACTCCTGAGCTAACATTGCTCAAAAAGTTAGCATGTGAATATTACAGGCGTGAATTCAGCCTTGAGGATGGGAAACGGAATCATCTCGCAACCGAACAAAGTCTTTCGACAATTATAATGCGTGAGTCTAGAGTGTGATAAGATACTCCATTTACTTTGATGAGGGCAGCCTGATTGCTAACTGAAAACCGGCTCGGACAAAGCAGGCACTTGACTCACCACTCTCAACATTTACTCTCTCCTTCACCATCATGGTTATGATGTCCAACATTTGCAAACCAGACTTCAGCAAAGTTTTTGCGGCAGGGCACCTCTCAAACCTGCCATCTTTTCCACTCAGAAGGGCAAGGCTGCGACCACAATGACCGGAAAAGGGCAGCATGGTGGTTAGCGCAATGCTTCACAGTACCAGCAACCGAGGTTCGATTCGCACCGCTGCCTATGAGGAGTTTGTACGTTCTCCGCATGATGGCGTGGGATTCCTCCGGGTGCACCGGTTTCCTCCCGCAGTCCAAAGACGTCGGTTAACTGGTTGTTGTAAATTGTCCAGTGATCTGGCCAGGGTTAAATTAGGGGTCGCTGAGCAGCGCAGCTCGAAAGGCCGGAAGGGTCCACTCTGCGCTTTACCTCGATCAATCTACTGAGAAAATCATTGGTGCATCTAAATCCCACCTAAAAGCAGCTCACCGCCACCTCCTCAAAGATCATTAGAGATGGGTGATATGTATACTTTCCCCACACCCCTGAGGGAATACAGAGAAACCGGACCTCTGTGTTTGGAGAAATACAATGATTTGGAATGAAACTAAAGCTTACAATACACTCAGATGTTCGATATTACACAGAGCTATGAAATGAACTAAGCATTCGATGAAAAATGATTGGAGTGAAAAATTACAAGCCACCCAAGTGAGAACGATAATAAAAAAGAGAACTCCTTACCTAGAATTAAGATTGTTTGTCATTTATTCTTTTTTTTGCCATTTCTACAGGGTATATTTAAATGTAAATAGCTTCTGGTTTTCTGATCTATTACCTTGTAAAATTGCTTCCTGATCAAATAATCTTGTTAATTTATCTCTACTAACACAACAATACAAAGCAGTTGCAAAGGGAAATGTTTAATTCATATAAATAATTCTGTTTTATAAAAAAATGATTTATTCCATGAAGATGAAGAAATCTTTTGAGCTCCCTGGCTGGATTCAGCCTCGCAATCAATGGACCAAAAGTATCTGTTTTCTCATGCATGTGATGGTAGCAGTGAGTTTTGTCCATTGGCTGTAAATGGTTAGCATATTCAGACATCGTGCCAATAGTTTTTCAATAGCCACTCCCCGTGAGAAGCATCTCTCATTGCTAGTATAATCCAAGCCCGCGTGAAGCTATTTTCTTTTTCTCCATCAGATTGTAATCTAGCATGCAAGGCTCCTTATCACTAGTGTGTAACACATTCACTGCTTGTGTGAAACTTTTCATAATCAATACAAGGATTCAATGTACATGTATTATCAAAGATTGTATGCAGTATACGACCCTGAGATTCAATTTCCCATAGACAGCCACAAAACAAAGAAAACCATGCAACCAATTTAAAGAAAATCATCTAACCCCTAATTCCCCCCAAAAAAAGAACAAATCATGCAAATGGCAAAAAAAAGAAACGAGTGAGAAACACAGAATACAAACACCAAATCACAAAGCCAGCGGAAGAGTGCAGGCATATTCAGTTCAGTTCAATCCGCACCACGTCTCTCACTATCAGCAGGACGCAGCGCTAGTCTGTCCCGATCAAAATCACACAGAAGAGCAACAAAAAAAGCGTAACCAGAAACTAGAAACACATCATAATTTAATCTGCAGAGGCCAATCCCCAATCCAGGTCGATTAAGCCTTGCCCAAGACCCAGAGACTCCAGCACCGTCCTCTGCCAGCATCGATCCGTCACCATGGTCTCTGTCACCATGGTCTCCGTCACCAAGGTCTCCGGCACCTCTTATTCTCATGACAATTCACTACTCCTCATCATTCCTGTTTTCTTATTCTTGTTGCTAGTGTTCAGCATTATTCATTGTCACCACTAGGGTGTGACCTTTCTCACCTCTGGTGTGTAATAGTCGCTACCAATGTATAATGCACTAAGTCCAAATGTTGCCCTCCCTGTCAGGAGAAATAACCACCAGCTGAGTCAGGATGACAGTGGTTGTTCCATATTCTGCAGCAAGAGCTATTGGCAGGCTCAGTCAGTCTCTGTCTGCTGAGCACCTGTTGTTTTGCCATTTACAATCTTTAAATGCAGTTAAAGTGAGTTGAATTCACACTGTGCACTGATAGCAGCAAATGTATTCCAGCCAAAGGCACTAACACTCATTAAGTGGTTATGCGTTATCACAATTGCACCGAGTTTTTTTACTGAAAGCATTAACTCTTTCCTTGCTCATGATACAAGCATGGATAGAAGATTGGCTGACTGGCAGGAAACAAAGAGTGGGAATAAAGGGGGCCTTTTCTAGTTAGCTGCCAGTGACTAGTGTTCCGCAGGGGTTGGTGTTGGGACCACTTCTTTTCACATTATGTATGTAACACGCTGTAAAGTTTCACAGCTAATGTAATGGCCTCTCTGTGATGTGTCACTGCTAAGGTAATGGTTTCTCTGTAGCAGCAATGTTTGGGTTATAACTAGAGATAACGGGGGCTTTCGAATGTATGCTAGCCAATGAGATGCATGCTGTTCTTTCTTGTGGGTCTCGGAGCAGAGATTTTGCTGGGGTTTTTTTCGGCAAGAGATGAAGAGAGAAGACGTGAATGGAAAGAGTTGGTAGACCACTGGACGGAGTGGACTCAGAGCGAGGGTCCGAAGGTCAGCAACACCCGGGAGAGGTCAATGGGGAACAAATGGATGAATCTGTGAGCTCCAATGTGCAGATTAGACTGTTTCACTAAAATGGACCCTTTTTCTTTTTATTTTCTTTACTAACCCTATAGTCAGATTAAGATTTATAAAGTTCAATCATTTAATTGCACATGGTGTACTGTCTGATATTTTGCGGTTCGGATTTGTAACCGGGCAACACATCACGCAGCATCCACACAAACGAGATTTCTCATTTTGGCTGGGCCAGCCGCTGTCTTCCCCTAGATACACACGTGCTGGCTGAACCTAAGGGCTACATGTGTTAAAGATTTGGATGATGGAATTGATGGGTGTGTGGCCATGTTTGCTGATGACACAAAGATAGGTGGAAGGTTAGGTAATGTTGAAGAGCAAGGAGTCTGCAACCGGACTTGGCCAGATTAGGAGGACAGACAAAGAAGTGGCAAATGGAATATAGTGTAGGGTCATCCACTTTGTTAGAAGGAATAAGGCAGGGACTATTTTCTAAACAGGGAGAAATTTCAAAACTCAGTGGTGCAAACATTTCTTTCGGTGAATCTGTGGAATGTATTGCCACAGATAGCTGTGGAGCCAAATCATTGGCTTGTGGCAGCCCGCACACGCGGGACTCGAACCACCATCGGGAGACGCAGGCAGGCACGCGGTAGCACGTTTTGAACTACTCACTCGGGGCAGACCTTCCGGGGACAGTCCGACGTCATGTCCGCCCCGCGGGTCACAGGGGCCCATGGGAGGGGAGATTTAAGTGCGTGATTTTGAATCAGTAAAGGCATTCGGAGTTAAGCACTCTCTGCCTCCGTGCGTTTCTTTAGTAGCGCATTGCGCGTGACTACATTGGTGACCCCGACGTTCCAGACGGCATCTGGAGCCAGCGACTCAGCGACCAGCCATGATTTTGAGCAACTCGCACAGTGCGGTCCCTCTGAAGCTCCCGACTTTCTGGGCCTCTCAGCCCCACGTTTGGTTCGAGCAGGCTGAGGTCCAGTTCAATATCAGAGACATTACAGCCGACGCCACATGGTACTACTACGTGGTCAGCACGCTCGACCAGGAGACAGCAGGCTGGATCATCGACTTCCTACGCCAGCCACCAATGGAGGACAGGTACATTAAGCTTAAGGCGGGTCACAGGGGCCCATGGGAGGGGAGATTTAAGCGCGCGATTTTGGATCAGTAAAGGCATTCTGAGTTCAGCTCTCTCTGCCCCCATGTGTTTCTTTAGTAGCGCATTGCGCGCGACTACAGCGTAAACATATTTACCACAGCGGCTGATAGATTCCTGATCAGTAAGGGCGTGAAAGGTTACGGGGAGAAGGTGGGAGAATGACGTTGAGATGGATAATAAATCAACCATGAGGGAATAGCAGAATAGACTTGATGGGCCAAATAGCCTACTTCTGCTACTATGTGTAATGGTCTTATGGTATAACATTACAGAAAATCATATTCCAAAATTATATGATTAGAAAGGGCAAAGCAGAGAAGCGATAACCTCTTAACCAGACTGCCAACATTGACAATTATCCTCCAGAAGAGAAGTGCTTTGTATCCCTCTTCCTTTTATTCTTTTTTTATTCAACCTTCCATCTAACCAACTTTATAGGCCACCTTATAGGAGCTTCCTCCGCTAAATACTTTCTTTCTTAGGTGCATTAAATGCATGACGTAATAATTTACGCTCTTTGAAGTGCTCCTCAGAAATTAGGGTCATTGGAATCCACGGAAACTGAAACCCGCAACTGTGTAAAATAAAATTATGGGATGGTGCATCTCCATGTCAGGCTAGCTAAACAGTTTTGGTAATCTCAAGGCTGCTGATTACGTGCAGCTCGACAACGCTCAAGGATGCTGCCATGTCCTGCCATCCTTTGCAAAATGAAGTGTCACTCGGTGACCTTTACCGATTCTTGTTTTCGTTGTCTCTCAGTTTGCTGTTTAACCCGAGCTTGAAGTGTTTATACAGCCTTGGCTTCATTGAATGTGTGCACAAGGCAGACAAGAGTTTGCAAAACATTCAAAGAAAATAGAATGCCAATGAATGCTTTTTCATCCTTTTGAAATGAATTGCCATTCATCAAAGCAGCGAAAATGGAAAATTTGAATGCTGTCATATTTATGACGGGTACTGTGATACTTCTTAAAAAATGAAATCATAGCTTTGTCAATCTTTTATTGCTATGTGTATCAGTTTGCACATGGAAGAGCAATTCAAGATCACAAGTGACACACTGATAAAGCAAAAAAATAAACACTTCCACTTGAATAGCCTCTTATCGCACCATCAAAATAAGTCAGGTAATTCAGCAACTGAAATATGCCTGGACTACAATTGCATTCACAGAGATGGCGGACTTTCTTCAACACAGGAGGTTCTGTAGATGCTAGAAATACAGAGCAACACATACAAAATGCTGGAGGAACTCAGCAAGTCTGGCTACATCTGTGGAAAGGAATAAACAGTTGATGTTTTGGACTGAGACCCTTTGAAGGTAAGTCCTGATGAAGGGTCATGGCCTGAACTGTCAGTTGTTTATTCCTTTCCATAGATGCTGCCTGGCCTGTGGAGATTGTCCAGCGTTTTGTATGTGTTATGCTGGCAGCTTTTCTGACTGGTAAGGTTCAGTGGGTTGACTGGCCTATTAATGTGACACGTAATACTTGAGAGCCATTTTGCAATTATTTACGTTGGCTTTTATAACCTTACAGTCTTGCCTTTGTTACCTCCTCCAGGTGATGAGACAGGTTGAGACAGGGTACATAGAGAGACACTCTTTCCATTTGCAAATGGTTCAAACATTGGATTTAGAACTTGGGTCAGAAGATACAAAGGTAGTATTTTATTTTGTTCAGAAAATTATTATGACTGGGATTCATTGCCTCTAGGGATGGTGAAAACTGGATCAGCGAGAACCTGAGAAGAATAACTTACAGAGGTATGGGAAGCATCAGTGAAATATCACTAATGGGATTCTCCACCTACTCACCTTCCCCCTCACCTGATCCTATCGCCTGCCAGCTTGTATTCCTTCCTCTCTCTTCACCTTCTTACAGTATTCTAGCTTCTTCCCCCTTCTTTACCAGTCATGATGAAGGGTCTTAGCCCGAAATATTGACTGTTTATTCTCCATATTAGGTGTTTCCTGATTTGCTGAGTTCTTTCAGAATTTTTTGTGTGTTGCACAAGATCTCCAGCGTGTGTAGAATCCCTTGTGTTTATAACGGGATTCTCTACAAGGTTTGATGACTATATGTCTAAGCTCAATGGAGCAAAAGTCCTGTGACAGAAAATATACTTGCATATCTCAGATTTACTTTGGTCCACTATTGATGGCCAGCTTTATTTCCTCCTATAAGATGGTTCTTAATAGTCTGATCATACTTTTGATCAGCCATCTGAATGTCCTTTTCTGCAGATCAGCACATAATTTTGTTTGACAAGGTTTCTATATGGTGGATTTGGACATAAAGTTAAAGGAGCTGTACAGGTGCCAACAGTCAGTATGTGGATAGATGAGAGACACGTTCATGATTTGCTTTGGAATTAATGGTACACGCTTGCAATAAAATGTGAATAAATGTTCCACAGTTTGACTCAGAGGACCAATCAGCTGAGGTGTTAGCCTTAAGGTAAATAACTCACCTGGACCAGATGGACTACACCCCAGGGTTCTGAAAGAGGTGGCTGAAGAGATTATGGAGGCATTAGTAATGATCTTTCAAGGATCACTAGACCCTGGAATGTTTCCAGAAGACTGGAAAATTGCAGAATTCGCTCCAATTTTCAAGAAAGGAGAGAGGCAGAAGAAAGGAAATTATAGGCCAGTTTGTCTGACCTCAGTGGTTGAGAAGACATTGGAGTTGATTGTCAAGGATGTGATTTTGGAGTACTTGGAGGTACATGATAAAATAGGCCATAGTCAGCATGGTTTCCTCATGGGAAAATCTTGCCTATCTGATTGTGGCTGAGAGGGAAAATGGACCGGCCACAATGAAGTGCCAGAGCAGACTTGATGGGCCAAATGATGTAATTCTGCTCCTGCATGTTATGGTGCTATGATCTTACACAGAATTGAGGCACAACATGACTTTCCCTGGTCAGAGGTGTCATTACGATGTGCTGAATTTCAATAGGTAATTCCAATTCAAATGTAGGCACCAGATGATAGTAAATAACAAGGCAAAAAGATGTCAGGAAGTCTGTGCAAAGAGAAAAAAAATACTCTATTAATGTAGCCACTTGGTGTCTTGCACCTGGCTAAAGAGGTTCTTAACAGAAGCCTAACTTTATTCTGAATGTCATTATAATTTCACTTTGCCGCTGAAATGGTGATAGCTTACACAGTGCTAAACTCCGCAGAGAAGTGAGGAAATAAGCTCATAACCTTACACAAAGAACAGAAAACTATCGACTCCGTTTTGAAGTTTGTTTGCTTAAAGGATTCACCTTTGGCATTTAACATCATTCACAAATGGATAAAGTCCAGATGGTATGAGGTTGCCTGCCTCATGGCTTGAGCATAGGCAGGTCTATCTACATTACGTTAAGCTCTCTGTCTCAGGAAATAAAGGATTTCTCCGAAGATTAACAGATGGCTTCGTTTTGTGAATCAATGTACGTTTTCCTTTTTGACTCCATGTGTGGACTTTTTTTAATGTGTAAGAACTAGCATTTCTCAATGTGAAAACTGTCTTCCATATATAGCCTCCAATTGATGCTGGATTTCTGTGAATGTATAGGATTAACTATAGCTTCAGACAATTGCCTTGTAGGTTATCACTACATATATGATAGTTATAAATGGTCAGTTACTTAAGAGTGTGGATGAACAAAGGGACCTTGGGGTTCAAATCCATACGTCTCTCAAGGTTGCTGCACAAGTTGAAAGGGTAGTTAAGAAGGCGTATGGGATGCTAGGCTTCATTAACAGGTGGATTGAGTTCAAGAGTAGAGAGGTCATGTTGCAACTCTACAGATCTCTGGTGAGACCGCACTTAGAGTATTGTGTTCAATTCTGGTCACCTCATTATAGGAAGGATGTGGAAGCTATGGAGAGGGTGCAGAGGAGGTATACCAGGATGTTGCCTGGTTTGGAGAACAAGTCATATGAAGCAAGGTTAGCAGAGCTGGGACTTTTCTCTTTAGAGTGTAGAAGAATGAGAGGGGACGATAGAGGTCTACAAGATTATGAGAGGCATAGATAGGGTGGATAGTCAGTACCTGTTTCCCAGGGCACCAATAGCAAACACCAGAGGGCATATGTACAAAATTAAGGGAAGGAAGTTTAGGGGAGACATCAGGGGTATGTTTTTTACACAGAGGGTTGTGAGTGCCTGGAATGACTTGCCAGGGATGGTGGTGGAGGCTAAAACATTAGGGGTACTTAAGAGTCTCTTGGACAGGCACATAGATGAAAGAAAAATGGAGGGTTATGGGGTAGTGTGGGTTTAGTACTTTTTTTTAGGATTATATGGGTCGGCACAACATGAAGGGCTGAAGGGCCTGTACTGTGCCATAGTGTTCTATGGTTCTTTGGTTCTATATATATAGCCTCCAATTGTTTAACATTGATGCTGGATTTCTGTGAATGTATAGGATCAAGCATAGCTTCAGACAATAGCCTTGTAAGTTATCACTACATATATGACTGAGAAAGCATAGGAACAAAGGGAAGCTACTAGGCCTCACAATTCTGTTCTATCATTCAATGAGGTCATGTTAATCTGTGACCAACTCTAACCGCCTATCTTTATTTCACATACCTTAACATTTCAATTAGCAGAAGTGTATTATTCCCAAATTTACAGATCCCAATGAACTAAAATTAAATAGACACTTGAATTGAGAATTGAAAATATCTGCTACGTAGAAGTATTTTCTAACTTCATTTCAGAAAACCTTAGCTCATCTGCCTAGTATTAAACTCCCCAAACCACAGTTTAGTTTCTCTATCAGAATCCTATCAATATCCAGAAAGCTAGAATCAGTTCCTATGGACTGTAAATTTCATCAGTTGTGGATACATGTAGGAACATTGTTGTGTATAAGTAAGCCATTTGTTATAGAATATAATAACTAGCTTCTTGTGTACATATGATGTAAGCTACATCTATCTGGTAGACTGCTGTTTAAGTGAGAACAAGATACAAATCTGAGAAAATCTGCAGATGCTGGAAAACCAAAGCAACTCAGACAAAATGCTGGAGGAACTCAGCAGGCCAGGCAGCATCTATGGAAAAGAGTAAACAGTCGATGTTTCAGGCCAAGCCCTTAGCCTGAAATATCCACTGTTTGCTTTGTTCCATAGATGCTGCCTGGCCTGCTGTGATCCTCCAGCATTTTGTCCGAGTTGCCCTAAAATACAAATCCTGATTTTCAATCCCCTGCTACCCTGTAGGCATCATGGCAGCTGGAGCTTTCTTCTCTGCCACCGTAGTCCATGGTTCACTCCAAAATATGTAATAAATAAGCAGGGATTTTCAATGTGGATCTCAGCACCTCTGCAGAACATGTACAAGAATAATCTGTTAGGTTTATTATTATGCCAGAACTACCTCAGCAAAACTTGTCATCGCTCTCTGTAGTTTGTTAATAGATGTGAGGTTATATTTTTAATATTCTGGATTTTAGGTTAGGTGTACCTTTATCTTTTTGTCTGGCTATTCTGTTGATACTTCTGTGTTCCTTGCGTGATTTAAACACGGGGACAGATGGATTGAAAAGGACGGGCGTTGGGACTGGAGGTGAGGGTCGGGCTCACTGCTCACTCCTCCGCCATACTTGCTCCACTCTTCGGGGCACCGAGGCTGAGGCTGCGGCCTACTCCAGCTGCTCCAGGCTTCGTGTCCAGGGACTCAGTTTCACTCCGAATGCTGCTTACCTGCTTTCATTGTTTGCACAATTTGTTTTTTGCCTCCTTCTCTGTGCATTGGATGTTCGCTGGATTTTCTTTAATGGATTATGTTGGATTTCTTGTTTTGTGGCTGCCTGTAAGGAGACAAATCTCAAGGTTGTATAATGTATACATACTTCAATAATAAGCCTACTTTGAAATTTGAACTTTGTGAAGTTTAGTTGTTTACTTGAGGAAAGCTGATGTTAAACATAGCTGTGATGTCTATTACATTAAATAGACAATATGGGAGATTTGAAAATTTGTAAATGTTAAAGATTCCAGAGATCAATCGAAAGGAAGCGAACCCACACTAGTAGATTCCTGGGCAACAATTCTGACTGGTGGTAAAGGAACACAGGAACAGCCACACTCCAGTTAATATTATCAAGGATGATCTGCACACCAATTCAGTTTTGTATTCTTGGTTCCATATTCACTAGTGTTATATAATGACAATTGTTAGTCAATACTTTTATTTGAAATTTTCATTTGCATGGCTGCCTCTCAATGGATTTTGGTGAGAGACAGTTCCAGAATCCCACTACAATTTGTTTTCAAAGCTGCCTTACCCTAATTTTAAGGTTATAATTTCTTGTAGGTTGCCTGCACAAATGGAAGTTTATTCTAACAGAGGCTTTCAGTTTCTAATGGCATAAATAACAACCTGTCCTTTCTTGTTGCCGATTGGAGTGCTGGGGGTTGGAGGTTTGGGGTTTGCAAGTTTTTGTTTCGTTTTTGTGCTGGACGTGGGTTGATACCTTACTTTCAGCGACTTCCATGGTTTTCTTTGTTTTGTGACTATCTGGAGAAGACGAATCTCAGAGTTGTTTAGTGCATACTTACTTTGATAATAAATGAATCTTTGAACCTTTTAAACAAATATCCTCCTCCCTTCCTCTATTGCCCACTCTTACCTCTTCTCACCTGCCTATTACTTCCCACTGAGTCCCTTCCTCCAATGGTCTACTCTTCTCTCCTTCTTCTGTAGCCCTTGACCTTTCCCACCCACCTTCTATCACCTTCTAGTTAGCCTCTGTCCCCTCCCACCAACTCTCTTTTCTGGCATCTTCCCCATTCCTTCTCAGTCCTGAAGAAGGGTCTTGGCCCAAAATGTTGACTCTTTACGTTGTCTGACCTGCAGAGTTCCTCCAGAATTTTGTGTATGTTGTTTCAGTTACTTGCGATATTGCAAAATAACTATAATGTTTGTTGATGTAATATCGCTCTGTGAACCTTAAAGCGTGGTGAAATAATTAACTACTTTCCTGTATCTCTGTAACCATTCTTATAACAATGGTCTCCTTAACCTGTTTGTCAAAAATGCTTGAGGCTCATTAGTTTATAAATATGCATATGAGACTTGCCTTTACAAACTCAATCCAAATTTTCTGAAAATGCCCCCGCTTCGTCCCCTCTCCCAAATGCATCTTAAAATGAGGTGGAAGTTTTGAAATCAACCACAGGCGAATGCTTTTTCAATCAATGTACAAAGCAACAATGGCACATCCAGTCTCACATAAAACTTCAATGTCAGGCTAATTTTCTTTCACAGTTCACCCGTAAATTGGATTTTTGTGACCCAAGTTTAACTGAATTAATTTACAATTAGGAAAATTAAGTTCTGCCCTGCACTGAGGTAATTGCAAAGTCTTGATCTGAAGTGCTCCTTTGCATTCTGTAAGGAATAAAGCAACTTCGGCACAATCTTGTGAAGAACATGCTAGGCCTGTGATCCATCCATTCTGCTTATGGAGGACTGCAGTAGTTTAAAAAGGAAGCCCATCACCACCTTTGAAGGGCAGTTAGGGATGGGCCTTGTCCTCAACCCATAAATTAATAATAATGACTTTGCACTAGCAGCTCCTAAGGTCCCTTTGGGGATAGGATATGATCTAGATTCTAAAAGATCTAGCATTTTTGGTTATCCAAAATATCACATCTCACCCACAGACCATAGACCTACTGAGTTCAAAGTAACTCCAGAGCTACTCTGCCTCCTCTGAGCTCTGAACACCCACACAAATAAAACATAGTCTTCCCCCTTTCTTTCCAGTCCTGAAGAAGGGTCTCAGCCTGAAACATTGACTATTTATTCATTTCCATGGATACTGCCTGACTTGCTGAGTTCAACCAGCATTTTATGTGTCTTGCATTGGATTTCCAGCATCTTTAGACGTTCTAGTGTTTATAAAAGATACAAGGCTGTTCTTCAAACATGCTTTATACATATTTTGGTATATTTGATAATGCTATATTTTTGACATATTGATGCACCATCAATAACTCTCTCTGAGACGGAAAGGCGAGATATCGGCTTTTATTGACTGGAAGAAGGAACAAGCAGTGATTGACCACCATACTACATCCTGGAGACAGAGAGGCCGGGCTCAGACCTCCATCACCTTTATACCGGGGTCTGTGGGAGGAGCCACAGGAGCACCCAGCAGGGGGCGTGTCCAGACAGGTATATGTAGTTCACCACACATTTTGCATAACATATTTTGTGTTTGGTTTTTTCATTTTCTGTAATAATAAAATTAAGCCACAACACTTATCATTCATGGAGAAATGTTTTAGACTGGGGAGGTCAAGGTGTTTTCATGCTCTATTTGTTCTCTGTCTATACCTCTTGCTGCCCTACAAATCATAATCAAACTCCCTTGCATCCAAGACTCTCTTTCTTCTTCCCTCTCCCATCACCAGAAGATATAAAAGACTAAAAATACATACCACCAGCTCACGGACAGCTTCAACCCCATTGCTATAAATTAGCAATTCCCTCATATGATAAGATTACCTTTTGACCTTAAGATCTCGGATCGAGTCCTCAGCACTCTTAAATAGGAGGGTGAACAGCCAGAAGTTGTGGTCAGTGTAGCTACCAATGACATGGGTAGTAGGATGAGTAATGAGGTTCTGCTTAGGAAGTTCAGGGAGTTAGGTGTGATCTCAGGTTTGCTACCCATGCCATGTGCCAGTATGGCCAGAATTAGAAAGATTATATGGGATAATATGTTGTTAAGGAGTTGGTGCAGGAGAGAGGGCATAAGATTTTTGGATCATTGGGCTCTCTTCCAGGGAAGGTGGGACCTGTACAGAAGGGATAGATTGCACCTGAACTGGCGGGGGACTAATATCCTAGCAGGAAGGCTTATTAATACTACACCGTGGGCTTTAAACTAGTGCTGCAAGTGGAAGGGGACCAGAATGCTAGAACAGTTAGTGGAGAGGTTGTAGAGGCAGAAATAGTAAGACCTTAGACAAAAGTTAGGACACAAAAGGTTCAGCATGACGTGACTCGTGTCGCAAGTTGAATACTGTATGTTTCAATGCAAAAAGTATCATAGGAAAGACGGATAGTGCTGAAGATGAGGTAGCTAGTTTACAAAGAGAGGCAATGCATAGTGATGAGAGGCTGTTGACAGGGCAAAATTGCAGCCAACAGGATGAGTTGCAAAGTAAAGGCAGATAAAATCACGAAGGGTGAATAAGGACTGATAGCGTTATATTTGAATGTGTGCAGTATACAGAGCAAGGTAGATGAATTTGCAGCACAGTTGCAAATTGGCAGGGATGATGTTGGAGGCATCACTGATTCATGGCTGAAAGATTACAGCTAGGAGCTTAACATCCAAGGATACATATTGCATTGAAAGGACAGGCTGGAAGACAGAGAGGCGGAACTGCTCTGTTCACTAGAATTCAGAAGAATGAGGTGTAACCTGATTGACACTTTGATAGAGTGGACGTGGAGAGGAGGTTTCCTATGGTGGGAGAGTCTATGATCAGAGGACCCAGCCTCTAAGTAGAGGGACATTTATTTAGAATGGAGGTGAAGAGAAATTTCTTTAACCAGAGAGTGTTGAATCTGTGGAATTCTTTGTCACAAACAGCCGTGGAGGCCAAATCTTTATGTGTATTTAAGGCAGAGGTTGATAGATTATTGATTAGTCAGGGCATGAAGGGATACAGGAGAAGGCAGGAAATTGGGGATGAGTGCAAAATTGGATCAGCTATGATGAAATAGTGGAGCAAACTCAATGGTCCAAATTGCCTAAATCTTCTCCAATATCTTATGGTCTTACAATACACGTACCTCATTATGTTTTTACTTAGCAAACACGAGGAAATCTGCAGATGCTGGAAATTCAAACAACACACACAAAATGCTGGTGGAACAACAGAATTGGTTTATTATTTTCACGTGTACCAAGATATGGTGAAAAGCTTGTCTTGCATGCTGTTCATACAGATCAAATCATTACACAGTGCATTAAGATTGTACAAGACTAAACAATAATAATATAAAATAAAGTGCACCAGCTACAGGGAAAGAGTAATGCAAGTAGACTAAGCAAAAACATCACACACAAAATGCTGGTGGAACACAGCCGGCCAGGCAGCATCTATAGGGAGAAGCACTGTTGCACTAACGTTAGTCCTGATGAAGGGCCTCGACCCGAAACGTCGACAGTGCTTCTCCCTATAGATGCCGCCTGGCCGGCTGTGTTCCACCAGCATTTTGTGTGTGATGTTTTTGCTTAGTCTACTTGCATTACTCTTTCCCTGTAGCTGGTGCACTTTATTTTATATTATTATTGTTTAGTCTTGTACAATCTTAATGCACTGTGTAATGATTTGATCTGTATGAACAGCATGCAAGACAAGCTTTTCACCATATCTTGGTACACGTGAAAATAATAAACCAATTCTGTTGTGTATTTAATATTTCAATAATATCTGAGTAATCTCATATATACTGTTTGATTAAGCATTCTTGTTTATTTAAATAATTCATTACAGGTTATATGTATAAATACGTGAATTGCATACATCATCACGCTACCTTGTGATACGTGCACTCCTCGCTTAAAATGAAACACAAAGTTAGACATATTTCAGATGCCTGTAACTTCCTTTGAATTACTTTAATGCTCTGAAGTTACAAAACAATACAAATTCCAATTCCATTTCCAATTCATCATTCCCTCGTATCATATTTCCTAGCCACAGCTTTATTTACCACTTGCTTTAATTTCTTTTTTGATCAATTTAATACATTATCAAATATTTACATTAATGCTCTAATAGCCTGTTATACATTTGATGCCTCTTACATAGTGCATTCTAGTTTCAGTCCAGTTTTCTTGATTACCAATCCTGGGAGTTAAACCCTGTTAATGGGACAAAATTAGGTGATATGGGGGTAGGGATTGGAGGGGGAGTGGCACGAAAAATTTCAAGGAAGTTCTTGATTTTCTTCTCTTATGTCTTTCTTTTCTTTCCAAGGTAGTTGGAGTCCTGTCAGAGTCCAAGTTTTAGTTGAAAACAGAGTATTAGTTGAAAATACGTTTCTGTGCAAGCAGTGTGCTGTGCAGCTTAGTAATTTGGTATCTCCAGGAATCACCAGGAACATGTGCCCTCAGGGCAGGGAAATCTGAAGATGGGGAGCGGGCTCATGGATGACCAGATTCTTCGCCAATTTCACTAGCTGAAGCATCGAGACTGGAACACCGTGACAGAAGTCAGTTCTTGTGCTAATCGCCGGCTGCTCTCAGAAGAAGTCCCCTTTACTTGAGTGATCCCTCTCTCTCTCTCTTTTGATGGCCCTTGAGACAGGGGGCTTGGAGAAGCGACACAGAAGATGTCAACTTCGGAACAATGAGCTGCTCGTCTCTTCTCTCGTCATTGCAGGAGCAACGGCAATGGAGGGAGAGACAGCCTGTCTGAAATACCAAAGTGCTAGTTTGTGGACTGTGGTTTTGATGGACTCTGGATCAAGATCTTTTTGGGGGGCTTCTGCTGTTTCTTGCTTTGTGAGGGTGTTGGGGGTTTGGTGCTTCTGCTGGTACTAGTGGGGGGTGGGGGGTCAATGTTTTTGCTGTTGCTTGTGCAAAGGAAGGAGAAGAGTGGGCTTCAGGTCTACAATATTGTATGTGTCCTTCTTTGATACATTTTCTGCAAGTTTTGTCTTTAAAGCTGCATTGGTCTAGTTTATGTGAGCCCCTGCCACAACAGTAACACAATGTGTTTAGCCAGGCAGGTTTCTGTTTTGATGTTGCAATTTGTTCATATTTACTTTCATTCCTGACTACAGCTTGATTGCATTTCTGTCTCCTGTTTCTATTGATACAACGATTTCAACTGCTCTTTTAAATGTGAGTTGTGTTTCAGTTAGGACCTGTTTTTGAAAGCATTCTTGTAAGATTCCACAAACTTATCGATCTCTCAGTGCATCATTAAACCCATCACTAAAATAACAATGCTCAGACAATTTCATCAATTCAACCACATATGCTGAAATAGTCTCTTCTTCCCTTTGAAACTACTTACGAAAGCTGAAGCATGCTGCAACAGTTTTGTCGCAGGGACATAGCTGGGGACGAACCCAGGTTCAGGACACAAGCACTGAGGCAGAGTTGGTAGGTGTTGGCACCAGTGCAAACAGAGAGCCAGTATCTCGAAGAATCTTTATGCAGAGACAAGGTTCACGCGGAGAATCCAGGAGATGATGCATAACTTAGAACTGACAGTCCTAAATAACCATGAAACGAGGTTACTCATACAAGAGTCGACCAACGAACCAGCAATTCCTTGTTGTGTTTCCAAGGTTTTTATCCTGCTGTTACCGATGGGAAGCGGGTGTGTGTAATTTGCAGGAATGGGAACGATTGGATATAAGGCAAGAGGGTTAGGGCTCATTTAAAGAGGTAATGGGGAATTGCCAGACAGGAACATGACAGGTTTTGGTTCTAAGTGTTCCTTAATTATATTTATGATATCAGCAAAGTTCATTTCAGCTGGTTCAGTTGGAGCAGTTAATCTTCTAAGAAAACTGTATGTTATTCCATCTATTGTTACTCAGTAACACTGGCACTCACTTTTCATTGGCCTCTTCATTTGCTTCACAATGCTGCTCAATTCATTCAGTATGCATCATCTAGTTATCTGTTGTGCAATCAAGCACATCTATCTTTCTGATATAGCCAGCTATTTCTGCTTGCTTTAAAAAAAAATTATTACTATTATCTTCTGGAAACCACTGTTTATGAACCGTGACTTTTGCCCAATTTCTACCTTTCTTTTAACTCAACTGTCTCTCTCCCCTTCTTCCAAAGAAAAATGTGCTGTGTTTTTTTTTAACTGAAGCATCTTGCTGTTCTTCATCAGGTAAGCTTTTGTCTTAGGTTCATTTTAAAACTTCCTCATCACCACTGTTACATTTTGTAACTTGAGAAACTAACTGAAAGGAAAACTTGGTAGCCCAGGAATAACCTGTCTACTTAGTTTTACCTTAGTGGGGCAGCCACATATAACGTGGTGGCATAATGACATATGCCATTCACGTACTTTTACTTATAACCTGTAATGAATTATGTAAACAACAAAGAATGCTTAATCAAACAATATATTTACAATACTACTCAAGTATTACTGAAATATTAAGCACATTACAAATATGCACTTAATGGAAAGTGAACAAATGTCATTTCATTCAAAAAGGTTAGAAGCTGTTGGTGTAGTCATTTATTTCCACAGTAGTTCATACCCAAAAGTTACCTGAGCTGCCTCATATGATGCCTTGCTTCCA
This sequence comes from Hemitrygon akajei, assembly GCF_048418815.1. Classification (NCBI taxonomy): domain Eukaryota; kingdom Metazoa; phylum Chordata; class Chondrichthyes; order Myliobatiformes; family Dasyatidae; genus Hemitrygon; species Hemitrygon akajei. The sequence continues at coordinate 21,073,366 of NC_133139.1, read as the reverse complement.
CTCCTTCTTTAGCCCCCTTAGAAGGCAATTCAGAGCCAGCTACAGGTCTGTTTAACAATGGCTGCTGAATCTATCTGTACCAGTGATTTCAGATTCAGATACAGGTTCATTTACTTATTGTATGTACACTGGAACTTGCACTGAAATGTGTTGGTTTGTGTTAACAAACAACACAAACACAACACAAACCAAGGGTGGGCAGAGGGCAGCCCACAAGTTTTGCCATACATTCTGGTGCCAAAATAACTTGTCCACAAAGTTTAGCAAAATTTAGCAGAACAACAGCAACAAAACAACAATAGCAAGACAAACCCTTTTCCTTCCTCTCATACACTCACACAAACAGACATTCTTCCAACTCTAGGATAGGCTGCCTTGGGCTTGTGGACTCGCAAATTTTGAGACTCTGAAGTCTTCCCAGTGGACTTGAAGCCAAGGCTTTGTCCATCAATCCTTGTTTTCTGGACTTCAGATCAACTTTTGGTCTTCAATCTTTGGTATTGATCCCAGGCCCAATCTCCAGGCCTCACACTCCGGACTCACTGATGACAACCCAATCTCCAGGCTTCAACCTCTGGACCCGCTGACTCGTAGCCCTTGACATCCCATGAACAAAAGTACAGCTACCCATTGACAATTGCTTTTTGACATTACAAAAGCTCCTCCTCTTCCCAAAATTGCTGGACAATGCTCAGTAGATCATGCAGAACTGAAGGAGAGGGAAACAGAGCTAACATTCTAGGTTGATGGCATTTCCCAGTTCTGATAAAGGGGCAGATTTGAGACAAGCTTTAAGACACAAAGAAAATGGTTGGATTCTTCTGAGAAGAGGGGAGAAGAGACTGTAAGGGAAGGTCATTTGATAGGATGAAGGACAGGAAGGTTAAATGAGAAGAAATGTGGTGGAGGCTGTTGAATATCCAAAGGTTATTTCTAGTGAAACATTTTCAGCAAAGATGCATTGCTCATGCTGAACCGAACTAGACTGAGATCCCTATCACAAGATGTATTGGGGAATTAATATCAGTGCTGAATTTTTCATACCAGTTGTAAGCTGAAGGGGAAACATAGAGAATTTCTTTATGCAAACATAAACTTCTCAGGGGCTTTGCTTTGTAACAGTGTCATCAAAAATTATAAATCATATCACAAATAACAAAATACTTACAGTATGCCTGGCCTGCTGGCCTGGCTTCAACATACATTTGCACGCAAAAACATCGGGGGAGGGGGGGACCTATTAACCATCTTTTATAATGCAGATGAATTTTTTTCTTGCACTGTATGTAGTAACTGGGCATTAAGCATTCCTCTCTCTGACAGTTCACGCACTTGAGCAGAGGCAAGATGGAGATGGAGCAATCAAAGGGAAAGGTTCCATGAATCACAGGTGTGATTTGTCGATTACCATGGAAGGAAGCTCATGGAAGAGTGGAATCAACTGACACAGACAGAAGTGTTTTATTTCATCATTTCCTCACTCAAGTGATTTCTGTCAAATGTCATTGAAGGAGCAAGTAATAGAGTTACAGAGTGAGCAATGCTTGAAGAATAGCCTACAAGGGAAGTGTGGGCAGAATTGTTCAGTTGTACAGAAGCAGAGAGAAGTGTAAGTGAGTAAATGCTATGTGTTATAATCAGGAGTTAAAGATGTGGAAGATGCAGATTACAGAGATCACTTTATTGTAAAACTTTTGGTAATAATCTATCTTGTCTTCAGTAGTTTCATGTAGCATCTTATATCATATTACGTGTGGTGCTTATACTTCCTTTATTTATTGTGCCTGCATGGTTTTAATAAATGTTTTAAAATAATCCTTTGTTATACTGACATTGACTAGATTTGTCCACTTGCATGATTTCAGGCTGAACTCAGAAATGAAGAGGATGCACTTTCCATCAAGGTAGTACCTGAATCAGGTTTATTATCACCTACATATTCTATGTTGTAAAATTTGTTCTTTTCTGGCAACAGTACAATGGCATACATAAAAAGTAATATAAATTACAATAAGAAAAAAATAAGTGTTGCAAAAAGAGAGCAAAATAGTGAGGTGGTGTTCGTGGGTTCAGGGAGCATTCAGAAATCTGATGGCAAAGAAAGAGAAGTTGTTCCTAGAACACAGAGTGTGTACTTTCAGGCTCTCGTACCTGCTTCTTGATGGTAATAATGAGAAGAGGGCATGCTTGGGTGGTAGGTGTCCCTAGTGATAGATGCTACCTTCTTGAACTACAGGTTTCCCCCGCTATCCGAAGGTAGAGCATTGCTGTGAAACCGTTTGTAAGCCGAAATGTCGTAACGCGAAGAAGCAATTACCATTAATTTATATGGGAAAATTTTTGACCATTCCCAGACCCAAAAAATAACTTACCAAATCAAACCAAATAACATACAAAACCTAAAATAACACTAACATATAGTAAAAGCAGGAATGATATGATAAATATACAGCCTATATAAAGTAGAAATATTGTATGTACAGTGTAGTTTCACTTATCAAAATCGGGAAGACAGCGAGTCAAAATGGATTTGGAGAAAAAAATCGGCACCTACACACCTACGCATGTATATGTCTACGCACGTACACACATGCACACACAACTGCCCGCACAAGGCTTCACGGTCATTGTAGTCTTTCTCAGGGTAAACACACGTATAAAGTGGGCGTCTTTTTTTCGTAAAGACGAAAATCCTCTTTGGTTAGCGAAAACAGGTACTAATGTAGGTATTTCATAACATCGAGCTGTCGTAAAGTGAACGTTCAAAAAACGGGGGCCACCTGTATCACCTTTTGAAGCTGTCTTTGATGGTGAGGATGCTAGTGACCATGTAGAAGCTGACTGTTTATAATGCATTGCCTTTTTTTTTATTACCCTGTGCATTGGTTTCTCCATACTAGACGGTGATATAACCAGCTAGAATGTTCTCTCCAGTACATCTGTAGAAATGTGTTACAGTCTTTGGTGACAAACCAAACTTCTTCAAACTCCTAATACAATATAGCTACTGCTGTGCCTTCTTCATGATTGCATCAATATGTTGGGTCCATGATAGATCTGCAGAGAAGCTGACACCCGAGAACTTGAGACTGCCGATTCCTCGATGAGAACTTGTGTGTGTTCTCCGAACTTCCCCTTCCTGAAGCTCACAATCAATTCCTTGGTCTTCTTGAGATTGAATGCAAGGTTGTTGATGCAACACTATTGTCATATGCATGGTTTATGGATTATAATGAAGGAAGCTCAAGGAACACTATCAAATGATGTCAGCAATATTATCATTTCACAATCTAAGTGACCCCCAGCATAAATTTTATCTAATATCATCCGATATCAGATGAAGAAAAATCTACCTGCGGGTGGAAACTGGAGGAAACTAATAAGATCTGAAAATTATCAGGGAATAGAAATAGAAACTGTGAAAGCTGGAAATGTTTGAAAACTCCAATGGCTCATTGTTCGAAATTATTGATTTGATTACTTCAGAGACTGCAATATGCATAGTTAGACGACTAGCTGTGCCTTGAGCTTGTCTTGGGCTCTGTTGGTCTGCAAAGACTCGGATATCAAAGCAGGAAAGATGAAATGGCAAAAAAAACAGCTTGAGTAGAGGTGTTCTTAAAAGTGGAACAAAGGTTGGCTTTGACAGTCACCCCTACGAATGAATAATATTTCCATGAAAATCGTAGGCAGAAATTGGGAGAGACAATTGTCTCATTGAAAGCCACCTCTCCAGATGGATTCACTGGGATTTTTGAATGTTAGCCTCAATGTGCCTGGGTGAAGGAGTGGGTAGGTGTGTTAAAAGCAGTCAATCATGGATTAAACATCTGAATGATATTCTAACAACTCTTCTTAATGTTGCTGGTGGGTGGATGTTGATCAAGGCAGGTTCAGCCTTAAGTGTAGCCTTCAGACAGTCTCACTCCGTCAACCTGAAGATGAATCATCAATGTACTGTGCTGAAGTGTTAGCCTGGGCTTTTGTGCTCAAGTATCTGAAACAAGACGTGAGCCCACAGCTCTGTGACTCAGAGATGATGGAGCCACACCTGCCACTGAAGAGGAATCATGATTTTGTTCTACCCAGTGCACGTCGGTAACTTTGGGGTAAAACTCGGAGGGTCAAATACTTCATCAAAAGGCAGCAGCAGCTGGGACATCATCCCAGCTCCAAATACAAAACACCGCAGACACCAGAAATCTGAAATAATACAACTTCCTGACAGCAGCTCTCAAAGAGCAGGGGAACTTTGACCCCATCAGACCAAACTGCTGCGCACATGCATTCTTGCGCTGCTTAATTAATAGATACATGAATTATTCATGCTTAGATTACATAACTACTACTCTTCATTAAGTGATTTGCATATTGCCTGCTTCATAAATATTCATCTAATTATATTATTGCATAACCTGGGTATAAACAAAATAACTAGAAACAGAGAATTGTCTGACAAATGATTCGGTTATTCCACCAATCTGGCATTAAAGAAATGGGTTTTTTTTTTGTTTCACTGTACAAAATTATATTAAGTAGGCATTCTGATTGCAGTAAAGCTGAGTGAAGTGATATTTCGGCAGGGAGCTTTCCACACTCTCTCTGAGTTTGCAGCTACAGCTGCATTATAACCTCCCTGTACATAGGCGTAGCTCTCTTCAGCTTAGATCCAAGGTCAGTTTGCAGATTGATTAGCAGCTGTGACCAGTTTCAGCTGGCATTAGTGAACCAAAGTTAACCCCACCAAGACTGACACCATACTCTTCTTCAGCTGGCCTGACTAATCCCAGTGTCCCCTTCCCCACTGGGTCTGATTACCTGAAAGTGCTGGGCATCTGGATTGGAGGGGCTGAAGTATGTAACAAGAATTGGCTGGAGCAGAATGGGAATGTAAATCAGAAATTGACTCTGTAAGGAGGATGCTGTCTCTCAATAACTGGGAAGAACTTTGTCATCAGGTGTGAGGTGCTCTCAGAGCTGCTGTACTTGGTGCAGATGTGGCCTGTTCCCTGCTCCACCAGCTTGGAAATCACCCTGGCCATCTTCAGGTTTATCTGGGGATTTGAAATGGAGCAAGTAGGATGGGTCATGATGCAAAAGTACCTGGACAACGGGAGCAAAACCGTACTCAATGTCGCCCTCACCCTGATGACCAACTTCATGTTTGTCTGCATCAGAAGTGTCAAACCTAAGAATATGGGCACCAAGTACTAACAAGTGTCAAGGTTTTATCTGACCGCAGTGTTGTGAACGAAAGGTCTGGGCCTATTGCTGTGCAATGTCCTGATCAGCTGGACGTTGCCGCACTACCTGTTCTTTGTGTGAAGATTCTTCTGGAAAAACACTTTTGACCACAAGTTCACCAGGCAGTGGTCAGCAAGAAACATCCTGCAGACACTACAGGAGAAGGACTCAATGGATACAGTAGAGTGGTTCCCAGTGCAGACTACCTAGTTTACAGTATCTGGCAGAATGCCTCATCGCCAGATCCCACCAACAGGCACCAGGAGCTTGCTTGGCTGGCTTTAGAGGGGTCCTCACAATCAGACATTTCCTGATGCTGGAGCATCATTCGACTGTCTGCTGCCTGCTGAGAGGACTGTAGTGGGGACAAGATGGTCACTTACTTCTTTGCAGGCTATGGTTTGAGAAGAGGGTCTGGAAAAAGATGCTAGGGCTGGTGTCACGGTTCCTCCTGAGCAACTGCGTGACAGCAGGCTCTCTGATCTACGAACTGTTCTCAAGCACACACATGAGACAAACATCAAGTGCTGTAGGAAGATCATGATCCCACTGAAAGATGCTCTTTGGTCTGTCCAAAACTTACTGGCTTTCCCGCACATCGAGTTGTCCGTAGAAGAATGCTGCTGACTGGTGCATTCCAGGCTGCAGGCCTATGTGCTGAGGGACCCAATGCGAAGAACTCTACCGTTAACCTGGTACTCCATCATGAGTTTTGATCTTCCAAAGTGAACCACTTCACGCTTTTCTGGATTGAACTCCATCTGCCATTTCTCTGCCCAACTCTGCAATCCCTCTATATCTAACTGTAATCTACGACAGCCTTTTACCCTATCCACAACACATGATCATTGACCTTGGTGATCTGGTATAGGTGGGCTGGGCAAACAGATGATAGCTGTTCCCGTTAGCAGATTGCACAAAACTGAGAGAAACACAGATTTAAAATGATGGCAAAAAATAAGTAGACTGAAGTTAAAACTACTTTTCTCACAAAGTGTCTATGAGTTGCACTTCACTCCTTAAAGATGGTAGAAGCAAGTTCAACCAGGGCATCAAAAGAAATTGGATAGCTGATTGAGAGAAAGAGAAAGGCAGGTTCTGAGGGAAAAGAGTGAAGAAATAGAATTGATTTTGTATCTCAATAGCAATTGTGGAGTTAGTGGATCAAACTTTGGTAACAATTCTACAATTCCATCCTGTTCTATAATTCCAGCGCTCCACTACAGGGAGCCTTCCTCACCTCTTCACTGGGTCTGTTGCAGATAAATTGTCAGGGAATTATTATTACTATTGTTCAACAGTGCAGCCATCACTGGATCAGTTGAAGGATTAATGATCAGTTTTATTTGTCATATTTACATTGAAACATACAGTAAAATGCATGCACGCATGCTGAGCTCGTCGACTTCATTAACTTTGCCTCTAACTTTCACCCTGCCCTCAAATTTACCTGGTCCATTTCCGACACTTCCCTCCCCTTTTTTGATCTTTCTGTCTCCATCTCTGGAGACGGCCTATCTACTGATATCTACTATAAGCCTACAGACTCTCACAGCTACCTGGACTATTCCTCTTCCCACCCTGTCTCTTGCAAAAAATCCTATCCCCTCTCACAATTCCTCCGTCTCCGCCGCATCTGCTCTCAGGATGAGGCTTTTCATTCCAGGCCAAAGGAGATGTCTTCATTTTTTAAACAAAGGGGCTTCCCTTCTTCCACCATCAACTTTGCTCTCAAACGCATCTCTCCCATTTCCCGCACATCTACCCTCACCCCATCCACCCGCCACCCCACTTGGGATAGGGTTCCCCTTGTCCTTAACTATCACCCCACCAGCCTCCAGGTCCAACGTATAATTCTCCGTAACTTCCACCACCTCCAACGGGATCCCACTACCAAGCACATTTTTCCCTCCCCCACTCTTTCTGCTTTTTGCAGGGATCGCCCCCTACGCGACTCCCTTGTCCACTCGTCCCCCCCCATCCCTTCCCACCGATCTCCCTCCTGGCACTTATCCTTGTAAATGGAACAAGTGCTACACCTGCCCTTACACTTCTTTCCTCACCACCATTCAGGGCCCCAGACAGTCCTTCCAGGTGAGGCGACACTTCACCTGTGAGTTGGCTGGTGTGGTATACTGCGTCCGGTGCTCCCGGTATGGCCTTTTATATATTGGTGAGACCCGACGCAGACTGGGACACCATTTCGCTGAACACTTACGCTCGGTCCGCCAGAAAATGCAGGATCTCCCAGTGGCCACACATTTTAATTGCACGTTCCATTCCCATTCTGATATGTCTATCCATGGCCTCCTCTATTGTCAAAATGAATCCAAACTCAGGTTGGAGGAACAACACCTTAAATACCGGCTGGGTAGCCTCCAAACTGATAGCATGAACATTGACTTCTCTAACTTCCGTTAATTCCCCTCCTCCCCTTCCTACCCCATCCCTGACATATTTAGTTGTTTGCCTGTTCTCCATCTCCCTCTGGTGTTCCCCCTCCTTTCTTTCTCCTGAGGCCTCCTGTCCCATGATCCTTTCCCTTCTCCAGCTCTGTATCACTTTTGCCAATCACCTTTCCAGCTCTTAGCTTCATCCCACCCCCTCCGGTCTTCTCCTATCATTTTGCATTTCCCCCTCCCCCCACTACTTTCAAATCTCTTACTATCTTTCCTTTCAGTTAGTCCTGACGAAGGGTCTCGGCCCGAAGCATCGACAGTGCTTCTCCTTAGAGATGCTGCCTGGCCTGCTGTGATCCACCAGCATTTTGTGTGTGGTGTCGTAAAATGCATTGTTTGTCTCAATGACCATCACAGTCCAAGCATGTGCTGGGGGCAGCCCCTCAAATGTCAGCATGCTTCCAATGTTAACATAGCATGCCGACAATTTACTAACCCCTATGACCTTGAAATGTGGGAGGAACTGGAGCACATAAAGGACGTTCACACGGTCACGGGGGAGAATATACAAACTCCTTGGAGACAGCGGCAGGAATTGAACTGCATTCACTGGTGGTGTAAAACATTACGCTAACATGCTACTGTGAACACATTTAGGCTCCTTTTGACATCGCACTCCATGGTTTAGTGCAAACCAGGTATGAAGGTGATGTAGTGGTTAAATTGATGGACGAGTAACCTAGAGGTCTAAGCCTGAGTTCTATTCCCACCACAGCAGTTGAGGGATTTGAATTCTGTTAATAAGCTTGAGTTTTTCTTTATTTAAAGAACAGCTGGTCTTTGTACTGTAGACTAGATTTTTTAAAAATCTGTTTTACTGATCTTCAGTGAAGGCCAGACCCACAGCATTGCTATTCCTAAACTAACAGCTGAATTAGGTAGCAAGAGTCAAAAACAGACTTTTTTTGTTCCAGTGCACATCAGTGACCTTTAAATCATACACTTAGCGGCCACGTTGTTTACCTCCTGTACCTAATAATGTGGCCACTGAGCATATGTTCGTGGTCTTCTGCTTCTGCAGCCCATTCACTTCAAGGTTCGATGTGATGTGCATTCAGAGATGCACTTCTGCACACCACTGTTGTAATGCGTGGTTATTTGAGTTACTGTCACGTTCTGTCACCTTGAACTAGTCTGGCCATTCTCCTCTAACCTCCCTCAATAGCAACGCATTTTCGCTAATGGACTTGCTGCTCACTGGATTTTTTTTTTGTTTGCTTGTAAACTCTAGAAAACATGCATGAAAATCCCAGGAGATCAGCAGTTCCTGAAATATTCAAACCACCCCATCTGGCACCAACAATCATTCCACAGTCAGGGTCACTTAGATCACATTTCTTTCCTATTCTGATGTTTCTGAAGAACAAATAAACCTCTTGACCATGTCTGCATGATTTTATGCATTGAGTTGCTGCCACATGATTGGCTGATTAGATATTTGCATTAACAAGCAGGTGTACAGGTGTACCTAATAAAATGGCCATGGAGTGGGAGTAATGCAGTATGGAACTGGGCTCTACAGCCCATCTTGTCCGTGCTGACCACGATGCCCATTTAGGCTACCCCCATTTGCCTGTATTTGAGTTGTACCCCTTTAAACCTTTCCTATTGTTGCACGTGATGAACGAAGGGAGATTTAAAAGAGGTATTCAGAATTAAAGGGTAAATACAAGAAGACTTTTTCCACTGAGATTGGCTGAGGCCAGAACTGGAGGTCAAATGTTTAGGGTGAAATGTGAAATATTTAAGGAGAACCTTGGGTGAAGCTACTTCACGCAGAGGTTCTGGACTGTGGAATGAACTCTCAGTGAAGATGGTTGAAGGGGGTACAATTACACCATTTAGGAGAAGCTTGGATAGGTACATCGATGAGATGGGTATGGAGAGATAAGGTCTGAGTGTAGGTAGATGAAATGAGGCAGAAAACAAGGCCAGCATGAACTAAATGGGCCGAAGGTCCTCTTTATGTGCTGTAATACTCAGTGTGTCTAAGAGTTCTGACATATCAGGTAAATTAAAATGAGGGTATTTGAGATTTCAGATGCTGAGATGAGAAAAATTGCTGGACAAACTCATTGGGACTTCAGAGAGAAATAGGATTTATGTTTTGATTTGAGACCCTCCAAATGGACCCAAAGGGACTCAATCTAACATGTCAACCATTTATTTCCCTTCACCGATACTGCCCCCGCTGAGTTATCCTAGCTCAGGCGTTCCCAACCAGAGGTCCACGGACCCCTTGGTTAATGGTAGGGGGTCCATGGCATAAAAAGGGTTTGGAAAACCCTGTCCTAGCAGTTTTCTTCTTGTTCCTGATTTAAAACAAGCATCTGGATGTCAGCTGTAAAGTCTTTGCTGACAGACTCCAGCTCCAACGTGCACACGAGCTTGAGTGTTTTCCAGTAGACCTGTTAAATGTCTCGTGTTGAGTAGTATCATCTATATACAGATTAGCTGGTCATTAAATTCCAGCCAGTCAAAGCAAAATAATTTATAGGAAAATGTGTTACAGTGGGTCCAAGCAGATGAAAAGAAATAATGATTGGGTGATTGCTGCTACAAATGAGATCAAACAATTTAATTAAATCGGGGGACCACATTGAAAGTTTCCCATGATAATTCTGAAAGGCAGCAGAACACAATTAAGATTGGATCATTTAGGTAATTTAGAATAGGTTTAACAGATTCAGAAAAGTGCTTTTGATATAATTAAATCTGTTCTATATTCAACACAATTAATGGTCTCTCTTGGCACTGGTCTCCATGCTAGAAAATGAGTTGAGTGTAGAAAAAGTGCTGTCAGAAAATGTGAGCACACAGCTGATTAAATGTTGTCGTCTATTGGTTATTAAATTTGAATTTGGATAATTGCCACAAAAACTGGGGATGTTGTAAAAGTTGTTGCAGAGGGTGTCTGTAATCTCATGGATAATTCCAACTTCACTTGTCTGTCAGGGACTGGGGTTACACTGGTTTTAGACAACACCTGGAACTGATTTCCATTGAAGTGATACTGGGAGGGTGTAAAGACTGTGCTCCACACAATCTTAAATACAAGAGATTCTGCAGGTGCTGGACATCCAGATCAACACATACAAAATGCTGGAGGAACTCAGAAAGTCAGGCAACATCTATGGAAAGTGAAAAACAGTCGACATTTCTGCCGAAGACTCTTCTTCAAGACTGGCCTCTTTGCTGATCCTTCTGTCTCTATCTCTGGGGGCCGAACTGTCAACCAATATCTTTTATAATTTCCCAGTCCTGATGAAGGGGCTCAGCCTGAAATGTCAACTGGCCGTTCCTTTCCATAGATGCTGCCTGACCTGCTGAGCTCCTCCAGCACTTTGTTTGCGTTGCTCCACACATTCTCACCGGTTTCTTGTGCAGTGAGGTAAAATTAGACCAACAAAGTAAAGCTGACTGTCAGACATGCAGCCTTCAAGCATTTTATGAAAACCACTTCTGACAGAGGATCTTCATTTATTACAGGTGTTGTGTGACTGTGACTCTGACAGGACTTTTCCTGCCACTTCTCTAATAGCAGAACCTCCTGGACTAAGGGACTAATGATTGAGCAGTTGGTACGGGCCAGGTCCCATTTGCGTTTCCCTGCCTTTGTTGCGGACAAGTCGATCAGTGGAAACTGTCCCCGATGGGCTGTGGTATTTAGAGTCCGTGACTGCAGCATATTTTGCAACCAAGTGATCTGCATAATGTATCTAGACGGAAAGGCTATCCATTACCGGTCCCTTCACTTAAAAGCATGTCGATTAAGAGCAATTTCCTCCTAGGGGCAACATAAAACATACTTGGTGAGCTCCTTAGGCATTGCTCATGGTTATTTGAAAATTATATATTTTTTCTTATATCTCTTCATTTAGCTCATGCTTTCTCAGCTTCTGTTGCCCTCTGGTTTTATTAGGCTTACAATCTTTGTCTTCCTATCATTGTCGCTTTGTGTCTCAGACATACATTTCAACAAGGGCACCATGCAAACTGTAGGAGGGACTTCGCAGGTTAGACAGAATCTATGAAAGGAAATAAACTGTGGGCATTTCAGGCCGAGACCCTTCATCAGCACTGGGGTAGGAGATAGGAGAGGAGGGTGGACCATGGAATAGAAGGAAGCAGGTAGGGAACCCTTTGGTTCACCACTTCCTTCCCTTTACTCCATGGTCCACCGTACTCTCCTATCAGATTCCTTCTTCCTCAGGAAGAAGGAAGCTCTGTACTTCTTCCACCTATCACATCCCTGCTTCTCACATCATTCCCTTTTATCCCCCTTCCCCCCTCCCGCTCATCTCTCACTTCTGACTGAGGATCAACATTTATTACAGGGGTGGTATCACTGCAATTTTGTCAGGACTTTCCCTGCCACCTACTAGACTAAGAGACCAATGATTAAGCAGCGGGTACGATGCAGGGTTTTGACCTGAAACATCAAACATTTCTTTCCTTCACAGTACTTTTCTCCCCATTATTTCCTCTTATCTTTTCTCACTCCTCTCCTCCTACTGACAAATCCAGACACATTTTCATTTTCTTCACATGATCTTCTGCCACCACTTGTCCCCATTAGTATCTCTTCATCTCCAGCTCATCACTGGCATTCTTCTTCTTCACTTCACCTCCCCACCATCTCTGCATCTCAAAATACACAGGATTCGATTTCTAATTTTTTCTTTTTCAATTCTGCTGAAAGTTCATTGGTCTGAAATAAAAAAAATATATATTCTGGGAGCGCGGGCCAGACGTTGGAAGTTGGAAGTGTGCAAGTTTGAGAGTCCGGGGTCAAGAAATGGAGGTTAGAGGTGACCCATCCTGAGGTTGGAGGCCTTTCTATGTGAGGGGAGAGGAAGTTTGGAAAGGGGCTAATTTTGCTGGTGTTGTGTTTTGTTCTGTTGTTGTTGTTGTTGCAGCTGCTTGTGTTGTTCTGTGTAGCGTTGTGGTGCTGTTGTGCTGCATATGATAGGCACATTATGTTGGTGCCCGAATGTGTGGTGACACTTGCAGGCTGCCCGCAGCACATCGTTGTGCGCGTTGGTTGTTACACAAGTGACACATTTCACTGTATGTTTTGATGTGCATGCGATAAATAAATTTGAATCTGAATCCGAAAATTAACTTTATCCTCTGGTGGCAGTGTGTGCAGTAATGTAAGATATAGAGATGGTTTAGGGGATAAAATCAGGCTAAATGAATGGGTGAGGATTTAGTAGATGGAATATAATGTGGAAAATGTGATATCATCCACTTTGTTAAAGTAGAAATATTTTTGACATGGTGAATGATTGAAAGATACTGGTGTTCACAAAGACCTGTGTGTCATTGTACATGAATCACTGAAAGTTAATAAGCAGATTTAGCAAGCAATTAGGAAGACTAGCAGTATAATAGCCTTTATTGCTAGAGGATTTGAGTACAAGAGTAGAGACATCTTGTATCAATTATATAGAGCTCTGGTGAGACTGCATCTGGAACATTGTGTACAAGTCTGGTTACCCTACTTAAAAAACGATATATTTGCAATAGAAGAGTGCAGTGAAGGTTTACCAGATTAAGTACCGGAATGGTGGATTTGTCAGGTAAGCCGAGATTAAGCAGATATGGTCAACATTCTCTTGAATTTAGAAGAATGATCTCACCGAAAATGACAACCTTTGTACTGGGTTTGAATGTTGGTTGCATGGATTGCAAGTTTGATGTTTCTCCTTGGGCGGCAGGTAGAATCAAGGATCACACTTTCAAAATAAGGGGTTGGCTATTGAGGGTTGAGTAGAGATTTTATCATCCAGAGAGTGATGACTCTTTGAAATCTCAAACTATGATGGCTAAGTTCATTCAACCACTGAGTATATTGATGATCTTATGTTTATGTTATTTTATTTCATTTCGAGATATAGCACAAGTTTGGAATGATCTCTCTGGATGGCATCGTAACAAAGCTTTTTACTGTACCTCAGTGCATGTGGCAATAATAAACCAGATGTCAATTACCAATGACCACAAAAGAGAATGATAGACTTTTGGACGTTAAGAGAATTGAGGAATATGAGGTCAGTGCAAGAGTGTGGCTCTGAGGTAAATGATCAGACATGATCTCATTGAATGACAGTAGAGGCATGAAGAGCTGTGTGGCTCTACTTATAACACTCTTCCTCCACAGATACTGCCAGACATTTAGAGTTGGTTTATTATCATCACATGTACCAAGGTGCCGTGAAAAGCTTGACTTGCATACTGTTCATATACGGTAGATCAAATCATTACACTGTAGCGGTGTGCTACACGCAGCGCTGAGATAACGACACGTAGTCGGTGAGCTGCAGTTGCAAAGAGGTTTATTCAAACTTCGCAGCCTCGCTTTAAAGCCTTCCTGTTCCCGCCCTCCCCGGGCGGGAATGCTGTAGGGGGCACGTATTCACAGTCCCGTCCCGCACACAGGCTTTTCCCCTTGCTGGTGAAGCAGCCTGGCGCCCTCTTTGGGACTGGCCTCAATGCCGGCGCGCGCCACTTTGTGAGCCGGTTCGACTGCGCTGGGAAGTGAGTCGCCACATAACCCCCCCCCCCAGAACCAGCGATACACCCCCCAACCGGTGGGTGGAGTGGAACTGCTGCGGCAGGGCTTTGGTGTGCCGCTGCACCTTGGCTGTTTGGCAGTGCATGCATGTTTTGGCCCATTCACTGACCTGCTTGTGGAGTCCATGCCAAACGAACCTGTTGGCTACCATCCGGACGGTTGACCTGATGGAGGGGTGCTCTAAGTTGTTAATGGAGTTGAAAACGTGCCGCCGCCAGGCTGTCGGGACGATGGGGCGGGGTTTGCCGGTGGTGACATCATAGAGTAGGGTCCTCTCACCTGGGCCTACGGGGAGGTCCTGGAGCTGCAAACCGGAGACTGCAGTTCTGTAACTAGGGATCTCCTCGTCTGCCTGCTGCGCCTCCGCCAGTACTTCACAGTCTACCCCCTGGGACAGGGCTTGGATGTTAGGGTGGGAGAGGGCGTCCGCCACGACGTTGTCCTTTCCCGAGACATGCCAGACATCCGTCGTGTATTCAGAGATGTAGGACAGATGTCGCTGCTGGCGGGACGACCAGGGGTCGGATCCTTTCGTGAACGCAAAGGTAAGAGGTTTGTGGTTCTTGAAGGGCCTACCTTCTAAGAAGTACCTGAAATGCCGGATTGCCAGGTATAGCGCCAACAGTTCCCGGTCGAAAGCACTGTATTTGAGTTCGGGTGGTCGTAGGTGTTCGCTGAAAAATGCCAGGGGTTGCCAGCCACCCTCGATGAGTTGTTCCAGCACTCCACCGACTGCCGTGTTAGATGCGTCCACTGTGAGGGCGGTAGGGACGTCCGTTCTGAGGTGCACTAGCATCTTGTGCCAAGGCTTCTTTGGTTTTAATGAAAGCTGCGGCAGACTCCTCATCCCAGGTAATGTACTTGCCCTTACCCGACATCAGGGCGAACGGGGGCGCATGATTCGGGCAGCTGAAGGGAGGAAGCAGTGGTAGAAATTCACCATACCCATGAATTCCTGAAGGCCTTTGATTGTGTTGGGTCGGGGGAAATGGTGGACCGCGTCTACCTTGGCAGGCAGAGTGGTTGACCCGTCTTTAGTAATCCTATGACCCAGGAAGTCGATGGTGTCGTGCCTGAACTGGCATTTGGCCGAGTTGATTGTCAGGCCGTACTCACTCAGTCGGGCGTAGAGTTGACGGAGGTGGGACAGATGCTCCTGACAACTGCTGCTGGCTATGAGGATGTCATTCAAATAGATGAAAGCTAAGTCCAGGTCGTGTCCCACCGCATCCATTAACCGCTGAAACGTCTGTGCGGCATTCTTTAGGCTGAACGGCATGCGGAGGAACTCGAAAAGGCCGAATGGGGTGATGAGTGCCGTTTTGGGGACGTCGTCCGGATGCATCGGGATTTGATGGTATCCGCGGACGAGGTCTACCTTGGAGAAGATCCGTGCGCCGTGCAGGTTTGCTGCAAAGTCCTGAATGTGCAGCACAGGGTAGCGGTCCGGTGTTGTAGCCTCGTTCAGCCTGCGGTAGTCGCCACATGGTCTCCAGCCCCCTGTTGCTTTGGGCACCATGTGCAGGGGGAAGGCCCATGGGCTGTCGGACCGCTGTATGATCCCCAATTCCTCCATCCTCTTGAACTCCTCCTTCGCCAGTCGAAGCTTGTCCGGGGTAAGCCTTCGAGCACAGGCGTGGAGGGGTGGTCCTTGTGTCGGGATGTGGTGCTGTACGCCGTGTCTGTGCATGGCTGCCATGAACTGCGGCGCCAGAACCAATGGGAAATTCGCCAGGACTCTGGTGAAGTCGTTGTCGGACAGCGTGATGGAGTCTAGGTGTGGGGCCGGCAACTGGACTTCACCCAGGGAGAACATTTGAAAGGTCTCAGCGTGGACCAGTCTCTTCCTTGGCAGTAGGCTGTGAGCTCGCAAAAAATTCGCTCCAAGAAGCAGTTGGGCTACGGCGGCCAGTGTGAAGTCCCACGTGAACCGGCTGGAGCCGAACTGTAGCCACACCGTACGGGTGCCGTAGGTCCTTACTGTGCTGCCGTTTGCGGCCCTCAGGGTGGGACCCGGTTCTCTGTTGTGGGTGTCGTAACTCATCAGAGGTAAGACACTGATCTCGGCTCCGGTGTTGACCAAAAAGCGGCGTCCCGACTGCTTGTCCCAGACATACAGGAGAGTATCCCAATGGCCAGCCGCCGTAGCCATCAGCGACGGCTGGCCCTGGCATTTTCCCTGGAACTTTTTGGTCTCCTCATCCCTGCCTCTGGGGTTAGCGGGCTCTGTGGCCGGGCCTGGTCTGGTCTGCTGCCGGGAGCGTGGCCTGGTGATCTGTGTGATGGATGCCCCACTCTCCTCCTTGGCTTTCCACAGCACATCTGCCCGGGCCTCCACCTTCTGGGGGTCGCTGAAATCCACGTCGGACAGCAGCAGGCGTATGTCCTCGGGCAGCTGCTCCAGGAATGCCTGCTCAAACATGAGGCAGGACTTGTGACCTCCTGCCAGGGACAGCATCTCATTCATCAAAGCCGATGGTGGCCTGTCCCCCAAACCATCCAGGTGCAGTAAGCGGACAGCTCGCTCGCGCCTTGAGAGTCCGAAAGTCCTTATGAGCAAGGCTTTGAATTCTGTGTATTTGCTGTCCTCCGGGGGTGACTGTATGAACTCCTCAACCTGGGCGGCTGTCTCCTGGTCGAGGGAGCTCACCACGTAGTAGTAACGTGTGGCATCCAAGGTTATCTGCTGAAAGTGGAATTGAGCTTCTGCTTGCTGGAACCATAGGTGAGGTCGCAGCGTTCAGAAGCTTGGCAGTTTTAATGAAACTGCATGAACAGATGCGGCGTCGTTCATCTCCGGTCCAAATATTGTTTTGACCATCGGGGTCACCAATTGTAGCGGTGTGCTACACGCAGCGCTGAAACAACGACACGTAGTCGGTGAACTGCAGTTGCAAAGAGGTTTATTCAAACTTCGTGGCCTCCCTTTAAAGCTTTCCTGTTCCCTCCCACAGTCCCGTCCTGCACGCGGGCTTTTCCCATTGCTGGTGAAACAGGCTTGGCGCCCACTTTGGGACCGGCCTCAATGCCGGCGCGCGCCACTTTGTGAGCCGGTTCAAGTGTGCTGGGAAGTGGGTTGCCACAACACAATGCTTTGTGCTAGTAAAGCAATAAAAGTGCAGAAGAAAGTGTAAGAGAAAGTGCAATGCAGTTAGGCAGTAAGATGCAAGATCATAATGAGGTAGGTTGTGAGGTCAAGAATCTACCTGTACTACAGAGCCATTCAATAGTCTAATAACACCAAGATAGAAACTGTCCAAGAGCCTTATGGCCTTATCTTCAGGCTTTTGCATCTTCTGCCTGATGGGAGAGGAGAGAAAAGAGTATGTCCAGGGTGGGTAGAGTCTTTGATTATGCTGGTTGCTCTTAAAAGTCCACATCCTCCCTGGACATTCTCCCTTCTCCCTTTTCCTAACAGGTTGTAGCCTTACGAGTATTTTCAACATTTTATTTCCTTTAGTTTTAAATTTCTAGCATCCTTAGAGTTTTGCTGTTTGGCAAATGTTGTAAGCATCTTTCTGTAAACCTTGCTGTGCTTCAATATTAATAAAACCATTAATTAGACAAGTTTATAGTCTTGCTTGATCTCATTCTGATTACTCTAAGGAGTTAAGAGTTAAATGTACTACTGTATGTACTTGTCACTCTTTGAGTATCACATGGTCACATCTGCAAATTTTGACATCTAGGAAATAATGCCAGTCTGACCTATAGTGGCTTAAGAATATACAGAGCGCTGTCAGTTTCTAATTAACTTCAGAAAATCAACAAAAGGATCTGCTATTTGACTTCAGTGAGTCACATAAGGAAAGAAGGCCAGTCTAACCTCTAACTGAGTTGATCACTTATTGCGAGCAATCAGCATGTAATTGACTTCAGAGAAATTACACATTGTAGCTTGAATGACAGGCACATGAAATTCAGCAGGCAAATATCATGTTGAATGTTACATGGTATAGTGTTTCTCTCTTTTAAACCCAATTTACCACAAACTCTGACATGGGGCATTAGCATCTGCATCTGTGGAGGCATTCAGTGCACATGAACGAAGGGGTTTTGGTTTCTTTCTCTTCCAGATAAATTAAACATCATGATGTGCGACAGAAATAGAAGAACTCTAAATGTAAGACCTTGGACCAGATACTCTGTTTATGTAAGAATGTAAGACTTCTTCGTTTATTGACTTGGAGGTCTTTTCGTGAAATTATATAAAAGCGATCACGCTTTTATAGCCTATCATGTCTCAACTACCAAAACTACTTTCCCATTTGATTTGTAGCCCTGCAGGTCACACTTCTTCAAGTAGATATCCAAGTGCTTGTAAACCGATGAACATTTCTGCCCCTACCACGATACTGGGATATGATTTTAGGAGCCACTGAAGCTCAGGATGAAATAAGGTTTTCAGCATTTTCACACAAACCATTATAGCAATTAGATTAAATATATACTCACTATTGGCACTGGAATGTGTGGTAACACTTGTGAGCTGGCTTCAGCACACACTCTGGTGTGTTGGTTATTAATGAAAGCAACATATTTCACTCTATGTTTTGATGTGCATGTGACAAATAAACTAGAATCATAAATCTTATTTTTTGACATATTACAAATAAGCCTCTATATAGACTATAATTTCATACACCTCAATTAATTCCCTTGATTTTCAGTCACCAACTTAAGGCCATTTCTTGTAGCATAACAGGTTGGGCTGTGAGGGAGCTATCCTTTTCCGCTACACCAGGAATTAATTCAAGAGTCATTTGCAGCCACCTCTCAGCTTCTTCAGTTTTGAAGGACATGGCAAGATTAAACAGGATTTGAGATCTATCACAATCCTGAGGAAATGTGCAAATCAGATCTTCCTCCGGCTCTCCATGCAATAACCTAGCTCAAGCAGTGGAGCACATCTTCACATTCTAAGCCGGAGCACAAATTCAGTGGAGTTGTTTTTAAGGTAAACTCCTTCTCCAAAAAGAGGCTTCAAAATCTTCAAAATCTACCTATCAATATTCTACTTAGTCATTAGAATAAGCCAATTTAGACATTAACTTCAACCGCCAACCTTGTTATCATGTTTCCCTGATGACCAACACATCGGATATTTTCCCTGATTGCTTCAACAACACTTCCAGGAGGACACTTCTACTAGTAAATGGTCCTCTGAGACTTCTGATTTCTTTTGAAGTAACTTAATGTCACACGATGCTTAAACCATTACTATGGTTAACATTAGTCCGTCACCTTCTTAATTCTTGCACAACCTTCAAGATTTAATTTGCAGTTGTACATAATTGACAATATATCAGTTGCAAAGTCCATGCCACTTCCTTGGAATAAATTTCCTGTCCTCTAGTTGTTGCCCACGGGTACTTTAAAGATATCCACAAAGCCATGCATGGCAAAATGCAGAATGTGGCTTTTCTTTAATATCATGGTTGATCCTGTGCCTCCACTTTCCTGTTCTTGTTCCTCAGTCAAACCAGGTGGGATATATACAGTAATACACACAAAATGCTGGAGGAACTCAGCAGGCCAAGGAGCATCTATAGAAAAGAGTGAACAGTCAACGTTTCAGGCCGAGATTCTTCATCAGGACTGGAAAAAAGGGATGTGAAGTCAGAGTCAGAAGGTGGGGGAGGAGAGAAAGAAGTACAAGGCTGTAGGTGATGTGTGAAATTCAAGAGGGGAAGGGGTGAGATAAAGAGTTGGGAAGTTGATGAGTGGAAAGATAAAGGGTGGAAGAAGAGGGAATCTGATAGGAGAGGGTAGAAGGTCATGGAAGAAAGGGAAGGGGGAGGAGCACCAGAGGGAGATGATGGGCAAGTAAGGAGATAACATGAGAGAGGGGAATTGGAATGGGAAATGGTGAGGGGGGGGCAACTTACTATAAGTTTGATAAATCAGTGTTCATGCCATCAAGTTGGAGCCTACCCAGACACGGAATATAAGATCTTGGTCCTCCAACCTGAGTGTGGTCTCATTGCATCAGTACAGGAATTGTATTGAGGGAGGAGGTGTAGCGGAAGCTGTGGCACTTGTTCCACTTGCAAGGGTAAGTACCAGGAGGGAAATCAGTGGGGAGGGACAAACGGACAAGTGAGTTGTATAGAAAGCAATCCCTGCAGAAAGTGGAAATTGGGGGGAAGCAAATTATGTGCTTGGTGGTGGGATCCCATTGGAGATAGTGGAAGTTACAGAGAATTATGTGCTGGACCTGGAGGCTGATGGGGTAGTAGGTGAGGTCAAGAGGAACCCTATCTCTGGTGGTGTAGCGGGTGGATGGGGTGAGGGCAGACATGCTGGAAATGAAAGAGATGCAGTTGAGGGCAGTGTTGATGGTGGAGGAAGGAAAGCCCCTTTCTTTGAAGAAGGAAGACATCTCATTAATTCTGCAATGAAAAACCTCATCTTGACAGCAGATTGCAGTGGAAACAGAGGAATTGAGAGAAGGGGATGACATTTTTACAAGTGACAGGGTTGGAAGAGGTTTAGTCCAGGTAGCTGTGAAAATCAATGGGTTTATAAAAGATATCAGTGGATAAACTGTCTCCAGAGATAGAGACAGAGAGATCGAAAAGGGGAAGGGAGGTGTTGGAAATGGATCAGGTAAGGGACAGGGTGGAAGTTGGAAGTAAAGCTGATGAAGTCAACAAGCTTGGCATGGGTGCAGGAAGCAGCATCAATGCTGTCGTTGATGTAGCGTAGGAAAAGTTGAGGAGTGATGTTGGAGTAGGCTTGGAACATAGACTGTTCCACATAGCTGACAAAAGGGTAAGCAAAGCTGGGAACTGTGTGAGTGTCCACGGCTACAACTTTTGTTTGAACGAAGTGGGAGGTGCCAAAGGAGAAATTTTTGAGACTGATGACCAGTTCTACCAGACAGAGGAGAGTGGTGGTAGAGGGGAACTGCTTGAGTCTGGTGTCCAGAAAGAAGTGGAGGGCTTTGAGGCCTTCCTAATGGTGGATGGAGGTGTATAGGGACAGTTCACTCATAGTGAAAATGAGATGACCAGGGGCAGGCAATTTGAAATCATTAAAAAGATCAAGAGCATCTGAAGTGTCATGAATGTAGGTAGGAAAGGAATGAATTGAGGGGATAAAACAGAGACAAGGTGTGCAGATAGAGGGGTGCTGTAGTCACCTAATGGACTGACCTCTACCTTGCTGAGGCCAGGCGTCAACTCTCAGCCACCTCCTCTTACTTACCCCTTGAACCAGACCTCTCTAAGGCGAGCTAGGCCATTGTCACCTGTGCCATCACTGACCTTATTTAGCCTGGGGGTCTCCTATCCACAGCCACCACCCTCATAGTTCCCTTACCTTGCACCTCCCATTCCGACCTCCCTCCCAAGATACACAAACCTGCCTGTTCAGGTAGACCCATTGTTTCTGCTGGTTCCTGCCTCACCAAACGTGTATCTGCATACCTTGACCCTGTTTTATCCCCCTTTGTTCAGTCACTTCTGTCTCAGTCCTCAAGAAGGGTCTCAGCCAGAAACATTGACTGTTTACTCTTTTTCACAGATGCTACCTAGCCTATTGAATTCCTCCAGAATTTGTGTGTATTACTTTGATTTTGATTTTCTCTTGTTTGAGGATATATATGGTGATTGGTCAGTTCCTGGGGTGTGTTGTGGAAAAGGGCCAGGGAGCTCAAATACATTGCTGAAAATGGCATTTCAGGAAGACGGGATCACGAAGAAGGCCTTTAGCACACTGACCTTCATCACTCAGCACAATGAGTGAAGGAGTTGGGATGTTATGTTGGGGTTGGACAAGATATGATGAGACTGCACTTCATGTATTGTGTACAGTTTCGGTGGCCCTGTCACAGGAAGGACAGCGATAAACTGGAAGGAATGCAGAGATTTAGAAGGATGCAGCCAGGTCTTAAGGCTCTGAGTTATAGTAGAGGTTGGGCAGGCTAGGACTTTATTCCTTAGAACATAGGAGATTGAGAGGTAACCTTATTAGAGATGTATGATATCATGACAGGTGGGAATAGTCCTTTTCCAAGGGGAAGGGAAATATAAAAAAAACTAGAGGACACTGGTGGCCAAACATTTTAATTCCAATTCTCATTCCCA
Source organism: Hemitrygon akajei (assembly GCF_048418815.1). Classification (NCBI taxonomy): domain Eukaryota; kingdom Metazoa; phylum Chordata; class Chondrichthyes; order Myliobatiformes; family Dasyatidae; genus Hemitrygon; species Hemitrygon akajei. Next base: position 21,050,993 of record NC_133139.1, on the reverse strand, counting down.
TTCTGACATGTCAATTGATGATCTCCTCTTGTGTCAAGATGATGCCACCCTCAGAATGGAGGAGCAATGCCTTATATTCCATCTGAGTATCATCAACCTGACGGTATGAATAATGATTTCTCCTTCCAACGTCCCTTCCTCCTTCCCTTTTTCCTATCAGATTCTTTCTACCCCAGCCCTTGACCTTTCCCATCCACCTGGCTTCACCTTTCACCTTCCAGCTATCCTCTTTCCCCTGCCCCACCTTCTAATTTCATGCATCTTCACCCCCTTCCCTCCCAGTCCTGAAGTAGTGTCTTGGCCCGAAACAGTAACTGTTTACTCTTTTCCGTAGATGCTGCCCGACCCGCTGTGTTCCTCCAGCACTTCTTGTGTGTTGCTAGAGGGTGTAAGTTTAAGGTGAAAGCTAAACTATTTTAAAGGGACCTAAGGGACAACTTCTTCATGCAGAGGGTGGCCTGTTAATGGAATGAACTGCTGGAGAAAGTTGAGGCTTATACATTGACAACATTCAAAAGACATTTGGATAAGCACATGGATAGAAAGGGTTTATAGAAATATGGGCCACACGGGGGCAAAATAAACTAGCTTGCTGGGCACCAAGATCAGCGTGGACAAGTCGGGCCAAGGGGGCCTTTTCTGTGCTGTATTACTCTTTGACTCTAATTTCCTTAGAGCCTGAATATCTATCAATCTCATTCTTGAATATATTTGACCTCCAACATCTGTTGTAGAAAATTCCAATGATTTACTACAACACTTGGGGCAATGAAATCCCTCCTGATACTAAAATAACCAAATCATAGCCTGAGACTGGTTTTGAGCATCTCTCCTCACTCAGGGAGAGATCCCTCAAAAGGGGATCTCATTGAAACCTATCAAGTACAGAAAGGCTGAGGCAGAGTGGACGTGGAGAGGATGTTTTCTACAGTCAGGGAGTCTAGGACCAGAGGGCACAGCCTCGGAATAGAATGAGATCCCTTTTGAGCAGAGATGAGGAGGAATTTATTTATCTAGAGGGTGGTAAATCTGCAGAATTCATTGCTGCAGATGGTTCTGGAGGGCAAGCCATTGGGTAAGTTTCAAGCAAATGTTGATAGGTTCTTGATTAGAAAGGGCATCAAAAGGTAAGAGAAGGTAGGAGAATGGGGTTGAATGGGATAATAAATCAGGAGTAAAGAAATGGCAGAGCAGACTTGATGGGCCAAATAGCACAATTCTGCCTCTGTCTTATAGTCCTCACATCAAATTCCCAGCCAGCAATAATTCATCTCAGAAAACTCCATGCACTCAGGTTACATGCCAAGGTGTTATCATACTACAATTAGTTGCCACTTCATTAGATACACCTGCACACCTGTTCATCAATCAAATATCTAACCAGATGATCATATGGTAGCAACTCAATCACAAACGCATGCAGACATTGTCAAGAGGTTCCGTTGTTGTCTGGGGAAGAAATGTGATCCTTAAGTGACTTTGATCAAGGAAGTTTTGCTGGTGCCAGGTGAGGTGGTTTCAGTGTTTCATAAACTTCTGATCTCCTGGGATTGTCACACACAATGGTCTCTGACGTTTAAAGGGAATGGTGCAAAAAGTGGGGAAGAGAAAACATCCAGTGAGTGTCAGTTCTGTGGGTGAAAATGCCTTGTTAATGAGAGAGGCCAGAGGAGAATGGTTCAAGCTGACAGGAAGGTGGCAATAACTTGTATAACCACGCGTTACAACAGTGCTGTGCGGAAGAGTATCTCTGAATGCACAACACCTGAAACTTGAAGTGGGTGGGCCACAGCAGCAGACACACAGAAGTACACTTAGTGGGCACTTTATTACATGCCCTGTACCTAGTAAAGTGACCACTGAGTATATCTGTATTGCTTGGACCAAATCTCTTGTATGATTTTGCACATAATCATCCCCATGGTAATAAACTGTTGGTGTTGGTCCAACAACGGCGGGCATTCTGTGAGCATAACTAGCTCTATCTCCATTTGCAATATCCTCAAAGGTCTCTGCGTATCACATTCCTCATTTCTGATTTTAAAGGAACGGAAAATCAATGCACAACATGGAGAAAAAAAAAAGGTAATGGGAATGGATTATGCACGAGGCATTTCGCAGGCGTTTCACCCTGGGCTGAATTTCCTTGCAAATTGACGTGAACTGAAGAGAAGAGTATGTGGAATAGTTTAACATTACATTGGAGTGTATGAGACCTCTTCAGATTACAATATTGCTCAGAAGACTGGTCTTACCAGGAAATTCAACATGAGCAGAAGGGGTTGCTAAGTTCATGTATTTTACATTACATACCAGACTGGGTTTCCTATTAAAATTACACGGGGCAGTGCATGGGTCATTTTGATCTAAATTTAAAGTTATTCCATTCAAGACCAGTGCTCCCTTCTGATCACGAGCAAGCACCAGGGATTTGCTCGTTAAATATTATGAAGCCTCTGCGCTGTTGAAAAAGGCTCCGCAGCGAAAGACGTGTGCGGCGCGAAGGGGCTGCGCTAAGCAGCTACCCACATTTCCGCGCCAGACTAACATCTTTCCGTCGAAATCAATGACAGTGCAAAGAGGTTAGTTCATTACACATTCTAAAGTATAACGTGGCTTACAGGCTTTGCTGCTTAAAGCACTCTGACTGAGAAACTCCCTTCAGTGCATCACTTGGGCTGCTGCACACGAGAGCAGCTTTCCCGCTGAAATTAATGGTGGGAGCAATAGGTCGTCCAATTTGTACTTAGTCTTGCCTCGGATGAAAGCGTAACATTTATCTCTGTGTTGATTTCTGTTTGAAAGACAGTATGACAGGAATGGGGGCGTGGATACTTTACAGCCTGTGCTTTCTTGTTACATTTTACATAGTTTGACTTGACTTCAAAGCCCCGTGAGAGCAAACTAATTTATAACCATTTTTCCCCCTGCTCTTTATCGGCTGAAAGAAGGGCTGGCATTTACATAAGCACCTTTCATGACCACAGGACTTCCCAAGGCCCTTGACAGCCAATGAAATAATACCTAGAATGTTGTCTTGGTTGCAGAAATGGAAGCGCGCAGTCAATCAGGCTCGAGCAGCAAAAATGGCATGCAGAGTTCATGATGCATAAGTGCACGGTAATGCCTGTCTCCAGTAAGGGAGTCTAACCATTTCCCACTGAAGCTCAAAGGCACTAATAACTGTACAAGTCAGATCACTAGAGGGTCTTTCAGTCTTGAACCTCCAGTTCGCAACTGTCCAATTCCTGGATGCTGGAAACCTATAGCCCAGTTTAGGTGGGCTTGTCCAGGTCCAAGATCGTCGATCCAGATTAGTATACTGTATTCACCTTGAACTTGGGGTGAAATCTGGAAAGTTCTGTGGAATGAGAGTCACTACAAATCTCCCAGTAACTAAATCTGGAGAGTATAATGCACAAAGTTCTGGAGAAATACAGCGAGTGGAGCAGCATCTATGGAGAGGCATAAGCAGCCGACTTCAATCCTGATGAATGATCTCAGCCTGAAAGGTTGACTGTTTACTCTTCTCCTTAGATGCTGCCAGACCTTGCTGAGATCCTTAAGCATTTTGTATGTGAGTTTCTCATGATTTCCAGCAGCTGCAGAATATCTTAAATCTGGAGAGTCACTGCTAACCAGAATGTCATCTGGACCATCGCGTATTTACAGGAGCAAACCTGAGGCTGGGTATCCCTTTGCTAAGTGACATCTGTCATCCCAAAGTCTTTCCACCATCCACATCTACAAGGCAAAGTCAGGCTTGTAATGCATCGGTTTACACATGCCTGGACTAATGCAGTTCCAACAACACTCAAGAAGTTTGACACCGATCAAGATAAAGTGATCATCTCATTCAGTACACTGAACACTTACGACCATTGACATTCTGCAGTCTTAAGGAAATTATCCTAGTCTTTTAGATACAATGTTTAACTCCACTAACAACTTCCTTTATTCTAGAAGTCTCTCACACGTAGAAATTCCGGAGGATCGCACAAAACTTTTGTCTGTTAGTCTATCAAATTGAAGCTAAAGTGAAGATCCAGATGCTGGAGGAACTCAATGGGCCAGGCAGCATCTGTGGAGGGGGGATGGACAATTGACATTTCAGGTTCTCCAAACGGTGTCCAGATGAAGAGTCTCAACAAGAAACATTGACTGTCCATTTCCTTGCCTGACTTGCTGAGTTCCTACAGCATCTTACTTTGCTCCAGATTCCACTATCTCCTGCCTGTTCTGTGTCCAAATTAAACCGAAAGTTAATTGCTCTCACCTTAATTGTCAGGATATATAGGTCACCATTTTGTGTCCGTTCCGGGTGCACAGAACAGTTGTACACACAAAGGAACTGAACGTTTGTGCTGGTATCACATGGCATCCAACACGTCATCATCCATCATTCACCCAAGATCCTCGTGTCTTGGACTCAGGCAGAAGCAAGCTTGCAAACTACATGCCACACCCTCTTCTGGACATTAACTGTTAGCTAACTTGCTCAATTGCTGTGGAGTTTGCTGCCTATATATTTATCTGGGTAGGCTCTTGTTGAGATCCTAACTCCCCTTGCATGGACTGGACCCCTCAGATGGGTGTGAAAGATCCTCTGGCACAATTTTAAAGAAGAGTAAGAAAGTCTGTCTAGTTACTATTTGTGGGAGCTTGCTCAATAAAAATTGGCCACTGGGTCTCCTGCATTCCAACAATGACTAAACTTCAGAAGTACGTCATCTCGGGAAGCCTTGTAGTAGTGAAAGGCAAGGTAGAAATACAAATCCTTTTTCATTCTGAAGAGAGAAGAGGAGTAATTTCTTTAGCCAGGCGGTGGTGAATTTGTGGAATTCATTGCTACGGACATCGGATTGTGACAATCACTGGGTTTATTCGAAGCAGAGGATAAGTTCTTGATTAGTAAGGGTGTTAAAGGTTATAGGGAGAAGTTAGGAGAATGAGGTTCTACTGGAATAATAAATCTGACAGGATCAAATAGCAAAGCAGACTTGATGGGCCGAATCTGCTAATTCTGCTCCTATGACAACACAGTAGCACAGTGGTTAGCACAATGCTTTACAGCACAGGTAACCCGAGTTCAATTCCTGTTGCTGCCTGTAAGGAGTTTGTACATTCTTCCCATTTCTAGGTCTCCCTGGGTTCCTCTGGGTGCTCTGGTCTCTTCCCACCGTCCAGGGACATACCAGTTGGTAGGTTATATGGTCATTATAAATTGTCCTGTGATTAGGCTAGGGTTAAATCTGGGGTTTGCTGGGCGGCACAGCTCAAAGAGCAGAAAGGGCCTATTCCACGCTGCATCTCAATAAATAAATAATAAATAAATGTCTTATGATCTTCTGCGTGCAAGAGGACGGATGAAAGGCTGTGGTAGGGTGATTCAGTGTGTGGAAGTAGAAGGGCCAGTTTCAGCCAGATGGACTGAATGGCCTGATTTTGCGCTTCACTGCCTGTCTGGTAACACGTAACATAAACAATTTTCATATTGATTAAAAATTAAAGTTGTCCAATGATTGAAAAAAAGATAAAAAAGGTCAAGGTTAATCACAGTTTTGATTGAAATATTTGACAGGTTTATGCTGTAGGTGGCTCTGTCAACTCAATGCAAACCGGTTCAAAGCAGCTCTTGATGGTAAGTCCAGTTCTAATATGTATTAGTTTACATTTTGCTAATGGAGGTTCTGTTTCTCAGACTCTGCTGTCAACGTATTAGAAGCTGGCAGGGTGGGAATGGGCCCCTGAGATGCAAAGCTCATGCCAGTGGCCACAGTAGTGTCCTCCTCCTATTGGCATGCTTTCCCACCACTATCTCACCCAGTGGGCAGGGCTTACCCTCTGCAAATGAAAGTAGGCCTTAGCTGGAGACAAATATAGCTGACATCGGGATGGAGGCTGGGTGGTTTAGCACATAAACTGTAGCGTGGAAGGGCCTATTCTGTGATGTATCTCTAAATAAAACAAAATAAATAAAATCAAACAAAGTACAAGGTTTAACTGGAGTACATAAGGGGCTGTTTTCCATCAAGGATCAACTTTATCTGCCGTGTACATTTAAACGTATTAGGAATTTGCTGTGGTGTTGGCGTGACATGCAGCAAAAATAAATAACAGTAAACAATCATAAAGAATAAGTAATTCTATAAAAAAAAGTTAGAGGTTAAAGTAAGGACATGGAATAAAATGTACATAAATATATAAATACCTGCATGTATTTACAATGTAAACAGGTTTATAAAATGTAGTTTAAAGTGTTTACAGTACAGTAACTGTGGTAATAGAGAAGAATGGGGAAGCTAACTATAGTGGTTGATCAAATTCACTGCCTGGGGGAAGAAACCTTACAGATGAAGAACAACAACACACACAAAATGCTGGTAGAACACAGCAGGCCAGGCAGCATCTATAGGGAGAAGCGATGTCGACATTCATTTATGGCACATGGGCATCACTGGCAGTATTTATTCCCCCATCCCAAGTTGCCTGGGAAACTTGTAGTGAGTCATCCTTATGAACCTCTGCTTCCATCCAATGAAAGTACACCCAAGATTTAGACTCTGTGACAAAGAAGGAACAATGATTTATTTGATGATGGTGTGCGACCTGGAAGGAACCTGAAATTGGTGGTGTTTTCCTGTGCTTGAAACTGTTGTCCTTGGTGACAGAGATCATGGTTCTGGGACAAGGTATCAGAGTAGCCTAGGCAAGGAACTGAAGCACGCTGGGTGATACGCTCTATGGTTGCAGTCCACCTTGTGGAGAAGGGAGTGAAAGTTTAGGGTGGATAGGGTGCCAGTCAAGAAGGCTGCTTTGTTCTGGATAGGGTCAAGATGTTGCACTAATGAGAAATCCATTGACCCAGGGGCCCCCTGCGAGGAATTACCTGCTGAGGTTTGGGATATTCTGGGACAGCTTCTCTCTGAGGAGTCTTTCAGAGATCTGCAATGCAATGCTTGTTTAAAAAGAAATGCATTTAATTTGCATTGCATAAATCACATGGATTAGGTGTAATTAATTGATAGTCCTAATAAAAAATAGATATGCAGGCAACTGTTGAATGAGAACAAGGAAAATAGGTTTTCAATCTGCAGCGTGGTTATGAATTGGCGAGAGCTTTTTCTCCCCAGTTACAGTACTTAATGATGCACTTAATAGGGAACACACACAGGACAACTGACCTGTGCTGGCCTGTTACCCACATTAACTGAGCCATGTGATGAATCTGGTTGGAGTCTTCGAGCAGTAAGTAAATGGTCCAGACATGACCTGCCAGCAGACAAGGGAGAATGGCATTCTAGAGGTCACACTGAGGTTTTCCTCTTAAGAGCTCTGGACTCTCCATCTGCAGGATGTCAGTACCTGTGAGAAAAGTAATAAGTATTGTGTGATTATTCATGCAGCGTTTATCCATTTCAAACAGCGTTACCTTTTCACAATTGTTCTTTTGAACAACTATTGTAGTCCTCAATGACTTTGCTCTAGGTGGTCATTTGCTAATGACTTCCCAAGTCCTCGAGACCCAGCTCTGTGTAAGTGTGATGTGCAGCGAACAATGTAGTCATTATTTAGCAATTACTCATGCACTCACTTCAATCATTTCCAAAGTAATGGACTATAAATTTTATAGCTGAATAACCATTATTAATTGAGTTCCCTTTGCTTGCTGTTTTCTGCCACTTTCTGAAATAATTTCAGCAGAGCCCTGTGACCTTACATCACTTATTTTGTGTGCATCAATTAGTTAGAGTTACGTATGACAGACAGAAAAGGCAGGAGTGGAATTTAAAGTGTGGCTTGGATTTGTGCAGGAACACAAGGGTTAAGGTTCAACGGGTTTTCTGGCCTAGCACAGGTCATCGAATCACCTGAGTGGATGAAGAGGAAGAAAAGAACTGAGGGAATAGAGACAGAGGCAGGCTGTGTAGTCACTTGAGCCTCATCAGTATTCAATAACATAATGTCTGATCTGCACCTGATCCTTGTTCACGTATAATGCAAAAATCTAAGAACTTCAGTCCTGATTAATTTTTTTTTAGTATTTTCATTCACAGAATGTAGCTGTCACTGGCAATGCCAGCATTTATTGTCTAACCAGAATTGCCCCTGATCTCAGGAGACAAATGAGAATCAACCACGTTGATTGGTGCAGAATCAAATATAGACCACGACAGGGCAAGGATAGTACCTTTCCTTTGGATTAGTGAACCATCTCGGTCATTTTTACAACAATTTGTAATTACACTCAGTGGCTACTTTATTAGGTACATCTGTAAACTTCTCATTAATGCAAATATCTAATCAGCCAATGATGTGGCAGCAACTCCATGCATAAAAGCACACGGACATGGTCAAGAGGTTCATTTGTTGTTCTGACCAAACATCAGAATAGTGACTTTGACTGTGGCATGATTGTTGGAACCAGAATCAGAAACAGACTTGACATCACTGGTATATGTCATGAAATTTGTTAACTTTATAGCAGCAGTAAATGAAATACATGATGAATAAATATAGAGAAAAAAGTTAAAATAAGTAGTGCAAAATAATAGAAATTAAAAAAAAGTAGTGAGTTAGTGTTCATGGGTTCAATGTCCATTTAGAATTCAGATTTCAGTGAAGAGGAAGCTGTTCCTGAATCACTGAGTGTGTGCCTTCAGGCTTCTGTACCTCCTTCCTGATAGTAACAGTGTGAAGAGGGCATGTCTTGGGTGGTGGGGATCCTTAATGATGGACGCCGCCTTCCTAAGTCACCGCTCCTTGAAGATGTCTTGGATACCTCGGAGGCTGTTGCCCATGATAGAGCTGTCTAATTTTACAAGTTTCTGCAACTTATTTTAATCTTGTGTAGTGGCCCCCCATACCAAACGGCGAGGCAGCCAGTCAGAATGCTCTTCATGGTACATTTATAGAAGTTTTCATGTGTTTTAGTTGGCAAACCAAATCTCCTCAAACTCCTAATGAAATATAGTTGCTGTCTTGCCTTCTTTGTAGCTGCATCAATATGTTGCATCCAGGTTAAGTACTCAGACCTACTGACACCCAGGAACTTGAATTTGCTCTCTTTCTCCACTTCAGATCCCTCTTTGAGGATTGATTTGTGTTCCTTCACCTTATTCTTCCTGAAGTTCAGAATCAGATGTTTGGTTTTGTTGACATTGCGTGCAAGGGGGCCATCAGAGGGGCAAAGCATGCACACGCCCAGCAAATCCATAGCCAGTTCCAGGACAGCGGCGACACACAGCGCACGTGGAAGGGCATCCAGGACATTACCAATTACAGGACAACATCACCTGACTGTGCAGGTGATGCCTCCCTCCCAAATGCGCTGAATAACTTCTACGCCCGGTTTGAGGCGGAAAATGACGTGGCGGCGAGGAAGTCCACCCCTCCGACAAATGACCAGGTGCTGTGTCTCACCGTGGCCAACGTGAGAAGAACCCTGTGCAGGGTCAACCCACGGAAGGCTGCTGGACCAGACAACATCCCTGGTAGAGTGCTCAGAGGATGTGCAGACCAGCTAGCAGATGTTCTCACTGACATCTTCATCTCCCTGAGCAGCGCCACCATTCTAACTTGCTTCAAGACCACCACCATCGTCCCCATGCCGAAGAAGTCTTCAGTGTCCTGCCTAAATGACTACCGTCCCATTGCTCTCCATTCCACCATCATGAAGTGTTTCAAGAGGCTCTTCATGAGGCATATCAAGACCCTGCTGCCCCCCTCACTGGACCCCCTGCAGTTTGCGTACCGTCCCAACCGCTCAACAGACGATGCCATTGCCATTACCCTCCGCCTAGCCCTAACCCACCTGGACAAAAAAGACACGTATGTTTGAATGCTATTCATAGACTGCAGTTCAGCATTCAACAGAATCATCCCTCAGAAACTGATTGGAAATCTGAGCCTGCCGGCCCTGAACACCTCCTTCTGCAACTGGATCCTAGACTTCCTAACTGGGAGACCTCAGTCAGTCCGGATCGGGAGCAGCATCTCCAACACCATCACTCTGAACACAGGGGCCCCCCAGGGCTGTGTGCTCAGTCCACTGCTGTTTACTCTGCTGACCCACGACTGTGCTGCAACACACAGCTCGAACCACATCATCAAGTTCGCCGATGACACGACCATGGTGGGTCTCATCAGCAAGAACAATGAGTCAGCTTACAGAGAGGAGGTGCAGCAACTAATGGACTGGTGCAGAGCCAACAACCTGTCTCTGAATGTGAACAAAACAAAAGAAATGGTTGTTGACTTCAGGAGGGCACGGAGCGACCACTCCCCGCTGAACATCAACGGCTCCTCGATAGAGATTGTTAAGGACACCAAATTTCTTGGTGTTCACCTGACGGAGAATCTCACCTGGTCCCTCAACACCAGCTCCATATCAAAGAAAGCCCAGCAGCATCTCTACTTTCTGCGAAGGCTGAGGAAAGTCCATTTCCCACCCCCACATCCTCATCACATTCTACAGGGGTTGTATTGAGAGTATCCTGAGCAGCTGCATCACTGCCTGGTTCGGAAATTGCACCATCTCGGATCGCAAGACCCTGCAGCGGATAGTGAGGTCAGCTGAGAAGATCATTGGGGTCTCTCTTCCCGCCATTACGGACATTTACACAAACAGCATTATGAAAGACCCCACACACCCCTCATACAAACTCTTATTCCTCCTGCCATCATTCAGGCTCTCACAACCAGACTATGTAACAATTTCTTCCCCTAAGCTATCAGATTCCTCAATACCCAGAGCCTGGACTGATACCTTACTGCCCTATTGTCCTGTTTATTATTTATTGTAATGCCTGCACTGTTTTGTGCATTTTATGCAGTCCTGGGTTGGTCTGTAGTCTAGTGTAGTTTTTTTCTGTGTTGTTTTTTACGTAGTTCAGTCTAGTTTTTGTACTGTGTTATGTAACACCATGGTCCTGAAAAACGTTGTCTCATTTTTACTATGTACTGTACCAGCAGTTATGGTCAAAATGATAATAAAAGTGACTTGACTTGACTTGAAGGTTGTTGCTGTGACACCATTCTCACTCCTGTAAGCCCTTTCATCACTATCTAAAATTCTGCTAACAATGGTTGTAGCATTATAAATGCCGTTTGAGTTATGCCTGGCCACACAGTCGTGGGTATAGAGAGTAGAGCAGTGGGCTAAGCACGCAAACCTGTGAAGCACCAGTGTTAATTGTCAGCGAGGTGGAGATGTATTTCCAATCCACACAGATTGAGTTGGTCAGAGTTTCTCAGAAACTGCTCATCTTCTGAGATTTTCATGCACAACAGCCTCTAGTGTTTATAGAGAATGGTGCAAAAAAAAACCAAAAAGAAAATATCCCGCGAACACCAGCTCTGTGGGCGAAAGCACCTTATTAATGAGAGAGGGCAGAGGAAAATGACCAGATCAGTTAAAGCTGACAGGAAAGCAACAGTAACTCAAATAACCATGTGTTACCCACAGCGGTGTGCAGAAGAGCACATCTGGATGCACAAAATGTAGAATCTTGAAGTGGATGGACTACAGCAGCAGAAGACCAAGAACATACAAAAATATACTCAATGGCCACTTTATTACCCCTGTACCCAATAAAGTGGCCACTGAATGTATAAGGTTTATTATAATCTTAGATCTTACTTAGCAACTTGAACTTAAATTTCTCAGTCACCGTGGTGAGATCTGTGTTTGTATCCAGATCAGTGATAAATTGATAAATTGGCAAATTAGTTTATTTTTTTTCTCACACGGTATTGGCATTGGTTTAATATTGTCACGTGCACTGAGAGACAGAGAAAAGCTGGTCCTGCGTGCTGTTCATACAGATCAAAGCATTACACAGTGCACTGAGCTAGAACAAGAAGACCAGTGCAAAATAAAGTGTAACAGCTGCAGGGAAATTTCGGTTTCATGCAGACAATAAAGTACAAAATCATAATGAGGTACGGCAGATTGTGAGGTCAAGCATCAGAAGTCAGTGCATAAACTGAGGTGCAGTGAAAAGTGTTATCGGGAATTCCATTCATACAGATCATTTCATCACTTCAGTACACTGAGGTAGTGCAAGGAAAAAACAAAAACAGAATGTCTTTCAGAGAAAATACAGTGCTGGCAGGCAATAAGGTGCAACGCCATGTTAGGTTAGCTGTTAGGTCAAGAGTCCATCTTAGTGTACAAGGTTTAATACCCTTTTAACAGTGGGTTAGAAATTGCCCTTGAGTCTGATACAAGTTGAGTACCCCTTATCCGAAATTCTAAAACCTGAAGACCTCCGAAATCTGAAGTATTTTTGAGCACTGTCATAAGGTCACAAATTGAAAATTCCACCGAGCATTGGGAAGCTTCCCAGGCGATGCACAGGTCTCTGCACAGCACGAGCAGTTCTGAGAAGTGACATCCCATATTTAATGAAGAGAGGCTAATGAAAAATAGAAAAAAGCTGCAGTATGTGAAAAATGAAGATCTCGATCGTATATTGAAAGAGTGGATCTGTCAGCGTCAGTGTGAATATACACTGCTTAACGGTATGCTGATCACGAAACAATGAAAGGCTCTATCACAATGAAATGAAAAGTAAGGTAATTGTTTCATGCACAAAAGTATTAAAAATATTATATAAAGCTACAATCCCCAACCCTCCCCTACCCCTGTCACAGTTGCTGTGGAATGGGTGGGTGTTTGAAATCGATAGCGAATATGAAGCCAATTGCAGTGCTGGAACCTAGTAATAGATGTGGTTGGGGCAGTCGTTTAACTCCGAATGCCTGTGGAGGACCCAATTCCATCACATCAGACTGTGCTCGGACTGTAGACTATTCACTCTGTGAGCTTCGCACCAGCAGTACGTAAGCTTTATATGTCATGTAAATGGATGCTGTGTTTAGTCATAGGTCCCATCCCCAAAGTATCCTATTATATATATGCAAATATTCCAAAGTCTGAAACACTTCTGGCCCCAAGCATTTCGGATAAGGGAAGCTCAACCTGTAGTACATGTTGCTCTTGTATCTTCTGCCCATTGGGACGGGGGAGAAGGGACAATATCTGGGTGGGTGGTCTATACCTCTGACTGTAAGCTGATTAAGTTAAGCACCATACTACCAAATTCTGACATGTAGCTGATAAATAAACATCCACAGGATTCTAAAGATAGGAAATGCCAGTGATTTACAACCCAGTGAGCAAAGACATTTTTTTTAGTCCTAATTGGATGACCCCTAGTCATTTAATCATTTGTACCAGACTGACTAGCTACAGGAAGCAGCAGCTTGGTATGCACTCCATGCGATGCCTCCCAGAAGTTGAGTGTGCCAATCTGTTCCTGGAATACTAACCTATGCAGCAGATTACTTCCACAGATTGTCTTTAACAGGCCTGTGAAAATATACTGCCTTCTGAGGGTATTAAGCAAATATAAAAGTTTGATTTTACCACACAAAGTATTTTCAGAGGCACAGCAATTAATTTGCACATATTAAGTTCCCATAAAGAACCAGTTGACAATAACCAGAAAATCTTAATTAGAAGTGTTGAGTAAGAGATAGACACTCAGTGGTCACTTTAAAGCACAGAACATGGAAGACTGCAGCACAGGAATAGGCTAATCAGCCTAAAATGTTGTGCTGATCCAGCTAAAAAACAAATCAAAATCACCCAATACTAATCCCTCCTACCTACACCATGTCGATATCCCTCCATCCTCCTTATATTCATATGCCTATCCAAATGGCTGTTAAAAGCCTCCAATGTATTTGCCCCTACCACCATACCAGGCAGCACATTCCAGGCATCCACAACTCTTGCCCCTAACTTGTCCCTAACATCATCCTTGAACCTACCCTCTCTCACCATCAACACATGCCCTCTGGAATTAGACATTTCAACCCTGGGGAACAGATACTCTCTGTCTACTCTTGTAATCTTGTAAACCTCTGCCAGATATCCCCTCAGCCTCCAACCCAAGTTTATCCAGCCTCTTGTGATAGCACATGCCCTCTACACCAGGCAACATCCTGGTGAACCACTTCTGCACCCACTCCAAAGCCTCAACATCCCTCCTATAGTGGGACAACCAGAACTGTAAGCAATTCTACAGATGTGGCCTAACCAGAGTTTGATGAAATCGCAATATAACCTCCCGACTTTTGAACTCACTGCCTTGACTAATGACACCAAACATTCCATAAGCCTTCTTAACCACCTCATGGATGTGTGTAGTCACTTTCAAGCAGCTATGAACTTGGATTCCAAGATCAACACCGTTAAGGACCTTACTATTAACAGTGTACTGTTTTCTTGCATTTGCCCCACCGAGGTGCAACATCTCACATTTATCTGGGTTAAACTCCATCTGCCATTTTTAAGCCCATATCTACATCTGCTCTGTACTGTGCTGTATTCTTTGCCAGTCTTCTACATTATCCACAACTCCACTAATCTTGATATCATCCAGAAATTTACCAACCCGCCCATATACATTTTCTTTCGGGTCATTTATATACATGACAAATAGCAGAGGTCCCAGGACAAAACCCTGCAGAACTCTACAAATTACCGATCTCCAGCTCAAATGTCCCTTCAACTACTACCCTCTATCTTCTATATAACCAGGTAATGTGCAAGTAAATTCTGAATCCAAAGAGCCAATTTGCCATGGATCCCTTGCATCTTTATCTTCTGGGTAGCCTCCCATGAGGAACTTTGTGAAATACCTTACTGAAATCCATGTAGACAACGTCCACTGCCCAACCTCCCTCAATATTGGGTACACTTAAACACCCGCTCGTTAAGTCAGCAATTCGTGCATAAAATCAAGCAGACATGGTCAAGAGGCTCCATTCAAACATCAGAATGGGGGAAAAATAGGACCTAAGGGACTTTGACCAAGGAATGATTGTTGGTGCCAGACAGGGTGGTTTGACTATCTCAGAAATTTCTTGGGATTTTTGTGCACAACTGTCTCTAGAGTTTGTAGAGAATGATGTGAAAAACAATGAACATCCAGTGAACGGAAATTTTATGGGTGAGACGCCTCGTTAATGAAAATGTTCAGAGGAGAGTGGCCAGACTAGTTCAAGCTGACGGGCAGGTGACATTAACTCAAACAACCATGCATTACAGCTGTAACGTGCAGAAGAGCACCTCTGAACATGCAACATGTCGAGCTTTGAAGTGGATGAGCTACAGCAGAAGTAGACCATGAAAATGCATCTCCTATACTGTACCTAATAAAGTTGTCACTGAGTGTATACCAGTCAGAATGCAAGTGAAATCCACTATTCTTTCTCAACCTGGTGCAATACTTTTCTTGAGAAAATGCCACTCTAATCTAAGAAAGCATTTGGAGACCTCACATGAGGGTTTTATCCAAGAGTGCCATATGCACTCAGTACTCCAGTAGGCTTGTATGCTCCAGTCTATGGACAGAGACTCCAACATCCAGCTTTCTGACTCATTGGTAAGAGAGTTAATAGCAACCAATCAAAGAATTGGATAAGCACTTGAGAGAGAATAACTTGGTGAAAGTGTAGGCAATAGAACCAGCAAGATTGCTTTACTTGGAGGTGGCACAAGCTAAATGGCACGAATGGCATTTTGGTGCATGCGTATCCTGTAATAACTAATAATAAGTAACCCAGCAGCTATACTTCAGTTACATTTCACAAAATTCCCATAGAATTGCAAAAAGATGCTGCCCCTTTAAATGGAGAATAACAGACAAACGTGGGTCATGCAAGTAGTCATGATGCAAGAGGTGAGGCATTTGGAAGCAAGGAAGCAGAAATCAATAACAGAGTGCCTTGTAGTCCTCATTATATTATTGACAAACTAAAGTGGTTTCTCATGATTCCAGACAGGGAGGTAGTGAAGCTTGAAGGTTATATGTAGAAAGAGAAGGTGGTTGTGATAGTCTTAGCACAGATTTGGCTAAAACATGAGATGGGGCCTGAAAAGGACAGGGAAATAAACAGCTACTGAAGAAATAAATTAAACTTTGGTTAAATGTGAAACTTTACCATGTTAATATGGAAAAATGGAATTAATAATTTGAAATTGTCAAGAGAAACTGGTAAAAATCACTAAGAAGTCATTTATGTGAACATTAAATCAGCAGCAGAGAAAGCAAGACATTTATTGTGAAGGAATAATATTGAAAATTAGTGCCAGGAGTGAACTTAATAAGTATTAAACAATTGGTGGTAGAAGTTGCATTGTGCTCTCTTCTGCAGGTAGGAAGAGATAATGGGTAAAAAGTTCATCTTAACCTGATACTAATAGCTTATTGAAGTAGGAATGAATGTCATAGATGTTGAAGCTAAAAGGCTATGAGTTTGTACACTCCAGAGGTTCGAGCCTAAGAATCTAGGCTGCTCCTCCAGTATGATACTGAGGGATTGTTCTTTGAAATGAGAACCTCATTATACCTCAAGAGGATGTAAAATACCCATGCAATTCTCCTAAATATGGCCAATAATTGTCCCTAAACCAATATCACTAAAAATGGCAATCATAAGACAATAAGATAATGAGACATGGGAGCAGAATTAGGCCATTTGGCCCATCAAGTCTGCTCCACCATTCAAGCATGGTAGATCCATTTTTTTCTCCTCCTCGACCTTCTCCCAGTAACCTTTGCTACCACATCCAACCAAGAACCTATCAATCTTTGCCTTAAATACACCCAACAACCTGGCTTCCACAGCTGCACATGGCAACAGATTCCACAAATTCACTACTGTCAGTCTAAAGAAATTTTTCCACATCTCTGTTTTGAATGGATGCCCCTCTACGCTGAGGCATGCCCTCTTGTCCTAGACTCTCCCACCATGGGAAACATCCTTTCCACATCTACTCTGTCTAGGCCTTTCAACATTCGAAAGGTTACAATGAGTCCCTCCTCATCCTTCTGAATTCCAGCAACTACGGACCCAGAGCCATCAAACGTTTCTTGTATGATAACCCTTTCATTCCTGGAATCATCCTTGTGAACTTCCTCTGGACACTCAGCAATGCCAGCACATCTCATCTAAGATGAGGAGCCCAAAACTGTACACGATACTCAAGGTGAGGCCTCACCAGTGCCTTAAGAAGGCTCAGCATCACATCCCTGCTCTTGCATTCTAGACCTCTTAACAAAGATGCTAACATTGCATTTGCCTTCCTCACCGCCAACTTAACCTGCAAGTTAACATTTAGGGTGTTCTGCAGAAGGACTCCCAAGTCCCTTTGCATCTCAGGTTTTTGGATTTTTGGATTTGCCAAGTGGGAGCTTGCTATGCATAAATTCCCAACATTGTGACAGTCAACACACTTCAGAAATTCTTCATTGGATGCAAACTATTTTGGTATCACTTGAGGGCTACAGAAATGTGAGTCTTTTTTTTTTGTTTTCATAAAAGCAGCAGCATTGCAAATCTCCCATCACAGAAAGTGTCCCTCAAAACAAACAAAAAGAATTGGAAAGCCAAATTTTGTCCAGAGACACTTTGGTGCCGAGAAATGTGTAGAATTGACATTGATTAATTTTATGCCACAAGCAATTTTTTTCTCATATTATCATTAAAATGCACTGTGGTGTTGTCCTTATTTTTCCTCCAGGTTTGAGCCTTTTTGTGACATGAATGATATAATAACTATAAATCAATATGTGCGCGATTTGTAAATGGGAGAATCTAAGTCTCTCATCAACAGTTTCTCCCCTAAAGGTCAGTGAAACCATTAATCATCTGCAAGCATCATTGACTACAAGTATAATCAATTAAAACAATCTGCAGGCCCAGCACTGGCATTACGCTGGCAACATTATAATTACAGCAGGAGTTGTTCCTTCATGACAGAGGTATTCCCAAGCACCTTAACTGCAACCGCTTCTCCCAGATGCATCCACCTCTGCCTCTGCTTCCACTGTTTTGAACCCCAAGTCCCACCAGCACTAACTTATTCACTGAATTGTTCATGAAGTTTACTCTGTAACTGTGACAATCTACCTAAAGAACTTACATTTCCATAGTAACACACATTAAGTGCTGCAGCAACTCAGCAGGTCTGATGAAGGGTCTCACCCCAAAACGTGGACTTATTCCTCACCATAGATGCTGCCTGACCTGAGTACCTCCAGCATTTTATGTGTGCCATTCTGGATTTCCAGCATCTGCAGAATCTCTTGTACTTATATTTCCATAACTAATTTTGCAATGCCCCATCAGCAACACAAATAAATTTGTTACTGCCAGTGTATTATTTATGTAGACTATAAGGCAGCCAATTTTCATACAGCAAGCTCCCACAAACAGCAGTATGATCATTAATAGATTTATTTAACTTACTTGAGAAAGAAGAATATGCAGTATAAGGCCAGCAGTGAAAAGTCCCCAGTTCTTCATCATGTCACAGTGGAATTGTCATGTCTCCACAAAAGGCAATCCTTTCAGTTTTGGAAGAATCAGCATGCTCCAATTTCTGGAGTGGGCCTTGAACTCACCATCTCACACAAGAGATGAGAGAGTGCCCATCTTGGCTGTGGCTGCTACTTTGTATGATATCTGCTGCTTGATCTTAGTGAGGCAGGTTGGTCATTGACTGAAGTTTCATTATGTTACTAGGACATAATGAGCAAATTGAAACTACCTCAAAGCAACCGTTTACCTGCTGCTTGTAGCTTTGCGGAAATTTCATTTCCACGCACACTCAGAGCATAAGAAGTAGGAGCAGGCCATCTGACCTTCTGAGCCTGCTCCATCATCCAATAAGATCATGGCTAATCTGCCTGTGGACTCAGCTCCACCTACCCGCCTTTTCCCTATGCCCCTTAAATATGCCAAACACAAAAATCCGAGACAAACTGGAAGTTGCCCTTTTATCACTAAACAACTGTGCCCGATGGTGAAGCTCCTTCCTTTTGAGGAAAGAGTTTAGACACACTTCGTCTCTAGTTTTGTACCACTTCCCCACATTTTCCCTCTGTTCCACAGTAGTCATGGAGAAGCATCCTTAAAGATCTGGCAGTTTACCAATGACCCACTAGTGGTGGTGACTCTCTGAATGGTGATGAGGTGAAGTGGGTCGGGAAGGACCTCTTTATACAACTGTTCCTGAGCATAACCCACAATGACTTTCAAATGTCCTTTTGGCCAGCCTCACAAGTTGTTGCTCAGTGGCTCAATAACCATTAATAATGGGATGGGTGCACATGTTCCTGTCTACATCAATGGCGTTGAGGTTGGGAGAATTGTGAGCTTCAAAGTTCCAAGGTGTGGACATGGTCAATAGCCTGTCCAGATCCAACCATGATGATGCCATAGCCAAGAGCACTCAGCAACACCCCTACTTCCTCTGAAGGCTGAAGAAATTCGACCTGTCCCCGTCGAATTTTGCCAATTTTTATTCATGTTCCATAGAAAGCATTCTGTTTGGATACACAACGGCTTGGTATAGCAATTGCTCCGTGTAACTGCAAGAAACCGCAGAGAGTTGTGGACACAGCTCAGCACATCATAGGGACTAGCCTCCCCTTTATGGATTTGGTCGATTCTTCTCATTGCCTCAGTAAAGCAGTCAGCATAATCAAGGACCCATCCAAGCCGAAGGTTCTCTCTTCTCCCCTCATCCATTGTACAGAAGATATGTACCACCAGGCCCAAGGACAGCTTCTATACCATTGTTACCAAACTCTTGAATGGGCCTCCTGTATGACAAAATGGACTCTAGGCCTTACAATCTATCTCATTACGATCATGCACTTTATTGTTTACCTGCATTGTTTTTTTTGGTAGCTTTTACACTTTATTCTGCATTGTTATTTTTTACCTTATTCTAGCTCAATGCACTGTGTAATGGTTTGATCTGTATAAACAGTATGCAAAATAAGCTTTTCACAGTACCTTCGTATCTGTGACAATAATAAGACAAAATCATGCCAAACATTGAACATAGCAGTCATTTAGCTCACTAATTTCTAGGCTGTGTTTGCTTTATAAGTTAAAAACTGTCCAAACTATATAAGTCACTAAACATGCTCAGTTTAAAATCAGTAATACACCTATAGGAGTTGCTTTATTTTGGATCCTTCATGACAACTCCCAATACTTCATAGAAGATTAATTTTCTGAGGTGTGATTATTTTGTTTTGTCAGAAACATGGCATGCAATTTGCAATTTGAACAGAGCAAATCCTTCAAACTAGAAAGATAATTAATGGATGATGTTTCAGGGATATTAGTTGTGAGAAAAATTTTGGTCAGTGGGATAATTTCATTGCTATTTGATCAGCATGGTGCCTTTTACATCCACACATGAG
This sequence comes from Hemitrygon akajei, assembly GCF_048418815.1. Lineage (NCBI taxonomy): Eukaryota > Metazoa > Chordata > Chondrichthyes > Myliobatiformes > Dasyatidae > Hemitrygon > Hemitrygon akajei. The sequence goes on along the minus strand of NC_133139.1, from coordinate 21,030,696 downwards.
GGCAACAGCATTGATAACAGCCTTCATTAGTTCTCATGAAGGATCTCGGCCTGAAGCGTTACACTGCTTATTTCCCTCTTTAGAAATTGTCTAACCTACTGTGTTCCTCTAGCGTTTTGTGTGTGTTGAGCATTGATAGCTAGCCAGTTTCTTCTGAGAGAACGGCACGTCAACACATTCAAGACTTCAGAGCTTGTCCATGACAGTGTGGAAGACTGGAAAGCACTGGAGGTCAAACACAGAACACACCAGCCCTCATTGAGGGAGCAGAAGTAGAAAGGCTGAGCAATTTCAAGTTCCTGGATGTCAACATCTCTGAGGATCTATCCTGGTCCCAAAATATCAATGCAATTACAAAGAAGGCAAGAGAGTGGTTATACTTCATTAAGAATTTGGTATGTCACCAAAGACAGTTACAAATTTCTGCAGATGAACTGTGGAGAGTATTCTAATTGGCCGCATCACCATCTGGTATGGGTGGGGGGGAGGTTAACGCATAGGATCAAAATAAGCTCCAGAAAGTTATAAACTTAGCTCCATCATGGGCACTACCTTAGACAGCATCCAGGACATCTTCAAAGAGCGATGCCTCAAAAAGGCATCAGCCATCATTGAGGACCCCCACCACCCAGGACATGCCCTCTTCTCATTGCTATCCTCAGGGAGGAGGTGCAGGAGCACACAATCAATGATTCAGGAACAGCTCCTTCCCCTCTACCATCAGATTTTTTGAATGGACATTGAACTTTGTAGAGATCTTTTTTCACTTTGATATGAAAGAGTCTATTTCTGTTGATCGCTGTCAAAAAAGCCAAACTAAAGCCATTGTAATTCAATGTTGTAAAACAATAAGGCATGAATACTTTTTATAGGCACTGTATCTACGTATATACGTCTTATATACATACTGGTTCCTTAAGGTTGTTAATTGCGGGGGTGGTAATGGGGACAAACTCCCACTACCTGTTAAATGCTGCCAATGGCGTGGGCCTCAATTAGTCTGACAACCAGCTCCAGCTCCTGGCCTTCATGTGTGGCTTAACTACTAAGCCTGGCAGAACCATTTCTACCGATAGGAGAAGGAGCAAAGTGGGTTACTGGCGCTTTAAAACCATTCGCTTTGGGCAGATGGGGCTCATCAGCTGTGATTGGCAGCTCATCTGGGAGAAGGGAAACTCTGATCTCAAACCTCCGCTGCCTTGCAGCTATACCCACTCATGGGGAAGGCTTCGGGAGTAAATCCTGAGGGAAAAATCTGGATCTGGAATCTCTACATTGAGTTTGACGCTGACTGGCAACTCCTGCAACACTGTTGATACCAAACTATATCAGTCTATGCCATTCCTTTGGGTTCATCAGATGCATGAAGAGGGGGAGCTTTATATGTGGGCAACAGCTTGCTCCCCATATCGTACTACCCAGGCTTGTGTATCTAGAAAGTTAGGATGAAATATCCATGGGCAACTCTGACCAATGGGGAGATATCTCTCTCTCTCTCTCTCTCTCTCTCTCTCTCTCTCTCTCTCTCTCTCTCTCTCTCTCTCTCTCTCTCTCTCTCTCTCTCTCTCTCTCTCTCTCTCTCTCTCTCTCTCTCTTTTCTTACAATAATTTCCAGTTTTTATTATTATGTGTTGCAATGTACTGCTGCTGCATAAGAACAAATTGCACAACATCTGCCAGTTATATTAAACCTGATTGTGAATCTGAATCATATTTCACTTGGCCCCTGGAGTCAGCACTGAGTCTTGGGGCAATTACTTAAGGTACTGAACTCAGGATCAGGATACACTTCATATCTGGGCCCTTGACTTTACAAAAGCCACACTTAGTGCATTAGCATATCCCCATTCATTTCACTGGGATCACTGACCATTATTAATGATCTAAATGATTTGTTTCCCCCCCCTTTATTTCAATTAATATTAATGGTTTTAATTAACTTACATAAATTGAATGTTTTTAAATGAAGTTATTATTTTTTAATTTTTTTAATTATTTAAGTGTTTTTCAACTGCTCTTGAATGTCTCTGATCATCAGTGGAAGGATCTTCTGACAATGAGCTATGGGTGATGAGTGCTGGTGGGAGGGGGGTAGTTAGTTTCTATCACTGTGCACTGCTCTGCCTTAAAACATAGGCACAGCACCAGGACTTTGGGAGCTGTGTGATTGAAAGATATTTGTGTCTACAGTATCGAGCGGGTGGGAAATACCAGGCAGTTGCGCGTTCAGAGGAAACCTGTACCTCATTTCATCCCCACCCTGGACTGTAATAGCCAATGAGCTTGTCTCCCACTTCATTTTACACACAGACTCTGAGAAATGCTCAGCCAGGTTAGGGATGCTCACCGACCCATCAGGAATGCAGGTGCAGCATTCTTAACCAGGCACACCTTCCTTTGTGAGCAGGTAATCCAAGGCTTCAGTTCCTGAGACAGTCTGGCCATACCATGCTGAGAAAGACTATCTTCCAAAACATTCTTCCTTTGTAATAGCCCTCTTATCGACCAGCATGGGCAAGGCGCTCATCCGGGGCACTGGGGTAGCATATAAATACAGCACCGCGTATCGACCGCACAACAGTAGGCTTGGGAACTGCATATCCAGTGAGTGCCATCCAGCATCAAACAAGTGCCCAGCTTCACAATACCTTTCGGCATAGACGCAGCCATCCCAGGATACCGTGCCTGCTCACACTTGCCATCTACCTGTATCCAACGTACCACCTACACCAACACTCTGTCAGGTGGGGAAATCACTTTGAGTCAGGATATTCCAATTAAACAAATGGTATGTGGGGGAAATGCCAGCTCTTAAACTACTTACTCCACAGGAGCCGTTATGGCCCAAGACCCTTAAGGCTGTTATACTCTGGGCTGAGATTGGCTGAAATACACTACCCTCTTCCAGCTCCCCCAAAACAGAATGCTAAAACCCAGGAGGCCAGATAACTTCCTCCAACAGTCTTTCTTTGTCATCAAAGGGATCAATATCAGTGGCATCCCTTCTGTGATGTAGTGAGGAGCCTTTATACAAATTCAGCAATCTGACCCGTTGGTTCAGTGTGCAAATTCAAACGCCAGCCAGCATAGCAGGATCTCCCATCACAAGTCGGCGTTCACCACTTTGTCATTCAGTAATGCAGGGGAGAGACGAATGCACTCGCTCCTGATCAATCACGGGATATTTGGAAAACACAAGTACAAGAATTTCTCCCCAAATGCTCAATTCCTTCTGAAATGTGGGCATCTCATATCTGGAATGAAGATGCCCAAATTCCTACCAAATTTCAACTCAAATCTCATATGGCCACTGAGTTATCCCTGAAACCAATTACAAAAACCATGGGAAAACAAGAAATGAAATAACAGACTAAACACAAACACAAAGCTTAGGCAACACACACAAAATGCTGGTGGAACGCAGCAGGCCAGGCAGCATCTATAGGAAGGAGTACAGTCGATGTTTCGGGCCGTGTGTGTTGCTTGAATTTCCAGCATCTGCAGATTTCCTCGTGTTTGCGTTTTTAAATTTACAAAGCTTAGGCTGTATGCCTCTTATTTAAAACTTCCTATGGAACTGCAAAAAGCTTAAAACATACAGTTAATTTCTCACAGAGAATTAGCCCTTATCAAAGAGCAACTGGTAAAGAAAAAGCAACTGGGTAGAGCCCAGCACATTCACAGTCTCTTAAAGGTCTCTCTCTCTCTCTCTCTCACACACACACACACACACACACACACACACGTATGCGTGCGCACATGCAAACTGACACATGTAGCCACATCTCACATTTTCCCACATTCAAATCATTCACATTCTAGTTACAGGGAAGAGGGATGCAAGTCGAATGACACCCTCCTACAACAATGAGATGCGAATGTACTAACCACACCCCGCGCCCCAATTCCCACTGCTGGTGAACGTTAGCCGATATCCTTTGCAGAGAAACCTGAATGGAATGGAAGGAATCTGTTGGAGGACAAAAGGTCCCTTATCAGCAGCGGACTTGAAGAAAGACCCTTCCCCATCAACAGTCTCCCTTTCTTTCTCCTCCATTGCAGAGAGGATGGGGGTTTTAAACCCCATTTACCTGCTCCTCTGGAACCCCAGCTTTAAGCAACGCTAAAAAACATTTCTTTACGGACCAGCGGGATCCCCCACTCCCTGCCAGCTTATCTAACTTTCATACTTGACAAGGCGCACCCTCTGCTGCGTACTCTAAACCTTTTAATAATTGAATCACTGTACTTACAGGATGACCAACAGCAGGTGCTATTAGAGACAACTCTGCTCCTTTTCTTGGAAGTACTGCCATGTAACCATGTGTCTCGCCATTCCAGATGTTAATTCAATATCACTGGTGGGATGCCACTATCTCAGTGATAAGAGCCCACTGGTGTACAGCTTTAGTACCCTCCCCTACTGTGCTCCATTCCGTTTGGGGTTTTAATTGCCATTCAGCAAGAGCGGGAGACCTAACTTTAACTGCTGCCCTTGCCTGAATCCATAGCTCAGGGGAAGCAAGCAGTATTTTCAGGGCGTTATTGATCTCTTGTTGGGACGATACGTTACTTAAGGCACCTACCTTTCTGTTAGGTAGGATCATTCCAGTAACCCCCTCATCCCATATTCTCAGAAAGCACGCGGCCAAAGACTCCCCAGCCTTTTGTCTGTACCTATCCCCTAAACTCGATAACTCCTTAGTGGAGAATTCTCTGAGCTCCGTTCTCTTGAAAGTGTCCATTGCGCCATGCTCCACACATTCCTGAACCTCCTCCCCTTGTGGATTGATGCCCCACACGGCAGGTCTGGGAACAAAAAATTATTGGCCTGGTCCGTAATGTTTCAGACACACAGGGGAGAAGGTGATCACTTCGAGGATCAAATTGAGGGGTCCGCTCTACCCTCTCTCCCTCATTTTCATCATCTAGACAGATATGCCCCTCTCCCAGCCCCACAGTAGGATCATTGCCTTGTCTCAACATGGCTCGAACCTTAACGGAATCAGGTTCCCAATAGGCCCTTGGAGTTGCCTCTAACTGTGGTATTTTATTAGCCGACAGGCAGAATCAATCAGAATCAGGTTTATTATCACCAGCATGTGACATGAATTTGTTAACTTAGCAGCAGCAGTTTAATGCAGCACATAATCTAGCAGAGAGAAAAAATAATAACAATAAACAAAATAAAAAAATAATAACAACTGTAAATAAAATTTAAAAATTAATAATAAACAAGTAAATCAATTACATATATTGAATAGATTTTTTAAAAACATGCAAAAACAGAAATACTGTATATTAAAAGAAAAATGAGGCGGTGTCCAAAGATTCAATGTCCATTTAGGAATCAGATGGCAGAGGGGAAGAAGCTGTTCCTGAATCACTGAGTGTGTGCCTTCAATCTTTTGTACCTCCTATCTGATGGTAACAGTGAGAAAAGGGCATGCCCTGGGTGCTGGAGTTCCTTAATAATGGACGCTGCCTTTCTGAGACACTGCTCCCTAAAGATGTCCTGGGTACCTTGTAGGCTAGTATTCAAGATGGAGCTGACTAGATTTACAATCTTCTGCAGCTTATTCTGGTCCTGTGCAGTAGCCCCTCCATACCGGACAGTGATGCAGCCTGTCAGAATACTCTCCACGGTACAACTATGGAAGTTTTTGAGTGTATTTGTTGACATGCCAAATTTCTTCAAACTCCTAATAAAGTACAGCCGTTGTCTTGCCTTCTTTATAACTACATCAATATGTTGGGACCAGGTTAGATCCTCAGAGATCTTGACACCCAGGAACTTGAAGCTGCTCACTCTTTCCACTCCTGAGGATTCCTCAATGAAGATTGGCTATCTATATATTCATATCTTCTAACTTCATAGCCCTACTCTGTGCCATCAATAGTGAGTCACTCAGAGCAATACAGCGCTGAGCGAGATCTTCAAATTCATTCTTAAGATTTGATATCGTTTTATACTGATGTTTTACCGTTGTTGCAAACAGCCAGAAAACATCCCGCCAGTTCTCTTTTCTTCTGAGAAAATCCTCTGATTTAAATATAGAAATAATGTGATGTCCCAATTCAACCCCAGTGAAATCTAACTGGTCTGAACAATCTATTGGCACCCTGTAATCTATTGCCATCCTGAGAACTTCCAAAGCCTTCACTATTATCTGTCTGGCCTGGGACTCTGCACCTCTCAAACAGGGGGCCCCTCTTTTAAATAACCGCTTGAAAAATACACTTCTGCTCAAAAAAACCACACCCTGCTCGCAGTGCTAAATGTAATGGTCAGTCAGGTCCATGGGTCTGGCAAGTGATACAGAAAGCACTCTCTGCGAAGAAGTATATTAATCATTTATTTACAAACAGTAAAAACTATCAAACATTCAGACACTACAAAACTGAATACTCAACATAATTAAAAGTGCTCACCGATCACACCTTCCCAATGGCCTCGCCTTAAACAAACAAGAAGAGAGCAAGCCCCTTCCGTGTGCTATTTTAAATACCCAGGGTATTTGAAACTGGACGCCAGACATCTATCCAATGGGAAAAGCAGCTGCAGCTTCTAAACTAACCAATCACAATGGAAGTGACTTTCGACAATCAAAGAAGGCACTCTCCCACAGGACAACTACCCCCAGAGTCTAGCATCCTTCTATGATAGGGACAATTTACAGTGGCCAATTAACTATGCAAACCATGTGTCCTTGGCATGTGGAAGGAATCTGGGGCAGGTGGACGAAACCTGAACAGGCACAGGGTGAATGTTGGAACACCTGTAATGAGAGAATTATGGATGGTGGTGAACCCAAGTGCAGAGTAAGGTCTAGAATTAACTCAGACTCAAAATAAACAAGACAACAAAAACAAAATTCAAAGGTGAAATCAGAAACAGTAGTTCTAGAATTCTGGTTTAAGATGGAACTGGTGAATCTTAGAGACTTCGAGCTGGTGGCTAATGAAACAAAGAAAACAACAAAATACTTTGTTCATCACTCTTTTTCTGGTAAATGATCATCACAAACAATGGCATGTAACTTCCCTTTGGTCTTGGAGGTAATTTGACATGGCAAATCCATGGCGAAGCAAGGCAGTAGGCCTGTTGCCAAAAACAAGGAAGACCCAAGGTTCAATCGGATTAAGTGCTGGGCAGAATCGGAAAGGTCAAATCGAGGCAGCAGTGTCCATGCCCCCGAGTGCACCAAAGTGACTCAACCCGATGTTTGGATGATGATTTAAGCACCATGCCAAATCAGAAAGATTGGGTATAGGCCGAATCGAGGTGTTAGGGTCCAGGTCCAAGAGTGTGCCAAAGCAACTGGACCCAATGTCCAGATGATTTAAGCACCAGGCCAAAGAGAAAATGTCAAGTTGTCGGGGCCCGAGGTGAGGGACAGACCAGTTCAGTTTGCTGCTCTGTATTGCTCTGAACTGAGGGTCTACAGACAGGACTATATGGACTTCAGTTCAGAACTCTATTTACTTGTGCTTAGTGTTTGCATGATTTGATTTTTTTCTCTGCACGCTGGGTGTTTTACAGTTTTTTTTTATGGGTTTCTTTGTTCCGTGGCTGCCTGTTAGGAGATAAATCTCAAGGTTGTATAATGTATACATACTTCAATAATAAATAGATATTGAACTTCAGAAATGGATTTCAAATGGTTGAGCACTGAGAGCTTAGCACGAGGCCTCTAAGTACAGACTGTCCATGAAGGAATGTGGCAGGGAATAATTGATAGTCTGACTCTTAAAGGTACAGCAGCAACTAATCATACTCCTGAGAATTGGAGCGGTGAAATTCAGATGCCTACCATTGATCAATCAGGAACATGATAACTCCATCTAGACGGCTTTGGAAGTCAGGACTGAACCTGAAGCTTTGAGGCAGCAGTTCTGCTAATTGTGTCCAATCACTGCACTGGGAATCATTCAGTCACACACTGACAGAAATCAGTGGCTCGAGCTGGTCACAGTTGGAGTGGGGTGAACTTGCAGAGAAAGGTGTGGAGCTTCTGTTGTCCTAGGGCAGGGGTGTCAAACTCATTTTAGGTCACGGGCCAGATTGAGCAAAATGCAGCTTCATGTGGGCCAGATCAGTCGGACGCGTGCGAACGCAGCTTTCGTTGCCTCCGTTTTTTCAGCCTGCTCTCATGTGTCTCAGTCTCTGCTATAACTACAAAGTGTTTCCCTTTACAAATTCCGTTTCTTATGAAGAAGACTGCCGAGCAAGACTGCCGAATAAACACTAAAAACCCTGAAAACCTGGTACCTGAATAAACTCAGCATTAGCCATATCATACGCCATAGGCGCTTCGATTACTGGGGCCAGCTTTAATAGTAATTAGATATTATCTCGCGGGCCAAAGATAATTCCACCGCGGGCCGGATTTGGCCCGCAGGCCTTGAGTTTGACATATATGTCCTAGGGTCATAAAGCATCGCAGCAGGCTGTTCAGCTCTCTGCAGTCATTCTGATCATCAGGCGCTCATTCACACTAAGCCCACCTCCCTGCACTTAGCCCATATACTTATATGACTTAGTGATCAATTCCTTATCCAGAGACTTCTTAATTGTGTGGGTCAACCTCAATTCAACCATTCCTTTGGCAGTACATTTCAAGTCCTTACCTCTTGGGTAGAAGAGGTCTCCCTCAGATCCCCTCTGAATTTCTTCCCTCTTATCTTCAATCTATGTTCCTTTTCTAGTCTACCTCTGTTGTAGGGAAAAGTTTCCTTTGGTCTATTAATTTATATCATCATAATTTTATATATCTCAGTTATGTCTACTCTTTACCTTCTCTGCTGCAGGGAGAACACTTCTAGATTCTGCAACCTCTGTTCCTAACTAAAATGTTCCATCCCAAGCAACATCCTGTTGAATCTTCTCTGGACCCTCTCTAGCACAATCACATCCGGTGTATACTGTGGTATCCATAAATGCATGTCAGCATTCTTGTTGAGACCTAATCAGACTTCCATGATGCTGGAGTATAACCTCCCTGCTTTTGTATTCAATACCCTCCATGCTATCCATTTTCAACTCAACCAATCGTGCTCCTACATCCACGTGTAAATCATTCATGTATTATAAACTGCCCAGCATTAGTCACAGACATCCTGTCACTAAAACAATCCTCTATTATCACCCTTCATTTTCTATGGCCAGGCCCATTTTGGATTGACTATGCCAAATTGCTGTGGTGCCAATGGGTCTTAACCTTCTTGTCTGGTCTCTCATGTGAGACCTTGTCAAGGCTTTACTGAAGTCTATGCATAGCATATCTATTGTATTACCCTCACTGATACACTTAGTTACCTCTTCACATAATTCATTCAGATTGGTCAGAGAGGGTCTTCCTTTGACAAAGCCATATCAGCTGTCTCCAATTAAGTTGTCAGTCCAAATGATCATTGATCCTGTCTGTCAATATTTTCTCCTACAACTCCCCTCCTACTGACTTGGTCAAGTCTCCTGAAATAAGAAATGCTCCTTACACGGACCAGACAGAGGCAAACAACATCTGTTTCTGCTCCCAATCATATCAGAGCTGTGTTTGTGGACAGCCATAAGCCTTTCAGACAGCTCATAGCATTAACCACCTCCACCACAACTTTCCCCTTGTTAAATAAGTGGCCCACGGTGAGTATTTGGACTCACACAACGAGAGGGGAGAATGCTTGTATGACCCATCAACAGGCAGTCAGCATAGAAGTGAAATCCTATCCCTGTGTCAATCAGTGCCTTCCGGAGAAAGGGAATAAAACTGGAGAGAAAAAAACAGATAAAATCATGGATTTTCATTTCCTGGCTCACTCCTGCCTTCATTATGAAGTTGAACATGTTTTAAATGACTGCGGAAACAAAAATGGCACGTTGTATTGTAAATCAGACTGGAGATTCCCTGATTTTTTTAAGGATAATTTTCCAAAGTTAATGCTCCATATTCAAGGAAAGAAACATCTGACTTTCCGCTCAGACTGTATGGTTGACGTGTACACCACCGCACATGTGATTTCCATTGTCCTATTTTTCTAACCTCAGTTTAAGGTTCTTGCTCTGTAATAGGAGCAGTCTCTAGAGACTGGTTGATTTCTTGATTGAAAGTTGTTGGGCTGTGCACTGCTGATGTGACCGGTTTATGGATTGAGCTGCTTTCTGGGGCTGTGAAACAGATGGTGCCCTAATGGCAGTTCTCTACATTACTGAGGGAAGTGTTGGGAGATCAGGGTGGAAGGTCCGAGAAAGTGACCTCACTAACTTGGAAAAGTTCTGGATGGAATTTAGAAACTTGTGGGCATATTTACAGAGCTTTCCCTCCTTCCCCCATTGTGAATCCATTAATAACTAACGTTTTACACTAGGGAACTATACTTTGACAAGCGTTCTTTGTTGTACTGCTCAGAAAAGGCAACCAGGCTATTTTCAACATTCATCATCCAATTTTGATAGAAAGTCCTCACTGAATTTTGAAGAATGAAATATATAACTCGGCACAGTCCTCCTCATCCTGCCTGCTTTGAAAACACGTTATGTCATTTTGTGTGGAACCTAGTGGGTAGCACTCCTCATCTTTGATTCAGGAAGTTATGTGTCTAAGTCTCATTCCAAAAGAGAAGCACAAAAATCTAGATAGATGCTCTGGGAGAGTACTGAACAAAAGGTGAATTGTTGTTGGATTGTTCTTACGGAAGACAGATTAAACCAAGACTCCATTCACCTTCACATAGAAATAAGTCACATGAATCTATTGCAAAGAAAAAAATCAGTTATCCATCATGACTCAGCCAATATTTATCACACAATTCATAATTCACTTGACAATTAACAATTAACTTGATATTAACTACTATTTCTTTGTTGTTTGAGGGAAATTGTGGTTGAATATCCAAAGTTCAAAGTACAAAGTACATTTATTATCAAACTATATATACATCATACAACATTGAGATTCATCTCCTTACAGGCAGCTACAATATAAGAAACTTGAAAGAACCTGTAAAAAAAAACCAACACCAAATGCATAGAGAGAGATTTAATAAAAAACACAAATCATGCAAACAATAAAATAAAGCAAGAGCATTCAGAACTAATGTGAACCCATAGACACGAAGCCCTGAGCAGGCCTACAGCCTCAGCCACAGTGCTGCGGAGAGTGGACTAAATGTCGCAGAGCAGTGAGCAGAACCAGCCCATCTCAAAAGTAAAGCTTTTTGACAATTTGTGACTAATGTAAGACAATATATAAAAGCTAACTTTTGTGTTTGTGTATCTAAGTAACAGTGGCTCCTGTCCTTTCAAAGGAGGTGAAAGTCTAGGGGTAAGGGTATGTATAATATAATCTGCAGTTATTAAATTAACTGAATTTCATAAATATTTTTGAACTGTTTAAAAATGCCCTTAAGTGACTTAGTGCTTCTGAGATTTTTATTATTTGATTTATAATCAAAATCAATTAACCTGAAAAAATATTAGCTTTCAAATATTTCAGAATATCAGAAGATATTGAGAAATATTAAGTTTTGATTGGTTTAACAGTGGTCTAATCTGGAAGGCAGGGTTTAACTGGCTGTCCATATTTTTTAACTCTTTCAGAACAGCTCTTGTTACTCCCACCTACACAAACCCTCCTTCAAGATAAGATACTGTTTAAGCAATCCCAGGTTCTTTTCTTTGTAGCCTTCTGTTATTATTCCATCAGGTCTGCCAGTAAAAATGCTTCCACTTAAATTATAAACAGAACACGTGGCCTCGCTAAATATTTGAAGGGTCGCAGGAGGAGAATTGGATCAGTGCACAGTGTCTGAGTGTCTGTGAACTTGTATCCCAGTAATCTGTCAATACTCGGGTGATGTGAAACTCAGCATATTAAAGAAAATATCGTATGAGCCACCCTTGTTATTATCATAACTGAGATTTTTCCTGGAATTAGGGGAAAGGATTGTGCAGCCTTTGTAATTGTTTTCCATCCTGAATATTCTCAGATGTCCCCATTTAAACACCTCTAGACATCATCAGGGACCCCCACCACCCAAGGCATGCTCTCTTCTTGCTGCTGCCATCAAGAAGGCACAGGAACCTTACGACTTACAACACCAGGTTCAGGAACAGTTACTAACACTCAACCATCAGGCTCTTGAACCAAAGGGGGTAACTTCACTCAACTTCACTTGTCCCATCACTGAAATGTTCCCACAACCAATGGACTCACTTTCAAGGACTCTTCATCTCATGCTCTTCTTGATAGTTATTGTTTATTTATTTATTATTTCTTCTTTTTGTATTTGCACAGTTTGTTGTCTTTTGCACATTGTGTGATCTTTTATTGATACTGTAATGGTTATTATTTGATAGACCTATTGAGTTTGTCCACAAGAAAATGAACCTCAGGGTTGCATATGGTGACACGTACACAGATAGTGACGTATAAAAAGTATTCAACCCCTTGGAAGTTTTCATGTTTTATTATTTTACAACATTGAATCACAGTGGATTTAATTAAGCTTTTTTTGAACTTTGAATTACCTAAACTGAAAATTATGAGAAAAAATTACGAGGTATAACTGGTCTCTTGCACTCCTTTGAAGTGATTTCTCAGGTGTCAAGTCAAGTCAAGTCACTTTTATTGTCACTTCAACCATAACTGCTGGTACAGTACATAGTAAAAATGAGACAACGTTTCTTCAGGACCATGGTGTTACATGACGCAGTACAAAAACTAGACTGAACTACATAAAAAACAACACAAAAAAAAACCACTCTAGACTACAGACCTACCCAGGACTGCATAAAGTGTACAAAACAGTGCAGGCATTACAATAAATAATAAACAAGACAACAGGTGTGGATTGGTCTCTACATGAAAAAGGTAAAGGTATAGTATAAAGTTCCAGATGTAAATCAGAACAACACCCCAATCCCACTGATTTCCAATTCTGTTTTTTACTTTCAGTAGGACGTTAATCAAATGTCTCAGTTTTCCAATCTCAGGTTCAATATTTGCTATTGTAGCTCCCCTTACATAGAGATTTCTTCCCCAGCATCTGCTCCACTTTTCACTTCTCCCAGATCTTTAGGCTTCTCCAATCTGGTCTTTAGCACTCTGCTGAATTTAATCATGATGAAATCGGCAGCATGCTATAGACTGCCTGTGTATTACCCTTTGGGACTCGCAATGTGGTCTTTGGAATATGGAAAGATGCAGAGAAAAAAAGACAGTTGTTGCTAACCGCTGCACTATATTTCATCTTAATCCACTCCACTGCTACCTCATTTAAAATATTTCTTAAATGTCTCTATTTGGCAGAATCTCGACGGCTCCTGGTGTAGCAGCTACTTGAAAACAAACCAAAGCCTCTGAGAGACTGAGTACGGCAGACCACACTGTCTGACGCACTTCCAAAGTAACTATGTTTTAAGTCAAAATAAAATATGTTCAATCCGTTATTACGAAACCAGCAAAGATGAATGGTTTTTTAGCAATAAAAAACCAATGAAACCAAATTAGCGAATTAATGAAGACTGTAAATAAGCAAAGTTAGCAGGACTAAGTGTAATTAGTGGTCAGCAAAAAATTGCCTTTAACTCTCAGCAAGACTAAAACCAATTAACTTTGACAAAGTGTGAATTCATAACTATACTCATTGGCTTCTACCATGTTTCAACACACATGACAAATTACCCATAATAAACACACAACACAAAATACAATACAGATCAAACAGAAGATAGATACGTGGCACCTACACCTGGTTTTGTCTAGATTTGAACCCTTAGGCTTCTCAGTTTATGAGTGCTGGTGTCTAAGTCTAGTAACTAAGACAGACAACTTCAGTGACACAACTGGTACCAAACTGTATTGGTCTCTGACATTCCTTTAGATTCCTCAGCTGCTTGGAGAGAGGGAGGCAGCTGTATGGGCAACATTTTGCTCTCATATCAAACCGACCTGGTTTGCGTGTCTTGTAGACGGCTAGGCCGCAATATCCATGGTCAATCCTGACCAATGGAGGGCCTCACTACTGAGTTCCCCCAGCAGTTTGTGTGTGTTGCTCAATGTTTCCAGCATCTGCAGAATCTTTTGTCTGTGCAAACAAACCCTAGCTTGTGTTCCCAAATCAATACCCCAACCTTCAGTGGCTCCTTCCTCTTCCAAGGCCATGACAGTGATATGGCATCACTCGACAGTTTCCAATTCCCTCAGTGTATATAAAACAGCCATACAAAGAGTTGAGAAGAGTCAATCCTTTATGCTTAAATCATAATGTAACATGGTTTAATGGAATGCAGCTGATAAGTTCAGTCCATATTAGCTGAAAAAATCACCAAGAATTTATCGGACATAGCGAAATAACCTCCGGCAGCTGTCACTTACTGCGGATGGTGTCAGCCTGTAACTAAGGATCTTCAACAGGAATCCTACTGAAACCCATCTCTGTGATGTCAAGGATGTAGACAGTGTGACCATTGCAACAGGTGGGTCTCCTGTTGGTATCTGACAACACTCAGCACACGATGTTCTGGCATTTCCTCCTGCCTGTTAATGAGTCATCTGTTTTGCAGTTTGACGAACTGCCTGGTTTTGTTTCACAATAGAATAACAGTTAAAGATAAACTAATGAGAAGGGAAGAAAGTGATGGATCTATTAGCTTCTTATTGGCAGCCTCTCTTCATTTGAATGAAGGAACATAGCCACACGGGGACCTACTCAATATGTTATAGATCTGAAAAGTGAAGATGCATTATTTCATGTCAAAATGTGTCGATATGGCTAGGTTAATAGCTCTTTCCCCTCTGGGACAAGGTGATCCTGGGTGTCTGCTCCACACCAGCACTTGAGATTCTAATCATGACTGATAGTTCAAAGCTATACAAGGGAGTGTAGCACAGTTGCAGGTAAAGTTTTTCAGGACAGGTAACATAAATGGGGTCCATTTGGATAGATTGAGGCCTCATTGAAGAATAGACTGACTTAGATATTACCTTTCTGGACTCAGTCAAACAGCAATAAAGATATTTTCACATTCAGCCCCTGTTGGGATGCAGTAAAAGCATGAGACATCCTAATAGTATCTAGGTGGCATCTACTCACTTATCCAAAAATTAAAATTAAATAGAAACAGAAAATGCTGGATTGTACTCTTTTTCTCTCTGCAGATGATGCCAGACCAGCTAGTTATTTGCAGTATTTTTATTTCAAGTTTTAAGTCTTTAATTTCATATGCATATTATGAGGAGGGAGATATTTGCAGCCTTGAAGCACATTAAGGTGGCCCCTGGACCTTATAGGAGGCCAGGGAAGAAATTACAGAGTCTCTTGTAGAAATATTTGCCTTGTCTTTAGCCATTGGTGAAATTCTAGAAGAGTAGTGAATGTTGTTTCATTGTTCAAGTATAGCTAAGACAGGCCAGGGAACTACAGGCTGGTGAGCCTGACTTCAGTTGCAAGGAAGTAAAGGGAGAGTGCTAAGGGAAAGATCTACTATGACTTGGATAGTCAGCACGGTTTTGTGTATGGGAGCTCTTGTCTAATGAATTTGATGAGTTTTCAGAAAAGGTAACTACAAGAATAGGTGAAGACAGGACAGTGGATGTTGTCTAGATGGACTTTAGTAAGACCCATGACAAGGTTCCGCATGGCAGGCTGGTCTAGAAGGTTAGGTTGCATGGGATTCAGGAGAAGCTGGCAAGATGAGTTCAGGATTGGCTCAACGATACAAAACATGGGTTGTTGTGAGAGGGTCCAGTACATAAATGCTATTACAAAGAAAGCACAACAACACCTCTACTTTCTTAGAAGTTTTGAAAGATTCAGCATGTCATCTAAAACTTTGACAAACCTTTATAGATGTTCGGTGGAGAGTATATTGATTGCTTGCCTGGTATGGAAACACCAATGTCCTTGACTGGAAAAGCTCACAAAAAGTAATGGATACAACTCAGTCATTCATGGGTAAAGCCCGCTCCACCATTGAGCACATCTACATGGAGCACTGTTGCAGGAAAGCAGCATCCATTATCAAGGACTCCCACCATCCCGGCCATGCTCTATTTTTGCAGCTGCCATCAGGAATGAGGTACAGGAGCCTCAGGATCCACCCCACCAGCTTCAGGAACAGTTATTACCCCTTAACCACCAGCTCTTGAACCAGAGGGGAGAACCACTCAACTTCACTCACTCCATCACCGAACTGTTCCCACAACCTATGGACTCACTTTCAAGGACTCTTCATCTCATGTTCTCAAAATTTATCATTTACTACTACTTATTATTATTATTATTATTATTATTATTATTATTATTATTATTTTGTTTCTTTTTGTATTTGCTAGTTGTTTTTTGTACATTGAGTGTTTGTCCATATTGTTGGGTGCAGTCTTTCATTAATTCTATTTTGTTTCTTGTATATACTGCAAAGAAATGAATCTCAGGGTCGTATATCATAACATATATGTATTCCAATAATAAATTTACATTGAACTTGAACTTTGAATGGTCTCGGCCCAAAACATTGACTATCATCTGCAGAAAGAAACTCAGTCAACACCTCAGGTCAAGGATACTTTGTCAGATGAATTCATATGAAAGATCCTGACCTGAAGTATTAGCAATTTCTAGTATTAACAATTTCCTTGACAGGTGCTGCCTGGCTGCCAGATATTTCCAAAATCTTTTTGTTTTTATTTCAGTTTCTTAACATCTTCAGTTTTATGAGACCTGATAGAAGGGTCTTGGCTCAAGATGTCAACTCTTTGGGCTGAGCTCCCCCAGCATTTTGTGTGTCATTTCCTGGATTTCTAGCATCTGCAGTATCGTTTACATTTGTTGTTGTCCCTTTCTGTGGCCTGTGGCGCATCGGGCGGCAACCTTGCCATTTCTTTAGCTGAGTTGCTAGATTGACAACCAACCTGGCACAGATGGTAAGCGTGCAAGGAGCTGGCCAGATTCGAACCTGTGACCACTTAAATCGAAGTCCGGTGCTTGCTTTGGCTTACACCACTGGCCAGCCAATCTTTTATGCTTATTATCTTTATATTCAGAGTTCACAATTAGTGCTCTGCAGGAATAAGCTCAAAATTCCACAGCCAAAAAATTTACATTTATCTAATTAAATAACTCTGATATTAAAATAGTAGTATTAACATTTTGAAGTGTTGGGGATTGGAGGCCAGAAAGCAAGGGATGAAGGTGTGAAAATGCAAGATAGGTTACAAACAGATTTTTGGATAAACCATGGGTTCAGAAAGGTTGAAGCGAGCGCAAGAAATGATGAGCGTACTCCATTATTCTTTACTGTGGATTATTTGATAGGGTGGATATGGAGAGGATGTTTGGTATGGTGGGAGAGTCTGGGACCAGAGGACACAGCCTTAGGATAGAGTGGCATCTTTTTGGAATGAAGATGAGGAGGAATTTCTTTAGCCAGAGAGCAGTGAATCTGCAGAATTCGTTGCCATGGGTGGCTGTGGAGCCCAAGTCTTCATGTATATTTCAGACAGAGGCTGATAGACTCTTAATTGGTCAGGGCATGAAGCAATATGGGGGGAAGGCAGGAGATTGGGGCTGAGAGGGAAAATGGGTCAACCATGAGGAAAGGTGAAGATATTCTATGGGCCAAATGGCCTAATTCTGCTCCTGTATCTTATGGTCTTATACGTAATTAGGCAACAGAAGAGTGTTTTTTCCAGGGACACTGTCAAACTGAACCTGATCCTTTGCTCACTATGTATCTAAGCATCAAACCAATATTCCCCCAATTACAGCTCCCATAATTTTTCCCAGTTAAAATCAGCAATCCAGGACTGAACATAATCTTACCTTCTCATGCATAGCTCAATCCCACATCGGGCATTACATTTAAAAGATTTGCCAATAGTAGTGTTACTTTCTCACAGAAGTTCAATATTGAGAGAAGGTCTTAACCGGACTGCTCAAAATGAGACTATTTAGTTTGCTTTTTCATGTTCCTACTGAGTTACTGAGTTGCTCTTTTCTTTGGAGTATTTTTAAACCACAGTACAGGGGACATCCCAAAGGAATTTATCTGGAGGGAAGTTCCTTTGTCTAAGCTCAGAGAATTACAAATATACAACCGACAAAACATAATTCTCAAGGCACCCTGGGCTGAATGAGAAGCTCTGCCGAGGCTAGTTCCGTCTCTCACACTGTCAGGCCAAGGAGCTTCTTACAAATTTTCTCTTTCCTCTGGTGATATAATCAAATCCCACTGCTTCTCAAAAACACACAGGCAGTTGATAAAATTAGTCATGATCCGAAGTGCTCTGAGAAGCAGAACTGAAGGTGAGACCCTATACTTCTAATGGAAGATTGTCACAGCTTGAGAGAGTGAAGATGGCTGTTGTGTTCGCTTGGATAATGTGCAGCTCAAAGAGGATTTTATAAAGTAAATTATACAATTAGAGAGAGTGGACAAAGTTTCTGACAATAACCTTACCGGGTTGTGATACCATTTTAATTAACTGCAATATCCTGTCACTACGTGCCAACATGACTTAGTAATAGAACTTCCGTCTTTAAATCAGGAAGCTTTAGATTCAAACCCCGCTGCCGGATGTAAGCAGATAATCTGGGCCAACGACTACAGTACAGTACTGAGCGCTGGACTGTCAGAAGTGCCACCTTTCAAGTGAGGTATTAGACTACTGAATTTAAAATGGAAAAAAAAACTGGAAATAAAATACCATTTTAAACAATTTACCATTTAGAATGGTAACTTGTGCTTACTTGAATGTATCTCAGATTTATCACTATCAAAAAAAAAGATTTTTAACAAAGGAAAATATTGGAAATATCTAGCAGACCAGGCAGCATCTGCAGAAAGATCAGTCAATACCTCCGGTCTAGGAAACATTGTCAGGTGAATTCTTATGAAGGATCCTGACCTGAGTCATTGACAATGTCTTTGACAGGTGACGCCTGGACTGCTAGATACTCCCAGCATCTTTTTTATTTCAGAATTTCAACATCATCAGTTTTATGAGTCCCGAGGAAGGGTCTCGGCCCAGAATGTCGATTCTTTATTGCTTTCAATGGATGCTGCCTGATCTGCTGAGTTCCTCCAGCATTTCTTTAGTTATTTCAGTTTAATGGGTTTTTTTCTACAAAAATTGTTTTCTATTCTTGCTATGTGTAGCTCTTGGAGCTTCTTTTATCAAACAGAGTAAGTAAAATGCTAATATTCATACATAAAGTGATTTTATTGCTGTGACGTCTCAGGGTCACTCAAAGGACCCTGTCAGGAAATATTGATAATGTGGACTCACAGGAGAATAACAAAGCTGTGGAGCAAAAGCTTCATCAAAGAGATACTGAATGCATTAAAGGTATGACTGAAAGAAGGAAAGAATGGTGGAGAGGTTCTGGAAGCGAACTCCAGACCTGACCACTTTATCAGTTGAAATAGCCACCACTGATCACTAGCAGAAAATTGGGGATGAACAAAGGGGCTAGAAATGGAGGAAGGGAGTGGTCTTGAAAGGGTGATTGGCTGGAGGAAACTACAGAGGTAGGAAGAAGTATTTGAATTGAATTTTTTGGTTGAGAATTTATAACAATTTTACTCTTCAGCAAGGAAATCTATCGATTCTGAACTACTTAGGTATGTGTCAAAATGTGAAAGACATGCTGAGAGCATTAAAAGTGAGGGGATATTAATACTGGGAAGGAAACAGCATCTTAATTGATGCAACACGCACAACACGCTGGAGGAACTCAGCAGGTCGAGCAGCATCTGTGGAAACGAACAGTCAACGTTTCGGGCCGAGACCTTTCGTCAGGACTGAAGAGGGAAGGGGCAGGGGCCCTATAAAGAAGGTGGGGGAGGGTGGGAAGGAGAAGGCTGGTAGGTGGCAGTTGAAAAACCAGTAAGGGGAAAGATCAAGGGGTGGGGGAGGGAAAACAGGAAGTGAATAGTCAGGAAAGGTGAAGAAGGAATGTAAGGGGAAAGCACTATGGATAGTAGAAGAAGGTGGAATCATGAGAGAGGTGATAGGCAGCTGGAGGAGGAGGCAGAGTGAAACTAGGAAGGGGGAAGGGAGAGGGAGGGAAGTACCGGAAGTTGGAGAATTCAATGTTCATGCCAAATCTTCCAAAAGACGTTTCATGTAGAGTTCTTTTAGAAAAGAACAGGGCAAAACCAACAAGTCATTATTATGACTGAGGCGATGTCAGTGGCCATATTATGACACTAAGAGAAGAGAGTTCTCATAGAAGCCAAATGTAGGGCCCATGACTTTAGTAATTAGTCAGATCTGAATCTATACTTTTCATGAGGTCAGTCTTTTGTTATTCCATTTTTTGTTAAGCTTTTTGGCATGAACATTGAATTCTCTAACTTCCAGTAATTCCCTCCCCCTCCCTTCCCCCATCCTAGTTTCACTCTGCCTCCTCCTCCAGCTGCCTATCACCTCTCTCATGATTCCGCCTTCTTCTACTACCCATAGTGCTTTCCCCTTACATTCCTTCTTCACCTTTCCTGCCTATCCACTTCCTGTTTCCCCTCCCCCACCCCCTGATCTTTCCCCTTACTGGTTTTTCACCTGGCACCTACCAGCCTTCTCCTTCCCACCCTCCCCCCACCTTCTTTATAGGGCCCCTGCCCCTCCCTCTTCAGTCCTGACGAAGGGTCTCTGCCTGAAACATTGACTGTTCATTTCCACGGATGCTGCCCGAACTGTTGAGTTCCTCTACCGTGTTGTGCGTGTTGCTTTAACCCCAGCATCTGCAGTGTACTTTGTGCTTACGATCTTAATCGATGCGGTGGGGCTTATAGGTTCCAGGTGAACCAAAGTACAGTAAAGCTCTCTTTATTCTGTTTCAACAGTGCACATTAACCAGCACTCAAAGGAGCATTAATACTTTAGGCTCCACTACAGAGGGTAAGACAGTAAGATTTTCCATTTACTATGTGCTCACACGAGCTAAGTACCAAATCTTCCAAAAGACATTTCATGCAGAGTTCTTTAGGAAAAGAACAGGGCAAAACCAACAAGTCATTATTACAACTGAGGCGATGTCAGTGGCCATATTATGACACTAAGAGAAGAGAGTTCTCATAGAAGCCAAATGTAGGGCTCACGACTTTAGTAATTAGTCAGATCTGAATCTATACTGTTCATGAGGTCAGTCTTTTGCTATTCCATTTTTTGTTAAGCTTTTTGATCTGTAGAAACTGCCTTTTCATCCATGGTTTGGGGTTATCATCGATAAGGTCATTATTTATTGTCCATTTCATATTATCCTCAGGTTTTCAGACACATTTCCTGCTATGGCGGAAACTTGTGAACTGAGTGAGTATTGCAGTATATTAGGGACCCAAAGAAGCTTTTATTGCTCACCTCTCCTGTTGAATTCTTCTCTCATCCAGAAGAGAGAGAGAGCCTGTCTGAAATATCTGTGTTGGGTTATGGACTGGCATTTTCTGATGACCTCTGGATCAAAGTCTCTTTGGGGGATTTTACTGTTGCTTGCCTGCTTGGGGGAGGGGGAGGGGAGGGTCGATGCTTCTGTTGCTACTTGTGCATGGGAGAGGGTGGGGGACTTTGGGGTTCTGAGGTTTCTGCGAAGAATAAGAGTTTCAAGTTGTATATTGTATACGTTCTCTGACATTAAATTGAACCATATGGACCATTTGATATGAACTCCTCTGCGCATATCCTAATTCAAGCCTTTCCACCAAAATATCAAACTATTTGCACCAGAAATTTATAGTTTTCATTCCTGTATTTGAATCCATCTATGTTGTTGCCTCCCCCAGCTATAGTATCTCCTCCAATCTTACAAACACTTCAAACCTCAGCCTACTTTGAGCCTGATTCTTATGACACCAACCTGTAACCTTTAATTGTTTAAATCTTTTAACTTTTCAATTCTTTCTCCTCGTCTCCTGTGACTGTCTACCTCTCTCCTCATGTTTGATATTTCTACAAACAAAGCCAAAGTTCAAAGTACATTTATTATCAAAGTTTGTATACATTATACAACCTTGGGATCTGTCTGCTAACAGGCAGCCACAAATCAAAGAAACCCAAAAACAAATCCCATATATGCAGTATGAAAAAAGACTGTCTCACACCAAATGTGCAGAGAATAAAAAACACATCATGTCCATAAGAAAATAAAAGAATAAAAAAGACCGTCAAACACCCAATGAGCAATGAAAAAAAACTTCTTGCAAATAGTAACCGCAAGCAAATAGTGTTTCTGAACGGAAGTCTACAAAAGAGTCCATAGTTCAGCGCAGACCGAGTAAACGGAGTGGAGCAGCAACCTTCAGACTCTGACACCCTGACCTTTTCAATCTGGCCCAGCTCCATCTGAACATCCTTTATGGCCTCATCCTAACTATTCCTTATGTACAGTTATGCTTTGCTTTACAATCATTCCAATTCTGAATTTTCACGAAAACACAATTGTCTCCTCAGGATATCTGTCCCCAATTTACAAATCTATTTTTTTTGTTATAACAAGTGGAGTGCTACTCTCCACCTAGAGTAAAGCCCCTAACACATACCATATCCACACATGTGCCATTTCCATTTACAAAACTTTACTTAACATATAAACACAAACAAATCTGCAGACATTGGAAATCCAAAGCAACACACGCAAAATGCTGAAGAAATTCAGCAGGTCAGGCGGCATCCATGGAGGTGAATAAACGGTTGATGTTTCAAGATGAAACTCTTCTTCAGGACTGGAAAGGAAGGGGGAAGTTGTGAGAATAAAAAGGTGGGGCTGGGGAAGAACGATAGCTAGAAGGTGATAGGTGATGCCAGGTGGGTGGGAAAGGTAAAGGGGCTGGAGATGAAGGAGAGGAGTGTGGACCACAAGAAGATGGACACCAGGGGAGGTGAAAGGCAGGTGTGAAGAGATAAGAATCAAGAGTGAGGAATAGAAGAAGAGGGGATGGGGAGGGATTTTTTTTTACAGGAAGGTGAAATTGATATTCATGCCATCAGGTTGGAGCCTACCCAGACGTAATATAAGGTGATGCTCCTCCACCCTGAAGTGATCTCATTGTGGCACAAGATGACACCATGTGTCTGCCACGTCAGAATGCGAATGGGAGTTGTAATTAAAATATTGGGGGACCAGAAGATTTCGGTCTTGGAAGACGGAATAGAGGTGCTCAGAAAAAAACGGTCCCCCAATTTACAACAGGTCTCACCAATGTAGAAGGGGCTGCATTGGGAGCACTGGATACAATAGATGGCCCCAGCAGATCTGCAGGTGAAGTGTTGGAAAGACTGTTAGGGGCTGATGCACCATCAATAACTCTCGGAGACGTGAGGCGAGATATAGGCTTTTATTGGCTGGAAGAAAGAACAAGCAGCAAGTGACCACCACACAACATCCTGGAGACTGAGGGAGGAGCAATGCCTCCAATCGCCTTTATACCGGGGTCTGTGGAAGGAGCCACAGGAGCAGTCAGCAGGGGGGGCGTGTCCAGACAGGTATATGTAGTTCACCACAGGGGCCCTGAATGGAGGTGAGGGAAGACGTGAATGGGCAGGTGAAGCACTTGCCGCTTGCAGGGATGAGTGCCAGGAGGGAAATTAATGGTGAGGGACAAAAGGACAAGAGAGTCATGGAAGGAGCAATCGCTGCAGAAAGTGGAGAAAGTGAGGGAGGTAAAGATATGTTTTGTGGTAGGTTCCCTTTGGAGATGGTGGAAGTTGTGGAGAATGATGTGTTGAATGTGGAGGCTCATGGGTGGTAGGACAAGAGGAAGTAACATATTTATCAGGAATAAAACCCTTTTGTAGATTGATGAATACCTGGAACCAGATGCCACATTTTGATAATGCTTTTGTGAACCTTATGATGCTTTGAGATGTTATAGGCACAATATAAATACTGCTTGTAGAGGTGCCCACGCAGAGTATCTCAGCAATTAATAAGCCCATTTAGAAATGGAATGGATTTGTTTTTAAATAGATCTTTCCTTTTTGATTAAACAATTTATGATGAATAATTGAAAATCTGGCCATTTGAAACATTGGCTGAAAAGTCAATATACTGCCTGTCTCCTCTGATGAAGAATGAGTCGGAGTTTGAGCAAGTGTTCACTCTAAATGAACTTCCCCATTACCAGGGCGTTCATGAGTTGAACGTGCACTGGGATTTAATTAAGATATGTTTTTAGCAATGTCAAGACAGTTATCTATATATGAAATATCATTGATTTTCAGTGGCTGATCTCCGCTGAAGCCACGATTTTTTGTGGGGTCACATATTTATTGTGCAAACAGGCTAAATTAATGAGATCCAATTTTATATTGGGCCCGGGACACCACCTGACAAAAGAAACAAGGGAATCAAAAATCAAATGTCCAGCCTCCATTAGAAGAGGAAATTTTAATGTTCAAAGTTCAAACATAAAGTTATTTTCAAAGTTCAACCCTACCTTTCAGCAGGATTGACGAAGGTTCTCAGCTCAAAACATCAACTGCACTTTTTTTCATAGAATGCTGCCTGGCCTGCTGAGCTCCCCCAGCATTTTGTGTGTGTTGCTTGGATTTCCAGCATCTGCAGATTTTCTCCTGTTCAGTATCAAAGTACATGTCATCAGATAACTACCTCAAGATTCATTTTCTTGTGGGCATTCACAGTAGTAGAAAGAAGCACAATGGAATCAATGAAAACCCGTACATGAATGAGATGGACAAACAACCAATGTGCAAAAAACAACAAACTGTGCAAATACAAAACAAAACATAAATAAGCAATAAATATTGAGTGCACAAATTGTAGAGTCCTTAAAAGAGAGTCCATAGTTTGTGGAATTAATTCAGTGTTGGGTTCAGAGTTCAATTTCTGACAATTGTTAGACATTTCATGCAAGAACTTCAAGCTGTTAGTCAAAGGTTCAAAGGTCCAACTTAATGTCAGAGAAGTGTATACAATATACATCCTGAAATGCTTTTTCTTCGCTAACATCCATGAAAACAGAGGAGTGCCCCAAAGTATGAATGACAGTTAAACGTAAGAACCCCGAAGTCCCCCCCCCAGCTCCCCTCCCTCCTGCATGTAAGTGGCAGCGAGAAACAATCCCCCCTCCCCCCACCGGACAATAAAAAAGTAAGCATCGGCACTGCCATCAAGCACTCAAGCGTGAGCAAAGCAATAGCAAAGACGCAGACTTGCATTTACCCCAAAGACTTCACGTTTCACCCGGGATTCGACATACCACAATTTCTCCCTCTCCCTAGTAAGGGAGAAGGAGGTGTCTCCATTTTCCCTGCAAACAGGGAGACGTAACAAACAACTCACTGGTTTACGATGTTAAAAGTCCGTCACGTCGTTTTTTTCTGAGCTCTATTCCCAAAGATCCCGGGTCTTACAGAGCAGTAGATTTTCCGACTGCCCTGACGACAAACAGGTCTCCTGCCATGACACCGACCCTCGATCCACCCGTCTCCAGAGCCCCAAGATCTTAGATTTCCAAATCCGAGCCAGACTCTCAGGCCGAACCCTTGGCGTGCTGAATAACGGCCGGTCCTGAAACCCCGAGAACGGGTCCCATTCCCACAAAGAACCAAAGTCAGCGTGCAACTCCATGTCAATGTCTTCAAAAGAACCCTGAAAGGGAAAAATAAAGATATTAAGGATGGAAATAGAGCTGTTTCCGAAGATGCAAGCAAAGGAGTCATCATTTAGTGCCATCTTAACTTCGCTCCGCCTCCATCAGTGATAAGTATCTAATAGTTGGACCATATGAACTTAAGGATACAGGATCAAAATTAGGCCATTTGACTGCTCCACCATACAATCATGGTTACTTTTTCAACCACATTTTCCTACCTTCTCCCGATAACCTTAATCCCTTACGACCAAAAGACCATGAGACATATGAGCAGAATTAGGCCACTCATCCCATTACGTCTGCTTTGCCATTCTATCTTGGCTCATTTATTATTTCTCTCAGCTGCATTCTCCCACCTTCTTTCCGTAAGCTGTGGCCCTTACTAATCAGGAACCTATTAACCTGCCCTCCAAATATACCCAATGACTTGGCCTTCTCATCCCTCTGTGCCAACAAATACCACAGATTCATCAATCACCCTGTGGCTGACGAAATTCCTCCTAACCTCGGTATTAAAGGGGCATCCTTTTACATCTGTATATTCTGTAGATGTGCCCTTGAATCTGAGACTCTCCTACTAATGAAGACATCCTCTCCATGTCCACTCTATGCAGACCTTTCAATATCTGGGAGGTTTCCATATGATCTAGTCTCCTCTTCCTGCAGGTTCTTGGTTTTGAGACTATTCAGCTTCCCACATGCACACGCATAGAGTTGCTGCTGCACTCATGATAAATCACCACTCACAACACTTACATGTTTCATAGACCTTCCATAATGTTTGGACTTCCTTCATAGAAAAGTTGACATCTGTTTTGATCTTTACTGAGATTCATAAATTGCAGATGTGCTGACAGCTGTAATTCCGAGCGTAAGCGATGTGACTTTCTGAATACCTGCTGGCACCGTGAGCAATGATTGTTGTGTGGATTTATTGAGTGAACCAACAATACTAAAAGCATGAAGGACAACTCCCTCTCTTTAAGGACTGCAGCCTAGCATTCACCTTGCTGGATGAAAACAATCCGTAGGAAGAATGTTAAATAAAGGAGTGTTCAGGCTTAAGGAACACTAATTCTCCTGGACCCCTTCTATTGAGCGTAAACTGCCAAAAGCAAACTTCGTGAGAGATTCACAACTAAAAATGCTGACTGGGAATTTGTGAGATTTACCTGGTTGTTGGTGGTCTTGCCAAGAGTCACATTATCATTTCCTGCCAGTCACTTTAAGTACAGATACTCTTGCACCTAGAGTCACTTTATGTCCATACAATCAGACTATGTATATAAGGTGACCTTATTTATATACAACCACACTCAAATAATTACTTGTACACTGTGTTTTGTAGGTTTACTTTTGTATTTATATTTATTTTGGGTATTTTTAATTTCTATTGTGTTCTTTATGCTTATGGCGTTCTTATCATGCAGAATCAGATCCGGAGTAACAATCATTTTGTCCTTTTTTACACTCGTGTGCTGAAGAATGACAATAAATAATCTTGTATCTTGATCTTAAATCTTAAAATGGTGTTTACTATCTCCTTTACACTATTTGAGAAACTAAACTAAAATAACACACACAAAATGCTGGAGGTACTTAGCAGCCAGGCAGCTTCTATAGAGATATGGAAACAGTTGATATTTTGAGCCAAGATCCTTCATTAGTGCTTGCCCTTCCATTGAAGTTCCAGACAGGATGAGTTCCTACAGCATTTTGTGTGTGTTCCTCAAGATTTCCAGCATCTGCAGAATCTCCTGTGTCTCTGAAGAGACAAAACACTTTAGCACTATTTCCAGGTGTTCAGTTTTCCTTCTCATTTTCAGACTCTGTTTTAATATCACCGGCATTTGTTGCCTCTGCAGCAGCTGTACAATGTAATACATAATAATAGAAAAAGAAACATGAATTACAGTAAATATATATGTTAAATAGTTACATTAAATAAGTAGTGCAAAAATTAAAAATAGAAAGTAGTGAGGTAGTGTTCATGGGTTGAATGTCCATTTAGAAATTGGATGGCACAGGGGAAGAAACTGTTCCTGAATCATTGAGCGTGTGCCTTTAGGCTTCTGTACCTCCTTCCTGAGGGTAGTAATGAGAAGAGGGCATGGCCTGGTGATGAGGGTCCTTAATGATAGATGCCATTTTTAGAGGCATCACTCCCTGAAGATGTCCTGGACACTGTGGAGGCTAGTACCCACGACGGAGCTAAGTTAACAAATCTCTGCAGCTTATTTTGATCCTGTGCCGTAGCCACCACCCCCCCCTCCCACCCCATACCAGACGGTGATGCAGCCAATCAGAATGTTCTCCATGGTACATCTGTAGAAATTTGCAAGTGTTTTGGTGACATACCAAATCTCCTCAAACTCCTAATGAAATATAACTACTGCTGTTATCCCTTCTTCATATCTGCATCGGAATTTAAGATCCTGGATAGATCTTCAGAGATATTGACACCCAGAACTTCAAAATTGCTCTCTCTTTCCACTTCTGACCTCATCTGAAAATCAAAGAATTATTCGTTCTTTTCTGTTTGTTCAGGCCATTATTTATGGGCCATTCTGAATTTCTTCTTAATCTGTGTGGATCACCAGATCATCTTTATGGACTTGCAAATGGGTGGGCAGGCTTGGTTTCTACAAAAATGCCAGAGTCTTATAATCACCATACTGGTGTTAACTTTATATCTCGGATTTATTTAGTTGACTAAATTTAAATTTCCCAGCTGCTGTGTTGGAGTTCAGTCGGGTACTTCTAGAGTCTAAACCTCTGTAATACATAAATTAACTGCTTTGATAGTGTACTTAAGTGCCTCTGCTTGTCTCTATCTGAATCTCGGAGGGATACACATCACTTCAACAACATGACCATTTCATTTCCAATCATTTGCAACAGACTTTATGTTCTTTCAAAGTGGAGCAGTCAGTTTAGTTCTAGTTGATGCCTAAATTGTTCGCCTGCTACAATTCAGGCTGATGATTATTTGTTCTCTTCCAAGTCACAGAACATCAGGAAAAAAATGTACACTACTGTTTGTTCATTGCCACTGGGTATTAATACTGGAACTTACTACCTAACAGCACAGTGGGAATACCTTCACCAGAACTGCAGCGGTTCAAGAAGGCATCTTAATACCATCTACACTTTGATGATCAGAGATGGGCAATGAATGCTGGGCTTGGTAATCACATGCAAACCCATCAAAAAAGCTCTACCCTTCCCTACCCAACAAACCAATCTCACTTTCCTACCCACTTGTTTCAATGAAGCACAAGGGAAATTCTCTAACTTCCTGTATTTAAACAGGGAAGCAATTATATTTAGAAAACTTGCTGTTGCCAGAGACAGAGAGAGAGAGAGAACAAGAAGATTGAGAAGAGATTTGATAGGGGTATACAGAATTATGAGGGTTTTAGAAAGGGTAAATGCAAGCAGGCTTTTTCCACTGAGGTTGGGTGGGTCATGGTCAAGTAAAGGTCATGGGCTAAGGGTGAAACATGAAAAGTTTAAGGGAACCATAAGGCGAAACTTCTTCACTCAGAGGGTTGTGAGAGTGTGGAATGAACTGCCAGCGGAAGTGGTGCAAGTAAGCTCAATTTCAAAGTTTAAGAGAAGTTTGAATAGGTACATGGATGGTAGGGGCATGGATGGCTGTGGTCCCAGTGCATATCAATGGGAGTAGGCAGTTTTAATAGTTCATTACAGAACTAGATTGGCCGAATGGCCTGTTCCTGTGCTGTATTTTTCTGTGACTCTTTGAATCATAGTCTCTAAGACAGCAAGAGTGTGTGAGAGAAAGAAAGGCAGACAGAGATAAAGAGAGCAAGAGAGAGAGAGAGAGAGAGAGAGAGAGAGAGAAACAGAAGGAGAGTGAGAGAAAGAAAACAGAACAAGAGAAAGAAAGAAAGAGACAGAGACAGAGAGGGACAGAGAGAGGCAGTGAGAGTGAAAGAGCGAGAGAGGAAGTGAGAGTGGAAGAGAGAAAGAGAGACAGAGAGAGAGAGAGAAGATGGGGAGGGAAGGAGAGACTTAAATAGATCAGGCTCAGTTCAAATCAAACTTAGATTTGAACCTGCAGTCAGCGGTCACTGTTCCGAGTAACTGCACCATCCGTTCTTCATTCATTTAATTTGCATCCGCTTCTGCCAAAAAGAAAATAAAGCCCATTGCTCAACCTAAAAAAAGGTCAACAAAATACTCCAGTTCATTTTGTTTATTTCTAATGGGGAATGGACCATTCTACAAAAATATGGCTTTGCCATTATTCATTTTCAAACACAGCCATTCATTCATTACTGAAAATGGTTAAATCCTGTCATCTTTTCGCCATCTGTTTCTTTGCTCTCACGGTCTTCACTGAAGCATTCCTGGCTGAAAGGCAAAGGCCTCTGGAGCTCAACCTGACCTAACCCTTGCTTCCTTTAGGAGCCTTTACCCCATGGTACAGTCTTCCAGAAGCCCTTGAATTTTAGTCCTCTCTTGGCTGTTATTAATAAGGAACGAACATTATGAGGTAGAGGGAAAAGAACAAACCACCTCTTCTTTCATATTTCTTAGGAGGACAAAGTGTCATTATGGTTTTAATTACAATTCCCCTAACAAATCCACTACCCTATTGAAAGTAAATGTAACTCCAAGAATTCATCCTGAAACTCGTGTTGAGAGCTGGATGTTAGTCTGTGTCCAATGATTTGTTTGGGTTTATATAGTCACTGCGAGGCAAACTTTTAAAATGCATCAGGTGGCCAAGACAGGCATGACCTTTCTATTTCCTGTTTAGGATTCTTGAATTCATAGTTAATGTCACCAAAAGATGTCTGAATATTTATTATTAGTCTCCCAGAAACACAAGTGAAACTATAAGTCATGGTGATTAATCTCAAGCTCATAACTCTTGAGGAACTGCCAAACTCAATTTGTCTTATTTATTCTTTCATAGGATATAGGCTTTGGTGGTTAACGTACAATTTATTATCTGTCCCCAACTACTTCCCGAACCAATCGGTCATTTCAGAGGGCATTTAGGAGTCAATAACATTGAAGGTGAGTCTGCAGTTATTTTTAAAGAAATGAACCAAAGAAGTCTTTACAAGATTCCCCTTAATATCATGGTCCCATTATTGACACAACCTTTCATTCAAGATTTAGTTCATTGTTTAACCCTTTCATGAGATTCAGACTTGTGGTTAATTGGGAGAATACCTACCAAAGAGAATGAGACCTACTGACTACTGAGAGACCTGGAAAGGATGGACACGGAGAGGATGTTTGCATTAGTAGAAGAGTCTAGGGTCTGAGGGACAATCTCAGAATAAAGGGACATCCATTTGTAACAGAGAAAAGCCGGAATTGCTTTCAGCCAGTGTGTGGTGAATCTGTGGAATTGATTGCCATGGAAGCCTGCGTTGGCCAAGTCATTGGGCCAGCAACAGTTTGCCTACAAGGCAAATAAACCAACTGAAGACACCGTTTTTTATTGCCATTCATACTAGCGCACAAAGACACATACGTCAGGATGCTTTTATTTAATTAGTGTTTGGCCTTTAACACCATACTACTGAGCAAGCTGGCTGTCAATTTCTACAATCTGGGTCTCAGCACATCAACCTATAATTGGATCTTGGACTTCCTCATTAATTGTACCCAGACGGTGGAACTAGGCAAGTGTGCATCAACATCCCCCACCTACCCCAACCCCGAACTCCAGTGACCATCAGGGGTGTGTACTGTGACTAGTACACTCTCTTTATTCTGTCTTCACTCATGACTACACTCCTGCTCATCCTACAAACTCAATCATCACGTTTGCGGGTGACACAACTGTAATTGGTCTAATCACAAACAATAATGAATCTGCATGGAGAGAGTAAGGGCTGAAACTGTCCTACTGGTGCAGGAACCACAACCTATTGCTCGACATCAAGAAGACAAAAGAAATGATAATTGACTTCAGGAAGGCAGGAGGTCCCGAACAAGCCGCACTATTCATAAATGTGGAAAGGGTCTCAAGTTTCACGTTTTGGGGGAGAGGGGGGGATGAACAGCAGCAAGGAGCTCACTTGGTCTGTCAACACAACATCAATAATAGGGAAGGCACAGCAGCGACTATACTACCGGAGGTGCTCAAGGAGAGCTAATTTGCCCCAAATATTGCTGGCCAGCTTTTATTGATGTGCTACAGAGAGCATATTGACATACGTCCTGACAGTGTGATACTCTAGCTGCAGCAGGACAGATCACAAAGCACTCCAGTGGGTGATTAGGAAGGCTAGGCACATCATTGCGACGCAACTAAAATTGTAGAAAATATACAACTCCTGATGCCCACAGCGCGCTCGTAACATCGTTAAAGGCCTATCACATCTCGGACACTGTCTGTTCAGTCTCCTGCCATCTGGTAGGAGATACAGAAACAGCTCAGCAGAGTCATTAAGACCGAAAAACTGCTTCTTCCTGAGGGTTGTTGTACAGCGGAATAATGCTACACTCCAGCTTGCCAATGGCCTTTGAGTGTTATGGCCTATCGAAGTCACTTGTTGCATGTAACTATGAGATTGTTTTAAAATTAAGCCATAGAGTCATAGAAAAGTGCAGCACAGAAACAGGCCTTTTGTCTCATCTGAACCATTTAAACTGCCTACTCCCATTGACCTGCGACAGGGCCATAACCCTCGATACACCTATCATCCATGTACCTATCCAAACTTCTCTTAAACATTGAAGTCACCACTTGTGCTGGGAGCTTATTCCCAGCACTCTTATGACCTTCTGAATGAAGAAGTTTCCCCTAATGTTGCTTTTAAACATTTTACCTTTCACCCTTAAAACATGACCTCCGAATGTAGTCCCTCCTAACCTCAATGGAAAAAGCCTGCCTGCATTTCCCCTATCTAAATTCCTCATACTTTTGTATAACTCCTCTCAAAGCCTGCCTGCATTTCCCCTATCTAAACTCCTCATACTTTTGTATATCTCCTCTCAATCTTCTATGTTCCAAGGAATAACGTTGTAACCGATTCAATCTTTCCTTATAACTCAGGTCTTCCAGACCTGGCAACATCCTTGTAAATTTTCTCAATATTCGTTCAATCTTGTTTACATCTTTCCTGCAGACAGGTAACTAAAAATGCACACAGTACTCCCAATTAGACTTCACCAATGTATTATACAACTACAACATATGATCCCATCTCCTGTACTCAATAATTTGAAGGTCAAGGTGCCAAAAGCATTTTTTTACAACTCCATCTACCTGTGGCGGCATTGTCAATGAATTGTGGACCTGTATTCAGAAGCTGTTGTAAATATCTGTTTTGCATGGACTGGAATCGCACCACAATCATATTATCTTCAGCAATGTCAATAAAGCCCTATTCTATTGGGTGCATTTAAGGCAGAGATTGATGGGTTCTTGATTGGTAAGGGGTTAAGGGATATGGGGAGAAGTGGGAGAATAGATTGAAGCGAAATAAAAATCAACCAGGATCAAATGATGGAGTAGACTCGATGGGCCAAATGGCCTAATTCTGCTCCTCTATCTTATTTTTTACGGTATGAATGTATTGAAAGACACAATGGTAGGCAGGCAATGGTTAACACTGAAAGAAATAAAGCACATTGCAAATACCTGTAGGGCACATAAAATAAAGGAAAAAGTGATTCATCCATAGCTGACCAGAGATATTAAAATATTAAATAAAATAAATAAAAAGATGTCAGAAATAGCAGCAGGCTTGAGGGTTAGTGACATATTAGAACACAGCAAAGAAGGACTAAGAAATTGATAATGAAAGGCCTGATAGAGTAATTGTGGAGATTGGTGAGAAACTGTAAGAGATCCAGAACCTACAGTGGAAAAGATCCAGTGAGGGCTAATGTGGGCCCCTTGCAGTGAAAGGAGATTTTATAATTGGGAATAAGGAAATGGCAGAGGAATTAAACGATTAGTCTGTGTCTGTCTCCACTGAAGACACACAAAAGATGACAGGTAGACTAGAAAATGGATTCTGCAAATCCTTGCTTGTTCCTCCATCATAATTATTCACAATCCTTGCCAAAAGGCAGAAATATTAGTACACAGCACCGGTGCACCAACTAAGGACATTGGTTCTGGTGGGTGAAATGCAGCAGCAATTTGTCTGCTGCAGGTATTTAAATAATTGATAAGATAATGCTCATCTGGTGATAAGATCAATCAAACCGACTGCATCTTCTTAGAGTTGTGATGTGGGGTCTTGAGAAGTGTTTGGACAGACATTCGTTCCGAAAGGATGACACATTTAAGAGGCAGCAGTCATCCAATGCTCCAATGAGGTACACGTTCATGTTCAGATTCATTTGTCACCTGTACATTGAAACATACAGTGAAATGCATCATTTGCGTTAAATTTGTTTGTGATGGGGGCAGCCCTCACATGTCACCACACACTTCAGTGCCAACATAGTATGCCCACAATGTTTCACAACACAACACAAACAGCAGCAACAACAAAGTTCAAAGTAAATTTATTACTGAAGTGTATATATGTTACCATATACAACCCTGAGATTCATTTTCTGGAGGGCATACACAGTAAATCCAAAAACGCAATGGAATCAATGAAAGACTGCACCCAACAGCATGGACAAACACCCAATACGCAAAAGACACACACAAAGTTTCTGGAGGACTCAGCAGGCCAGGCAGCATCTATGGAAAAAGTACAGTCCTGCCGAAGAGTTTCGGCCCGAAACGTAGACTCTAATTTTTTTTTTTCCCATCGATGCTGTCTGGCCTGCTGAGTTCCTCCAGCATTTTGTGTGGATTTCCAGCATTGGCAAATTTTCTCTTGTTTGCAAAAGACACAAGCTGTGCAAATATAAAAGAAAAAGTAAAAAATATCGAGCCCCAACAAACAATAACCATAGCACAAGAGAACAACAGCAAAACAAGCCCCTTTACCGTTCCTACACCACACTCAAACACCCGGGGGGGCCTGAAATCCCGATCTCTTTTAGACTTGCAGACATCAGGCCTCCCTTGTACTCCAGCTCAGGATGCCGATCATGGTTTTGATCGATGGGCTTCAACTTCTGGACTTGCACAGAACTCTGACCCCACTGACCCGGCCCTCGTAACCCCTTTGGGTCTTGAACATTCAGTCTTCGACCTTTGGCTTTGCCCTCCAGACTTGGCTTAGTTTGACGTTCGGGCCTCTACTTCCGGACTTAGGTGGATCTCGACTTCAAATTCACAGCTATGTGTCGTAGCCTCTGCAACGTGGCCGGGACTCCATGGGAAGTAGAATGAGGCATCAGGTATTCTGCTGCACAGTTCCAGTGGCCCTGCTTGATCCTGACTTCGCATGCTGCTGGTGCAGATTTCACATGTTCTTTCTATGACCACGTGGGTCCATTTCCTCCCGTGTGCCGATGATGTGCTGTTTGGTGGATTACTGCAAACTATCTGTAGTGTAGGTGTGAGGCAGGAACATTAAAAGGAGCTGATAAGCAGAAAGTGAGAAACAGAGAGAGAGTAGGTTAAAAAGAGGTATGGGACCGGTGGAATCCTCCAAGAGAAAACATGGATGGATGGGCCAAGTGGACTCGTTTCCAGCTGTAAAGCAATAAGAGTATACTTATAATAAAAAGAGTTTGCTACACTCTGGTTTGACTTTCATTGATCCTGTTATAGTTACTATTCTATAGATTTGCTGAGTATGCTCACAAAAATATAAACCTCAGGGTTGTAAATGGTGACAGATATGTGTTTTGATAATAAAATTTGCTTTTAACTTTGAACTTTGATATTTGCAAAAATACATTAAAAATAATATTAATGAAAACAAATTAAGTACTTAGCTTCCTTTCTTTCATCCAGTGTTGGCTCCATTTAAGTGAATGGGGTTGAACAGGGTGGGCTAACGTGAGTGACATATAACAGAGGAGGCTGATGTACTTTGTATCTAACTTCTCAGCTCAGTGCTGAGTTCAGCTGGAACAAGGGGTGTGCATCCACAATGCAATATACTGCCCTGGAAGTCAGGAACACAATGACCCATGCAGTGTTTTGTGCCAAAATCTCTCAGCAGAATAGCTGAATGGAGTGATCCACAATCCTGGGTCATTAACAGAACAGCTTTCTCTGGAAGCTGTCCATGCACAAATTTGGGGCAATGCTTCCAAAATTACCAAGGATAACTGAGCCTCAAAAGGTGCTCCACTGGAAGGGAAACACTTCGGAACATATTGAAGATTGAAAAGCAGCATAAACATAGAAGCCTTTTTTTGATCGCATCTTGCTGATTGTAGCCAGCAGTGCTGTAGGGACCATCTGGCGTTCAACTACCTGAACAGAATTACACCTCGGCCTTGTCTGAGGTTCCGTCACTAAGAACTCCTCACCATCTGGGGCACTTGTCATTACTACCATTAGGGAGGAGGTACAGGAGCCTGAGGACCCACACTCAGCATTTAAGGAACAGCATTTCTCCTCTGCCAACAGATTTCTGAACAGTCCATGAACACCTCCTCACTACTCCTCTTCTGCTCTACTTACTTATTTTATTTCTTTTTGCAACTTCAAGTAATTTTTTTAATGTCTTGCGCTATAAAGCTGCCACTAAACAACCGATTTCTTGTCATATATCAGTAATAATAAACTTGATTCTATTTCTAATTCTGATTCTGTCAATACAGGACTTTTAAAAGTACCAGATAATGCTTCTGTCACTGAACTACTTGGCGTCCAACAGAAAGCCCAGTCTTCTTAAGCACGTCTAGCATTACCATTCACATCAAGTACATTTGAAACTTGAGACCTGCAGATTAGTCAAGGGTAATAGTTGCATCTTTAAATCCTTCTATTTTCAATTTTGTATTAACTTAGATGTGTTTTGATGTGCTTTAAATTAAATTTATTTTAATGTTATTTTTAGCCATTTAAGTCAATTGAACGGCTTTTGAGTACCGTAGATACTTAAAAGTTGTGAAAATCACTTGCAGCTTTGGCAGGTGGCAACGTTCCATCCCAGGCTAGCTCTCTGTCAAAGGTTATCGTCATCACACAGGGGCAGGGTGAAATGAGGACTGGACGCTCAGCTCCAGGGTTCTGAAAACCAATAGGGTGAGACTCTGCAACCAGCCAAGGTAAATGTCAGCATCTGGGGACAGTGGGTAGCGACTCCAGGCAAACGACCCAATCCAGCACAGTCTGGAAGAGTTCTCTTCTGCACAGCTTTCTGGTGATGTCAAATTTAATTTGATCCCGGAATCCCATCAATCTACTGGGCAGCTAGCGCCTTGGCAATATCCCTGGGAACGTTCGGCTTTAGCTGACGGTGAAATCACTGAGAAATAGAAAAAGTCTCCCCAGTGTCCAGTGCCATTTTACTTGTTTTGAGAAGTTTCTTGGGCAAAGATATCTACAAAATAAAAATAACACTTGCACTTGAAAGAGCCATGTGCACTGTTGGGTAAAAATACATAGCTTGGAAATTCATCCCTTGTCAAAAGTGCCAGATACACTGTATAATTTTCCCTCTGAAATCTGTTTGCATTGAACTCAGTGCAATCATATTGCATTGGTTTCAATGGAACCGTGACTCTGTGGCACAATATTTGCAGGATTATGGGATTTGTCAGGAGAGGAGGAGTTGACCAAATTGCTCACCAAGAAGCTAGCACAGAAAGACTGAGTTAAAATGGGCTCCATCTGTAATGCAACAATTCTATGAAACAGTGTATTTCAGAAACAAAGTATTTTGCACCATAGTAGTTCCAACAGGGTATTCATTTCTGAACAAAGATCCCCGATATCGATCTTTTCTGCCAATGGTGATCCGAGTTTACCCTTCAAATCTCCAAAGCACTGACAAATTTCATAAATTACACTGGACAGCAATTTTTTTTTTAAAGTGTTGCTTCCTCAGAAATTTAATTTGTTTATGATGGTCCACCTGAAGCTGAACACCAATATAATTTCAGACTACTTGTATCACGTAGGAATTTGGAGAAACAAGAAATTAACTTTCATTGAATATAATATTGTGACCCTCTGGGAGGGGTGGGGGGTCGTGGTCGACAGTCCGTTCCTGCACTTCTAATGACCTGCAGTGTTTTTTGTTCTTCTGTTAAAATGTTTTTGTGCGATTATGACGGGGAATTCCAGTTCATTTATTGTTACATTTTAGCTTGGGTTATACAGTTGTGTATTTGTGGGTTACCCTAACTGTAATGGGGGTGCGTAATGATCGTCTTCACCGTCTGTATGAGACTGGTTGGGTTCACTCTCTGGGTCATGGTGCCCGGTCTGTTTTGTGTTAATCATAATAAAATGGTTGTTGAGTTAAGGAGTTTCCTTATCTGTTATGATGGACCAAATGCTTGCCATACTGGTGTCAGGAGTGGGATGCGAGATTGACAGTGAGATTGAACAGCTATGACACTGGACAGAGTGCCTTCGGATCTTGGGAATAAGACGAAGGACTGAGCAGTATGCTTCCCCCCCTCCGCACCCATGGGCAGGGCTCATGAAGACGAGACCTGGGAACTGAGAAATTGTGCCTTCTCGGAGAGCCCTAAGGGGCCAAGCCCCAACGTACCCGGGCTCCCCAGCCTGGGAGACGCGGTGGAGTGCATCACTCGCCTCCATTGCGACCCGCACCCGAGAGGCCAAGACGTCGTAACCATAGGAGGATGGGCACAGCCAGAGCAACAAGAAAACCAAAGGGCCTCGACGATTAGTGGCACAAGGTCCGGCCTGATGCTCCCCAGATACAACAGTACCAGCTTCCTGGAGCCTTACCTGGTGCAAGTCAAGCTTGCTGCATGGCACAACGGGTGCAGTCCGACTGAGGAAGCACTGCACCTTGCCCTGGCACTGGAAGCAGATGCCCTGCGGATTCTCCTCGACCTAACGCTGGCAGGGCAGTGTGAATACAGGGTCCCTGTAGTGGCGCTGGATGCGTTTCGTGCAGAGGCTGTTGGTAAAAGTACTGAGGGAAGAACTGGGTAGCAGACGGCCGAGTTTGGGAGAAAGCTTAGGGGCATGAGCAGCTGATCTCCGCCACTGTGCTCAGCATGGCTACCCCCAGTTCCCCCCCCAC
Source organism: Hemitrygon akajei (assembly GCF_048418815.1). Classification (NCBI taxonomy): domain Eukaryota; kingdom Metazoa; phylum Chordata; class Chondrichthyes; order Myliobatiformes; family Dasyatidae; genus Hemitrygon; species Hemitrygon akajei. The sequence continues at coordinate 20,991,996 of NC_133139.1, read as the reverse complement.
CCCCGCGGCCCAGGAAGAGCTCGCCCTCCACGCCTTTGTAAAGGTGCTGACGCCGGAGTGCTTTTGGCAGCATGTTCGCCTGACATCACCATCGTCGCTGGATGAGGCAATGGCCGAGGTAGAGAGGGAAGAAGCAATTTTAGCACCCCAAGGTGTTTCAGCATTGCCCCACATGTAGCGAGCCCGGGCTTGTGTCACCGAGGCAGAGGAGGAAACTAGCGAGGAGGAGCCTGTGAGACAGGTCCAACCAGCGCCGTGCTGTCACCACCGCGGGCCACGAAACGATCTCTGCTACTGGTGCAGTGAGGCAGGTCATTTGGCCTGGGACTGCCCCACACAGACACCACGCCACAGCTCAGCACGGCCATCGGGAAACACCGTGGGCAGCACCGCCTGAATCCTCCAGCAGAACCCTTTTGTTGTCGCCCCTCGGGTGGGCTGTTTGGGTGAAGAGCAAGGCTTATATGTGGACTGCGTGGGTGGAGGGCATCAGATGCCGTGCATAGGTGGCATGGGGTCAACCATCACTATCATCCATCCCAGTGTCCTCCCCAACACGGACCAGCCGTCCCCGCCTGGGTGGCAACGATGACAGTCCAGCTGGCTACAGTCACTGGCGACTGAGCGGCAATGCAACGGAAGTGGAGGCCGCGCATCCCAGTGGGGAGAAACATAATGGAGCACAATACGCAGCTCGCCAACATCCAAGAGTTCTGCATCCTTGGCTTGGACCTGCTGTCCAGTTGGGGAGCCCGTATGGATGTGTTGGGGGAAGCATTCTACCTTGGTACTGAAGCCGTGGCTCTCTGGCAGGACATAGAAACATAGAAACATAGAAAACCTACGGCACATTACAGGCCCTTTCGCCCACAAAGTTGTGCTGAACATGCCCCTACCTTAGAAATTACTAGGCTTACCCATAGCCCTCTATTTTACTAAGTTCCATGTACCTATCCAAAAGTCTCTTAAAAGACCCTGTCGCATCCACCTCCACCACCATTGCCGGCAGCCTATTCCACACACTCACCACTCTCTGAGTATAAAACTTACCCCTGACATGTCCTCTGTACCTACTCCCCAGTACCTTAAACCTGTGTCCTCTTGTGGCAACCATTTTAGCCCTGGGAAAAAGCCTCTGACTATCCACACGATCAATGTCTCTCATCATCTTGTACACCTCTATCAGGTCACCTCTCAGCTTCTGTCGCTCCAAGGAGAAAAGGCCGAGTTCACTCAACCTATTATCATAAGGCAGCTCCAGGAAGCAGTCCCACGGGGTGGAGGGGGGCGCAGCAACCACCGCCGGTTCCACAGCGGCCCGCGACAGTGCGGTGCACACTGCAGTGGGCCAACGCAACGCAGCTGAACCAGGAACAAGTGACGGTGACGGCCCTTCACGTGACAGCCGGCGGCAACCCCCGCACCATGGACCAGCAGCTGTGGAGCAAACAGGTGAGCGATTGCGTGCTGGCCTGCGTGTGGGACCACAGCGGAGTGGGCAGAGGTCTCCGCCCTGGATCCAGAGACCAAAGCCCGATACTCGCAGTGGGGAATGCTGGAGGTGCGCGACGGGTTGCTGTTCTGGCGGTGGCAGTTGTCCGATGCTGACAGGTAACTCTTGCAGCTGGTGGTCCCGAGGGGTCTCCACGCCACGGTGCTGCAGTCGGCGCACGGGCCAGTGGGGGCCGACCATTTTGGAGCTGCAAAACGCTGGGGAGGCTGCGTGAATGCTTCTGCTGGCCTGCGTGCAAGCAGGACGTGGGGCTGTTCGTGCACATCCCTGAAGGCGCCAACAGTCTAGGGTGCCAATGCAGCAGTACATGGTGGGGGCCCCAGTATCGGTCTACTGCGCCTCCCGAAAGAAGGGATTATCCCCCAGGCCTGGAAGCCACTGGAAGGGGCCAGGATAGGTGCTTGACCGCATCTCCGCTGTGGTATATCGGAAGGCAATCGAGCTGCACCGGGACCGGTTGGCACCGCATCAGTCCTTGGCCACCACTGACCCAGCGAGGCTGAAGAATGGAAGTGATACTTTGGGTGCCTTGCCTCTTGCCTCACACAAACAGGTGACAGTGTCGATGCCCACTTTGTTATAGACACTGGGGGTTACCGGGGATGCCTGACCCCTGAGGTGGGGGCAGTATGACTCTCTGAGGGGGGGCGTGGTCGACAGCCCACCCCTGCATTTCTAGTGACCAGCAGTGTTTATTGTTCTTGCATTAAAATGCTTTTGTGGGATTATAGTGGTTCATTTATCATTACATTTTAGCTTGGGCTGTACAGATATTTGCTTGTGTATTTGTGGGTCATCCTAACTGTAACTAGGGTGTGTGATGGTCACCTCCTCCGTCTGTATGAGACTAGTTGGGTTCACTCTCTGGGTCAAGGTGCCCGGTCTGTTTCGAGTTTATCGCAATGAAACAGTTGTTGAGTTAACAAGCTTCTTCATCTGCCCAAGTGCTTGCCACAATATGTTTAACTGCATGATGGTGCTGATGCTTTGCAATAGTTCGACTAAGCAAAAAATATTTTGTGGATGATTTTTGTTCATACTCAGTGTCTGAGGCTTCTCACTTATCAACATTAATGGATTCCAGTTTCCCTGATACCGTTTCTCTATGACCGCAATGTTCTGGTGAAACATTTCAACACGTTTGTCACTGACAGTACCAAGACTTGCAGGGAAGAAATGGGAATGCAGAAAATGAATCTTTAGTGACATGTTGCACTTCCTGGTTTTGTATGCTTGAAGCATGCTGTCAACCAGCTGCATGTAGTTTGGTGCTCTGTAGTTGCCAAGAAAGTTTTCAACAACATCCTTGAATGCCTTCCATGTGATTTTCTCTGGTTCCACGGAAAGTTCTTCAAATTGCCTATTGTTGATGACCTGTTTGATTCGTGGACCAACAAAAATGCCTTCATTAATCTTGGCATTAGTTGTTCTGGGAAACATCTGTCTCAAATATTGAAATTGTTCATGGAAATTTATAGCCTTTCTAAAACCTGTCCTCCCCTTGCAGCATCCGCCCTACCTAAGCATGCGCAGGGTTGCCCAGACAACGCCTGGACAAGACAGAAAGCTTCTCATCTTACACTGTGGGCAAGATTTTAATTGACCTGTAATATGAATTGAAATAATAATTATAGGTGATTTTTAAAAAATAGTGTGTGATAGGGAAATTACAAAGTATTCAGGAAGCAAAATCTTTGTTGTCCAGTGATATTAGCAAATATGGAGAGCTATTAGGTATGGGATTTAATACAGAGAAGTGTAAATGAAAATATAGAAAGGACAGAGAGATGAACCTTAAATGGAAAAGGGTATGTGTGTGTGTAAGAACAAAGCAACCTGTGTACACATGTACTTGTATCCTTGGAAGCAGAAGGTCTCGTTGAGAGTGTCTAGTAAAACAAATAGGATCCTACGTTCATAAATAGTGTGAGAGAATTCAACAAGAAGGGCATTATGTTGATTCTGTATAAGAATAGCTTTACCACAGATAGTGTTTTTATCTGGTATGGGAATGGATCCAAGGGTGAGGCCACAAAATTCATCTGGCGAAGGTGGCAGGGAGACAATTAAGAGGAGATTTGCTAGGGGTGTACAAAACCATGACAGGTTTTAATGAAAGAACAGAGAAGATTTTTCCAGCAACCAACTGTTCGGGGCTTGAAGATATACTGCAGATGTAAAACTTTGGGGGATAGATCCAAAGAGGATGTGAAGAAATCTTTCTACAGAGATCTTGCTCACTGTCCGTGATATCAAAATATATGGAGCTTAATTCTTTCATCAGGGAGTTGAATAGGCACTGAGGATAAATAATTTGCAGGGGAAGAGTTGGGGGATAGGAATGATTGCTCCAATAAGGCTTGGGGTTGGCTCAGTTAGCCTCACGACCATAGTGAATGCTGTAATGATTCAAAATATGCTTAAGTAGTTTCCATCTAAGTTAGGATGACCACAGGTGGAAGATGTTTTTCCAGTGACCCACCAAAGAGGAAATTTTCAATGTCTGGTTCACTGATAGAGTGCACAAGAATCTAACCAAATATCCTTGGCAGGCCTTGGGGAGGGAGAGGCATTATTTACTCAAGTAGTTTGACGGTTTGACAGTGCATTTAGTAACAATATACCAGGCCTGCACAGGCAGGCACCTCCCAATCTCCACCCAGATAACAGGAATCACCTGCCACTCATTTCCAAATCATCACCTGAACCCCATTTAAACCCAGCTCTCGTCCACAATCCTTGTTCGCTGATATGAACCAGCCAGCCTCAACCAGTTGTTCTCAGTCTTCAGTTGCTTTGCAGTGTTAAGTATCTGTTCCCTATTATTTTGTGGCCCCCCTCGTGGCTTGTTATTTTGCAGCTATTAAGAAAATATTGCTTACTGCTAAATTGTATCAGCTGCTCTGCTTTTGGGTCAAGCCTCCTCTACGTTTCCTGACAGAATGAGTGAACCAACAATTGACCCAGCAGAATATGCTTGCCTCAAGGAAGTCGTCCATCAACACGAGCATATGGTCCAGAAGCAGCAGGAAACCATTCACCATCTGCTCGCCATTCTCAACCAGTTCTCTGTCTCGATACTGCAGCCCTGCGCCAGTCAACCTCCTGCCTCGAAGCTCTGGATTCTGGTGCCCAAATCTTCTGATGGATCCCCAACTCGTTGCTGCAACTTTCTGTCCCAGTGTGTCTTACACTTTGAGCTCCAAACAGTTCTGCATGTTATAGACTGACTCAAATTTGCCTTTGTCATTTTTCTCTTGACTGGGCAAGCTCTGGCCTGGGCTGCCGCTATGAAGATTTTACTGCGGAGACCCATTGGGATTTCAACCATCCAGGAGGTGTAAGGGAGGCGGTGGATCGGGTACTTCAACTGTGTCGAGGCTCACAGTCAGTGCTGGCTTACGCTGTGGAATTCGGGACCCTCGTGGCAGAGTACAGCTGCAATGCAGAAGTGCTACCTGAGGTGCTTAAGGAGAGCTAATCGGCTCAAAAAATTTCTGGCGAACTTTTATCAAAGTGCCATACAGAGCATATTTGGCACACTAAATGACAGTGTGGTACTCTAGCTGCAGCAAGACAGATCACAAAGCACTCCAACGGGTGATTAGGGCAGCTCGGCACATCATTGGGATTCAACTACTGGACCTGGAGACAATCTACAACTCCCGGTGCCTATGGCACACTCGTAACATCATTAAAGACCCATCCCATCCCAGATCTGAACACTGTCTATTCAATTTTCTGACATCTGATTGGGGTTACAAAAATATCTTGGTGAAGATAGTAGAAGTGAAAAACAGCTTCCTTCTGAGGGCTGTTATGCAGCTGAATAATGCTACACCCTGACTTGCCAATGGCCTGAATGTTATAGACTATCGAAGTCACTTGTTGCATGCATTGGAAATACCTGGAGTAGCACTGCAATCTCATTGTCTTGAGCAATGACAATAAAGTTGATTTCTATTCTGTTGGCCCATTACCCTTGCGGCCTGTCAAAGCACTTGAAAGTCGAGCTGTCTACCCAGCAGCAGCCCATCGACCTTGAAAACTTCATCACTCTGGCCCTCCGAATTGACAGACATCTAGTGGAATGACCCTCCAGATCAACAACGAGCACCCTAGTTCCATTCCCAGAACCATGAGGGTTCTACAGCAACGACTCCAACATCCATGCAGTTAGAGAGCTGCCTTAATGCCCTCCAAAATTGTGAGCATTGATAAAGAAGTAGCTTGTGCACTTACTGTAGAGCCACTGATTACACACATAGCAGATGCCTGCTGCATCACCAGGTAGAGACGAGGGGTCTTCTATCTTGTAAGTTCCCCCAGGCCTCTTGTTCCAGCATCATAGCCCGATTCACACTCTGTACCCTTCCAAACGCCAACAGCTCTATGCGGACAGGAAGCTCGAGTAAATTCTGGCACAGCAGGCAACTTTCTGGACTGGATCTCTTCAGCCACCTTTTTCAGAACCCTGGGGTGTACACCATCTGGTCCAGGTGAGTTACCTACCTTCAGACCTTTCAGTTTCTCAAGGATCTTCTCTCTAGTTATGATAACTTCACACACTTCATGACTTCTGACACCTGGAACTTCCACCATACTGCTAGTGTCTTCCTCAGTGAAGATTGATGTAAAATACTTATTCAGTTGATCCGCCTTTTCATTGTTCCCCTTTACTACCTGTCCAGCATTATCTGCCGGTGGTCTGATATCCACTCTCGCCTCTCTTTTACACTTTATCTGAAGAAACTTTTAGTATCTTCTTAAATATTATCATCTAGCTTACTTTTGTATTACATCTTGACCTCCTTAATGACTTTTTTTTTAGCTGCTTTCTGTTGGTTTTTTAAAAGCTTCCCAATCCGCTAACTTCCCACTAATTTCTGCTCTATCATATACCCTCTCTTTGGCTATACTGTTGGCTTTGATTTCTCTTGGTAGCCACGATTGTGTCATCTTTCCTTTAGAATACTTCTTTCTCTTTGGGATATTCTGTGCCTTCCGAATTTCTTCCAGAATTTCTAGCCATTGCTGCTCTGTCGTCATCTCTGCCAGTGTTCTTTTCCGATCAATTCTGGCCAACTCCTCTCTTATGCCTGAGTAATTCCCTTTACTCCACTCTAATACTGATACCTCTGATTTTAGCTTCTCCTCAAATTTCAAGATGAATTTGATCATATGATCACTTACCCCTAAGGGTTCTTTTACCTTAAGCTCTCTAATCAATTCTAGTTCATTGCACAATACCCAATTCGGAATAGCTGATCCTCTCATGGGCTCAATCATGAGCTGCTCTAAAAGCCACCTTGTAGGTACTCTAGAAATTCCCCCTCCTGGAAAGCAGCATCAATGTGATTTTCCCAATCTGCCTGCATATTGAAGTCCCCCATGACCATTGTAACATTTTCTCATTGTACTTTTTAAGCCATATCCTTACTACTGTTTGGATATTATCAGCTAGTTTAATTCCGCATCCCATCTTTACCTTCAGGGTCTTTTTACTCCTCACCACTCTCCAGTACAGGACTAACCCTAGATTTTCTGTGACGCCAGTTTTGATTATGATGGGGAATTCCAGTTCATTTATTGTTGTATGTCAGTTTATCGCTGCCTGCTCTGAATTTGCCCAGTCCAATTCTACCAACCAATGACCCTCTGGGTTACCACAGCCCCTAGTGGTCCCCCAATGCCCATGATCCCACATTGGCATGGATTTCATCATGGGCTTGCCACTTCCCGATACGGCCACATTGATCATGATAGTGTTGAACCAGTTTGCCAAGCCGCCTACTTTATTGCCCTCCCAAAACCTCTGTCATCCACTGAGACTGTAGACCTGGTTCTCTAACATGTAGTTCGTCTCAAGACTTTGTGTTGGACTGGGGCCCTCAATTCATCTCCTGCTTCTGGCGAGCCTTCTGCTCCCTCCTCCGCATCTCAGTGAGTTTGTCCTCTGGCCATCATCCGCAGACCAATGGTCAATCAGAAAGATCCAATCAGCAAGTGGAGAAGTTTCTGTTGAGGCTTCGCTGCTTCAAACCCTTCCACGTGGAAGGAATATCTGCTCTGGGCTGAACAGCCCCACAATGTATACACCACCTCTGCCACAGGTATGTCACCTTTTAAAGTGCTTTATGGCTACCAGCCCCCATTTTTCCCAGCAGAGGAGCCAATGACAGAGGTTCCATCTGCCAGGACGCTTGGAATAAGTCATGGAGGGCCATCCTCACTGCTAACCGTACCTACTGTCACCAGGCTAAACATTGTCGGCACCCTGCCAGACGATTCTGGCCTGGGGACTGTCTAGCTGTTCAGCCAAGATCTTCCCTGCACATTGACTCCCGCAAGCTCTTAAGCCAATTGTCCAGCTCTTGTCCCTTTAAAGTTACCCGTCACATCAATCCAGTAACTTACCATCGTCTTTGAGGATCACACCTACCTTCCATATGCTCTGCCTCAAGCCTATTGTCCATGGGCCACTCAACCCACCTGAGGCTGCAACTCCAAAATCAAAGATGGTGGAAGGTGGTCCAGTGTACATGATTCGACGATTGATAGATTCACATCGTCGTGGATGGGGTATGCAGTACCTAGTCAACTGGGAAGGGTACGGCCTGAATGAGAGCACCTGGTTGACGGGAATCACCTGCCACTCATTTGCAAATCAATACCTGCAGCCTATTTAAACCCAGCTTTCATCCATGATCCTTGTTCACTCAGACAAAGCAGCCAGCCTCAACCAGTTGTTCCTAGCCTTCATTTAGCTTGTTGCCTTGTCATGTTAAGAGTCTGTTCTCTCATTTGGTGCCCCCTTGTGGCTTGTTATTTTGTCGTTATTAGTAAAAAGCCCTTTACTGCTGTATCATCTCCATTGTTTTGGATCAAGCCTCCTCTACATTTCCTGACACAATAGTATTTTTCTTTAAATTATATTGTTGGTTACATTAAGTTTGTTATACATGGCATAATTCTTAAGTTTGTCACACTTAAGGATTGTGTTATGTGAGTGTTTCCTGGGTTGTAATAAAATGTGTAGAGCACTCCATTGATGGTGTATGAAGAACCATTGATTACATTGGGCATGCTTTGATTAATCTACCTGACTCTTATGCATCAATTCTACAATGAAAGACCCACTGAGCACAAACAATGTTATCTACAAATTGTATTCAGTCCAATACATACCTGAAACATGGGTCCACAACCCTCTAACACTAACATCCCCAGCTTGACCCACACATTTTCTCTCGCCTCCATGGCAACTGTTCCTTCTGTTGCACTATGGCTGCTGTGGGGAGTAGGTGCTGACTGATTTTCTAGCATTCGGTGCTGCACCTACGACCTCTGCTTACAGCTCCTGACAGGAACTGTGCCCGGTTCAGCTTTAGCACATGAATTTATGTGTTGAGCAGTAGAGTGGCACTTTTAATATAAATTTGCCAAATTTCATGTACTTCTTGTAGCAATCAGGAAGCGCAACAGTGCTAAATGCGGCACAGATTTAGTGCGGCAAAAGAGAACAAACTCTAATTCCCTTGCAAGTGTGATTTGTCTCAATGAATCAAAAAACCTGTGAGTCAGGAAGAAAAAAAATAGTACACTGTGACAGAGAATTCATTCTGAAGTAAAACATAAATGAAATTTGAAACATGAAACCTGAAATAAAAACAGAAAATTAACGAGTTACTCTTCAGATCAGGCAGCATCTGTGGAGACCGTTGATGAGTTGATTGGAGGTGGTTTCATGTTGATGACATTTCCTCACTTTTGACAGGTTTTTAAGTAGATGCAGAGGTGAGAAAACAGATGATATTCAAAAGTTATTTTACACCTGAAAGCACCGATCTTACCATTTTTTTTTGCACCTTATTGGGGCATCATAAAGCCATTATGCCACGAAAACAGGCCATTCATTCCACAAGTCCTTGTTAGCTCCTCACAGGCTAATCCATTTAGCACCATGACCTTCCTCTTTGCCAGCACCCAGGGCATGCCCTCTTCTCATTGTTACCACCACGAACGAGGTACAGAAGCCTGAAGGCACACAGTCAGTGATTCAGGAACAGCTTCTTCCCCTCTACCATCCAATTTCGAAATGGACATTGAACCTATAAACACTACCTCACATTTTTTTTATTTCTGCTTCTACATTACTATTCTTACTTTAGCTATTTAATATACATGTATATACTTACTATAATTCATTTATTCATTTTCTCTCTTTATTTATCATGTATTGCTCTTTACTGCTGCTGATAAGTTAACAAATTTCATGACATATGCCAGTGATACTAAACCTGACTCTGATTCTGATATTTCAAATTCTAACTACACCTGCATAAAAAAAAAACATTTTCCTCAGATCCCCTTTGTCAGTAGTATCCAAAATGTTAAATCTGTGCCCCCTGGTCTTGGAACCATCTGCTAATCACAAGAGCTGTCAGGATCTTGTCCACCTCTATCAAATCTCCTCTCAATCTCCTTTGCCCCAAGGAGAACACCCTCAGCTTTTTCAGTCTAAGTTTGCAGCTCATCCCTCGGTACTGGAATTGTCCTGTGTAAGAATGGCAATGCCATGTGCAACTAAACCTGTGAAGCAGTGGGCCATATCAGACTATAGACATTGTCCTTCCTCATTAAACTCACAAGTGCATAGTCCAGAAATTCATCTACAAATTATAATAGCAAGTATTATTAACTTCATTCTGACTGCAACATCTTGGCCAATATTTGCTTTGATAAATGAGTTATTTGAAAAGAACCTAATGCAAAGGATTTGCAAGATTATTAGGCACAACTGGCTAACTTATTGGATCTTTCAAAGAGCTGGAAGGGATAAAATGGGCTGAAAGGATTGAATGCTGTCACATGTATAATAATGCAAAGAGAAAAGAAACAAGAGGTGATAGGGGATGAGCTATCAGAGAGCTGGCAGGTTAAGCCTTGCCTATGGCAGAAGTGACTGTGATCAATTCAGTTTGGTCTTTGAGTAAGGAGGGTGCCCTTCCTCTGACAATCTTCTACAAATGCACAGTGGAAAGTAGCTGTTTGGTTATATCATGGCTTTGTATGGAAACACCAATGCCCAGGACTGGAAAAGGCTACAAAAAGCACTGAATCTGGCGCAGTCCATCACAGGAAAAGCCCTCCTAACCAGTGAGCACATCTACATACTGTCCATCCTCAAGGACCCCTTCCATCTGGGCCATACTCTCTTCTCACTCCTACTGTCAGGAAGGAGGTCCCACACCACCAGGTTCAGGAACAGTTATTATCCTTCAACTATCAGGCTCCTGAACCAGTGTGGATAACTTCACTCACTTTGTTATTGAACTTACCACTGAACACAACCTATGGACTCAGTTTCAAGGACCATACAGTCATGTTCTCAGTTTTATTTGCTTTTTATTATTATTTGTGTTCTTTTTGTGTTTGTACAGCTTGTCTTCTATTGAACACTGGTTGCTTGTCATCCTTTCTGTATAGCTCTTAATTGATTTTATTGTATTTCTTTGTTCTACTGTGAATGCCTGCAAGAAAATGAATGTTATGGTAGCATATGGTGAGATATATGTACTCTGAACTTTGAACTTTGCTGGTTGGAAATGAAGCCATCCGCACTTGTGTCCTATTTCTGACTGAACCACTGGGCATCGCCGCTGAATGTGAGTGCAATTTCACAGTCCAATCAATTTTCACCAGTCTCCAGCTTGCCTGAGTTCTTTCTGAAGGCTCCCAGTGGAGGATCACCTGCACACTGCTCATTTGCAGCTCAGAGTCCCTTCCACAGCCAAAATCTGTCAGGAGATTGTCTGCTCACGTTCCCCCATTTCCAAGGGAGATTCAGATGCACACATCTTTCCTTCATTATTTCCTGGGCACGGAAGCCAATTAAAAGGACACTAGAATATAACCAACCTGAGTCACTGAGGGATTATTATTAAGCATTGTGCAGGTAGAAGTTCCTAATAATATGCTTCTCCGCCACAATGACCTTGGTCAGGTAGGAGACACTTTTCCACTGTTTGACATTTTAATCATGCTGCTGCTGCTAATCACGTATTTAAGTGACTTCACTGCAAAAGAAATGCCACAAAACAACAAATTTCACGACATACTGTATGTCAGTGATAAAAATAAACCTGATTCTGATTCCATGGTGCCTTTCAGAACATCCATAACATTTTGCTGCCAGTAATGTGCAGCCATTTCTGCAATATGAAACATAAGATAGTCAATTTTCACATAGTTATCTTCCACAGTGAGTAAAGTGATAATGACTAGAGATGGTAACCAGGGCAGTAGAACTACAGAAGATTAAGTATGTTTCGGGCCAAGACGCTTCTTCAGGACTTGGAGAGAGGGGGAAGGGAAGATGCCAGAATTAAAAGGAGTGGGGAGGGGAAAGAGGGTGGCTGGATGGTAATAGGTGATGCCAGGTGGGTGTGAAAGATCAAAGCTGAAGAAGAACTGGCCGAAGTTGACTGGAAAGGGGCATTTGTCAGGAAAGACAGCAGAGCAGCAATGGCTGGAGTTTATGTGAAAAATGAAGAGAAGTGCAAGACAGATATATTTCAAATAAGAAGAAATTTTCAAAGGGAAGAAGGACGCTACCATGGTTGACAAGTGAAGTCAGAGCAAAAGTAAAAGCAAAAAAGAGGGCATATAAGGAAGTCAGAGCTCATGAGAAGATAGAGGATTGGGGAACTTTTAAAAGCTTACAGAAGGAAACTAAGAAGGTCATTCAGAAGGAAAAGATGAATTATGACAGGAAGCTGGCGACTAATATCAAAGAAGATACTGAAAGTTTTTTGAAGTATATAAAGGGTAAAAGAGGGTCAAGGGTAGATATATGTAGGACCAATACAAGATGGTGCTGGAGATATTGTAATGAGAGATGCAGAGATGGCAGAGGAGCTGAATGTGTATTTTGCATCAGTCTTCACAGTGGAAGACGTCTGCAGTATACCAGACATTCAAGAGTGTCAGGGAAGTGAAGTTTGTGCAGTGAAAATTACGACTGAGAAGGTGCTCAGGAAGCTTAATGGCCTGAGGGTGCTACCTTGGGTTCTGAAGGAAGTAGCCGGAGAGATTGTGGAGGCATTAACGATGATCTTTCAAGAATTGATGCATTCTGGCATGGTACCAGATGAGTGGAAAACTGCAAATGTTGCTCTGCTATTGAAGAAGGGTGGGAAGCAGCAGAAAGGAAACTATAGACCTGTTAGCCTGATATCAATGGTTGGGAAATTGTTGGAATCAATTGTTAGGGATGAGATTAGGAGTACCTGAAGGCATGTGACAAGATAGGCCAAAGCCAGCATAGCTTCCTGAAAGGAAAAACCTGCCTGACAAACCTACTGCAATTTTTTGAGGAAATTACAAGCAGGGTAGACAAAGGAGATGCAGTAGACGTGGTGTACTTGGATGTTCAGAAGGCCTTTGACAAGGTGCCGCACATGAGGCTGCTTAGCAAGATAAGAACCCATGGAATTACAGGGAAGTTACTAGCATGAGTGGAACATTGGCTGGTCGGCAGAAAACAGAGAATGAGAATAAAGGGATCCTGTTCTGGCTGGCTGCCAGTTACCAGTGGAGTTCCACAGGGGTCGGTGTTGGGACCGCTGCTTTTTACGATTTATGTCAATGATTTGGACTATGGAATCAATGGATTTGTGGCTATGTTTGCTGATGACACAAAGATAGGTGGAGGAGCGGGTAGTGTTGAGGGAACAGAGAGCCTGCAGAGAGACTTAGATAGTTTAGGGGAATGGGCAAAGAAGAGGCAATTGAAATACAATGTGGGAAAGTGTGTGGTCATGCACTTTGGTGGAAGAAATAAACGGGCAGACTATTATTTAGATGGAGAGAGAATTCAAAATGCAGAGATGCAAAAAGACTTGGGAGTTCTTGTGCAAGATACCCTAAAGGTTAACCTCCAGGTTGAGCCAGTTGTGAAGAAGGCGAATGCAATGTTGGCATTCATTTCTAGAGGTATGAAATATAAGAGTCGGGATGTGATGTTAAGGCTCTATAAGGCACTCATGAGACCACACTTGGAGTATTGTGTGCAGTTTTGGGCTACTTATTTTAGAAAGGATATACTGATATTGGAGAAGGTTCAGAGAAGATTCACGAGAATGATTCCAGGAATGAAAGGGTTACTGTATGAGGAACATGTGGCAGCTCTTGGTCTGTATTCCCTGGAGTTCAGGAGAATGAAACATAGAAATATTCCAAATGTTAAAAGCTGGAACAGATTAAATATGGCAAAGTTATTTCCCATGGTAGGAGAGTCTAGGACAAGCGGGCATGACTTCAAGATTGAAGGACGTCCTTTTAGAACTGAGATGCGGAGAAATTACTTTAGTCAGAGGATGGTAAATCTATGGAATTTGTTGCCACGAGCGGCTGCGGAGGCCAAGTCATTGGGTGTATTTAAGGCCGAGATAGATAGGTTCTTGATTAGCCAGGGCATCAAAAAGTATGGGGTGAAAGCAAGGGAGTGGGGATGACTGGAAGAATTGGATCAGCCCATGACTGAATGGCGGGGCAGACTCGATGGGCCAAATGGCCTGCTTCTGCTCCTATTTCTGATAGTCTTAAGAAAAAATCTGATAGGAGAGGAGAGTGAACAATAGGAGAAAGGGAAGGAGGAGGGGACCCGGGGGAAGTAATAGGCAGATGAGAAGAAGTGAAAGATCAGAGTGGGGATTAGAGGAAGGGGATAGTAATCAATATTCATATCATCAAGCTGGAGGATATGCAGAAGGGATGGTATGAATATCAATCTGTCTGGATCCTAATGGTGAACAGAATTTGCCCCCCCCCCCACCTTCTATTCCCCACTCTGAACCTGTTACTTCTACACACCTGCCTATTACTTCCCTTTCTCCTGTGGTCCACTCTCCTCTCCTATCAGATTCTTTCTTCTCCAGCCCTTGAGCCTTTCCCACCCACTTGGCTTTACCTATCACCTTCCAGTTAGCGTCTTTCCCCTCCACCCACCGTTTAATTCAGGCATTCCCCCCCATCCGTTTCAGTCCTGACGAAGGATCTCAGCCTGAAACATTGACTGTGAACTCTTTTTCATAGATGCTGCCTGGGCTGCTGAGATCCTCCAGGATTTTGTGTGTGTGTGTGTGTTGCTTTGGATTTCCAGCATCTGCAGATTTTCTCATGTTTGTGAAGAACAAGTGTTTGTTAGGGTGCCGACGATATTTCCTCAGCTCTTAATTCCACCTGAAGTAATAGAAAACACGTTAGTTTAACATCCTACCTGAAAGACAGGATCTCCAACAGCACTGCCTTGGAGATTCTTCGCACCTTAACTCTCCCTTGTGTTAACAAGTTCCACAGTCTAACCACTCTTGGGATAAAGATATTTCTTCAGAGTACCTCATTGGATTTGTTAGTGGCTATTTTGTATTCATGACTTCTTGACTAGATCAGCCTACAGCCACAAATACTTGACTGCTACCTACTGAGCTATGTTAATTTATTCATTCACCAGTATTTAATGCACATCCCTAATTTTCCCTAAAGCAAGTGGCTTACTGGCCCATTTCAGAGGGCAATAAAGATTCAGCCATGTGACTATGGTTCTGGAATCGCATAAAGACCAAATGGTGTAAGAACAGCAGATCAGATTATTTTCCTGAAGGGCATTAGTGAATAAGGTAGAATTTTTATGACATTATGGCCATTTTATATTGCTATTACTGATACTAGAATTTTATGCTGGTTTTGTTTAATTGCTTAAATTTAAATTCCCCAAGCGCAACAGTGGGATTTAAGCATGCCTCAGATCAATAGTTCGGGCTTCTCGGTGCTAATCTAATAATTTAACTATTATGTCACCACAGCACATATTCTCCTATATGCATGTTACCCAGTTAATAATAGCTCTGCCTATTTAAGGTAACACACACAAAATGCTGAGGGAACTCAGCAGGTTAGGCAGCATCTATGGAGAGGAATAAAGAATCGATGTTTCAGGCTGAGACCCTTCATCAGCACTCTGATCTCCAGCATCGGCAAGATCTCTTGTGTTTTTGTGCCTATTTAAGGCACAGACTAATCATCAGACAATTTCTTTCAGCCACTGGAATTTCAGACCAAAGAGTTCTGCAATTATTTTACTGCATGTAACATTCCATGAGAGGCGACACTTGCAGGCTGAAAAGCACAATCATTTCTGATTGATTTGATGCAAAAACAATTCATTGCGCTGTATGTTTTAATGCAGATGTGACAAATAGAGCTAACGTGTATCCTTTATCTCTATCTTTACATCTACACTCAGTCACCACTTTACCAGGTGCACTTCTACACCTGCTCAATGAGCCAATCATGTGGCACCAACTCTTTACAGAAAAGCATGCAGAAATTGTCAAGAGGTCCAGTTGCTTTTCAGACCAAACATCAGAATGGGGAAGAAACATAGAAAACCTACAGCACAATACAGGCCCTTCGGCCCACAAAGCTGTGCCGAACATGTCCTTAACTGAGAAATTACCTAGGGTTACCCATAGCCCTTTATTTTTCTGAGCTCCATGTACCTGTCAAGGAGTCTCTTAAAAGCTCCTATCATATCCGCCTCCACCACTGTCGCTGGCAGCCCATTCCATGCACTCACCACTCTCTACGTAAAAAACTTACCTCCTCTTTACCTACTTCCAAGCAACTTAGAACTATGCCCTCTCGTGCTAGCCATTTCAGCCCTGGGAAAAAGCTTCTGACTATCCACACGATCAATGCCTCTCATTATAAGATGTGATCTAAGTGACTTTGACCATGGAATGATTGTTGGTGCCAGATGGGGTGGTTTGAGTATCTCAGAAACTGCTGATCTCTAGGGATTTTCACACATAACATTCCCTAGAGTTTACTGAGAATGGTGCGAGAAACAAAAAAATATCCAGTGAGCGGCAGCTCTGTGAGTACAAACGCCCTGTTAATGACAGAGGTCAGAGGAGAATCACCAGACTGGCTCAAACTGACAGGAAAGTGGCAGTAATTCAAATAACCACAGGTTACAACAGTGGTGTGCAGGAGAGCATCTCTGAAAGTACAACACGATGAACCTTGAAATGGACAGGCTATGGCAGCAGAGGATTGCAAACATACTCTCAGTGCCCACTTGATTATGTTTAGGAGGTACTTAATAAAGTGGCCATTGAATGAATTTATATGGTCCAACCCACTGAGCAGTGGAACCACTTCAAAAAGCGTGCATCCACTGCACGCAGGGCAGACTGTGAATCCAAGCTAATGGTGGAGATGGGATCCAGGTTACAGTGAGGTAGTAGATTCAGTTGCATTCAGTTGAATGTCTTCCTGACTATCATTCCTACCAACAATTTTTAATGAGAATCTAGGTGATCCCCTGTGGCAACATTCACTTGGAGCTTGGAGAATCACAGTGAGGTTTGTTTGCTGTAGTGCAGCTGTGCCTTTACTTTTATGTGCTATCAAAGAGGAACTCCTTGTGGGTAGAGAGAGGTTACAGACAGTTAACTGTTGAAGCTTGCTGGTGCAGACTTGCAGCTGTTGTACATCCCTCTTTCCTGTCCTCAGGGAGAGAACAGGAGGACTAAGAGGTCAGGGAAGCCATCAGCAAATAACTGGCCGTCTTATTTTGACATTCTGAAGAGTACCAGCTGTACTTCAGCCATCAAAAAGTTCTGCTCACATGATGCGGCAAGGTCCTGCATTGACTTTTCCTTTTCCCTTCAAGATTTCTACCATGATGTTGGTGGCACAATAACATGGCAGTTATCACAATGCTTTAAAACATGCCAGCTGTAAGATCGGGGTTTCAATTCCCACCACTGTCTGTAAGCAGTTTGTACGTTCTCACCATGACCACGTGTATTTCCTCTGGGCGCTTCTGTGTCCTCGCACATTACAAAGACATACATGTTAAGCTTAGTGAATTGTGGGCATACTATGTTGGCAACAGAAGTGTGGTGACACTTGCAGGTTGCCAAGCACAATCCTCACTGATCAGATTTGATGCAAACGATACATTTCACTGTACGTTTCAATGTAATGTGACAAATAAAGTTAATCTTTAAATCTCTTTTGTGGAAGTCCAGTCACTGTGCACTAATGTGCATGTAATACAGGAAGCAAGGGAATCAGTTTTATGCACAAATCCTCACAAACACCAGTGATAATGACAACAAAAGCTCTTTAATGATGTCAACTGAGGAATATATTTTGACCTGAGCACCTGAGGCAGCCTACGTTCTTTCTTCAAAATAATGTCATAAGATCTTTCATATCCACCTGAGAGGGAAGCTAGAGCCTCAGTATGACATTTCACCTGAGAATCAGCACCTTCACCAGCACCACACCCTCCAGTGGGCCCGAACTTTTATGACCAAGTCACCAGAGTCAAGGTTAGATTTGTAGCCAAAAGGCAAAACCGGGGCTATTTTTCATTACGAGTTTGAAGAGATTTGGTTTGTCAACCAAAACACTTGAAAGCTTTTACACATGTACCATGGACAGCATTCTGACTGGCTGCATCGCCGCCTGGTATGGGGTGGGGTGTCTACTGCACAAGATCAAAGTAAATTGCCGAAACTTGTAAGATTAGTCAGCTCCATCAATGGTAGTAGCCTTAGTAGTGTCCAAGATATCTTCAAGGAGCGGTGCCTTAGATTCAGATTCAGATTCAGATTCAGTTTATTGTCATTTAGAAACCACAAATGCAATGCAGTTAAAAAATGAGACAACGTTCCTCCAGAATGATATCACAAAAGCATGTGACAAAACAGACTACACCAGAAAATCCACAGAACATTTGGCAATCCCCAATCCAGAGTCCGGAGAGGCTGCTGCGTATTAATATCGCGTTACCATCTCAGCGTGTTTCCCGGAAAGGACCTCCAAACCCACCAGACAAAACAAGACCAAAAACTAAAGCTACAAGACCTGCACAAAACCACATAGTTACAACATATAGTTACAGCAGTGCAAATGATAGCATAATTGATAAAAAAAACAGACCATGGGCACAGTAAAAATAGTCCAAAGATGTTAAAAGACTATAAGTTCAAAAGAAACCATCACACAGTTTTCACAAGTCTTCAGGGTCCCGATTGACTCGTCATCCCACGCCAGTGGCAGAAGGGAATACCCCCGCTATGGACTTCCACGGCGCTGCCCAACTCAGCCTTGCAGATGAAGCAGACAATGAAAGCTCCGTTGAACCCAGCCTTGCAGACGCAGCACACAGTGAAAGCGACCTGACCACAGCGGATTCCGAGTCCATAGAACCTCCAACCATCCCCTCCGGCACAGCTTCTCCCAACACCATCATCTGCCGAGCATATTAAGACGCCCCCGCCAACGGCCACCGGCAACGCTACCCCGAGGACTGGGGACCTGTTCTTCCCAGCAGAGACCCGGACCTCACAGCAGCAGCAGCAACGAAGAAGATCTTCCTGGAGATTTCCAGATGTTCCTCCATGCTCCCTCATCCGTTTTCAACCGATTATGATTGCGCACGGCACCCTGCTTCACAAATAACAGATAATCAGCTCCGGAGTGGCCGCTGCAAGCTGCGTCGCGCCGCCATCTTGGATCTATAAGAACTGACATCCAGGAGTGAGCAGAGAGTGACTGCCCTCGATATATAGGAAGGCGGCATCCATCATTAAGGATCCCCACAACCCAGGACATGCCCTCTTCACACTGTTAGCATCAGGAAAGAGGTACAGAAGCCTAAAGGCACACACTCAGTGATTCAGGAACAACGTCTTCCCCTCTGCTACCTGATTTCTAAATGGACATTGAACCCATGAACACTACCTCACTATATTTTTTGCACTGCTTATTTTAACTTAACTATTTAATAGATATATACAGTATACATATATATTTACTGTAATTCAGCTTTTTTCTCTATATTTATTTACCATGTATTTCATTGTATTTCTGCCACGAAGTTAACAGATTACATAACTATGCTGGTGATATTAAATCTGATTCCAATTCAGAAATGCACAAAGGGAAGAATACTATAAAATATACAACACCTGACACTGTGTGTTGGATGGTGCACAATTTCATAAGAACATTGTAATGGAGTACCCAATATTCATTCTGATGAGGATTAAATCAATTACTGACACACAATGTACTATGACTCATTAAGTAGTGAGACGCAATTGCATACTAGAGTAATAATGAGAACATTTTAATGATATTGGGATGTGAAATATAAGTTACTGTGAGCTAAGTATGATAAGTTTACAAATGTTGACTAGGCATTAAATAAATAATGTGGTAGAATGATAAATAAATGCTCCTTTAATACAATAAAGTCTAACAAGCTGTATGTTAAAGTTTCATTGGTGTTCAATTGGCAAATTTAAATGTGCTTGTTAATCTCAAGCTATGATGAGATTTTACAGTGATTGTATACCGGTAACAAAATGAGATAGCTACAAGCACGGAATGCTATTCAATCAGGATGTGATCATAAAGCTTTATTAGTCTTCAGCCAATTCAGTTCTCCCCATGTGATGTCAAGAAATGGATGAGCATATTGGTTGCCGTTAGGGCTCTGGGCCCCAAATCTACCCCAGCTGTGCTGCCGAAGGCCTGTGCTTCAGAAGTTGCTGGGACTGTAGCCAAGACGTTAGAGGATCTACAAGTACAATCAGGCAAATTGCTGCACTTTCAGTCTCCTCTCAATCAGCAGCAAAGTGATAGACGATGTCATCAGCGGTGCTATCAAATTATATTTAGTCATCAGCAAAAATATTCATCTAGCTTGGAATCTGATAGGACCATTTGGATCCAAACCTCTCTACAGCCTTGGTCTAAACATAGACAAAGGAACTGACATCCAGGAGTGAGCAGAGAGTGACTGCCCTTGAAAATAAGGCAATGTTTAGCATAGAATATTAAACACAGAACTGAAGAGCACTGTACAATCCCTTCAGCCCACAATGCTGTGCTGACATTTTAACCAACTCCAAGATCAATCTAACATTACTCTATTACATAGACCCCAATTTTTCTTTCATCCATGTGCTATCAAAGAGTCTCTTGAATGTCTCGAATACATCTTCCTCTACCAGTACCCATGGCAGTGCATTCCATGTATCCACCTATCTCTGTGCAAATGTAAACATATATTTGCCCCCAATCACCTTAAAATTTTGCCCTCTTATACTAGTTATTTCTGTTTGGGAAAAATTAGGCTGTCCAATCTATCAATGACGCTTGTTATCTTATGCATTTCTATCAAGTCACCTCTCATCTTCCTTTGCTCCAGAAAGGAAAGCCCTAGCACTCTCAACCTTTCCTCATAAGATATGCCCTGTATTCCAGGCAGCATCCTGGTAAATCTCTGTATCTTCTCCACTTCCTTCCTATGATGAGGTGACCAGAACTGGACAAAGTATTCCAAGAGTGGTCTAACCAGAGGATTTTAGAACTGCAGTATTCCTCACGGCTCTTGAACTCAGTCCCACAACTAATGAAGGCTGACACACCATACGCTTTCTTAACCAACCTATCAACTTGCATGGCAACTTTAAGTAATCTGTGCATCATTCTGTTACTCCACACAGATATGAATCCTGCCATTAATATCTGTACTCTGCCTTCATGTTAGACCACTGCAGTGCACTATGAATGCATCAGGAATACACAATGAATACACCAAGTTTGAAACGGATTCATAAAAACAGTCTTAAACAAGTGTGTTGCCACAAGTTCATTCAGTCTTCCCCAACAAGAAGCCCTGGATGAACCGTGAGATCTGCAATCTGCTGAGGGCCAGATCAGAGGCATTCAAGTCTGGTGATCAAGAAAGTTACAAAAGGTCCGGGCACGATCTCCGGAGAGCCATCTCATGGACGAAGTGGCAATTGTGGACTAAACATGAATCATTGAAAGATGCTCAACAGCTGTTTCAGGACTTGAATGCTATCTTACAAATTGAAACCAAGCAACATAGGTGACAATAGGGATTCACTTCCAGGTGAGCTCAGTGCCTTTTATGCTCACTTATGCAACTTGGAGGAACCTTCTCAAACTTTCACAACCCCCGATGATCCTCTGACTTTGGTCTTGAGCCTGATGAGAACATTCTTCACGCGTGTGAACTCATAGAAAGCATCTGGTCCATAAGGGGTACCTGGCCGAGTACTAAAGACCTCTGCTGATCAACTGGCTGGAGTGTTCAATGAGATCTTTACCCCCTCGCTTTGGCCATCTGATGTACCCACCTGCTTTAAGCAGACTTCAGTTATACTGGTGCCTAAGAATGTGTAATTTGC
The DNA here is from genome assembly GCF_048418815.1 of Hemitrygon akajei. NCBI lineage: Eukaryota > Metazoa > Chordata > Chondrichthyes > Myliobatiformes > Dasyatidae > Hemitrygon > Hemitrygon akajei. The sequence goes on along the minus strand of NC_133139.1, from coordinate 20,970,174 downwards.
CTCAAGTGCTATTATTGTCCAGTAGCACTTACATCCACTGTGATAAAGTGTTTTGAGAGGTTGGTAATGGAACCTGTCAACTCACTCCTGAGAAGAGACATGGATCCACTTCAATTTGCCAACTGGCACACCAGGTCCACAGCAGGTGCCATTTCATTGACTCTTCACTCAACCCTGGAGTATCTGGACAGCAAAGGTGCATACATCAGGATGCTCTTTATCAACTACAACTTGACATGTCCTCAAAACTAATCAATAAGCTTCTATACCTTGGCCCCAAAGCACCCATGTGCAAATGGATCCTCATTTTCCTCACTTGCAGACCCCAGTCAGTTCAATTTGGCAACATCTCCTCCACAATTGACTGCACAATGTTCTGCACCATTCGTGACTCCTCAGATAGTGAAGCAGTTCATACAAAAATGCAGCAGGACTTGGACAATATCCAGGCTTGGGCTGACAAGTGGCAAGTAACATTCGAGCCACACAAGTGCCAGGCAATGACCATCTCCAACATGCTTCAAGGCCACCACCATTGTCCCCATGCCGAAGAAGTCTTCAGTGTCCTGCCTCAATGACTACCGTCCCATTGCACTCACATCCATCATCATGAAGTGTTTCGAGAGGCTCATCATGAGGCATATCAAGATCCTGCTGCCCCCCTCACTGGACCCCCTGCAGTTTGTGTACCGTCCCAACCACTCAGCAGACAACGCCATTACCATCACCTTCCACCTGGCCCTAACCCACCTGGACAAAAAAGACACGTACGTTCGAATGCTATTCATAGACTTCAGTACAGCATTCAGCACAATCATCCCTTAGAAACTGATTGAAAAGCTGAGCCTACTGGGCCTGAACACCTCCCTCTGCAACTGGATCCTAGACTTCCTGACTGGGAGACCTCAATCAGTCCAGATCGGGAGCAGCATCTCCAACACCATCACACTGAGCACGGAGGCCCCCCAGGACTATGCGCTCAGTCCACTGCTGTTCACTCTGCTGACCCATGACTGTGCTGCAACACACAGCTCGAACCACATTATCAAGTTCGCCAATGACACGACCGTGGTGGGTCTCATCAGCAAGAACGACGAGTCAGCATACAGAGAGGAGGTGCAGCGGCTAACGGACTGGTGCAGAGCCAACAACCTGTCTCTGACTGTGAACAAAACAAAAGAGATGGTTGTTGACTTCAGGAGGGCACGGAGCGACCACTCCCCGCTGAACATCGACAGCTTCTCGGTAGAGATCATTAAGAGCACCAAATCTCTTGGTGTTCACCTAGCAGAGGATCTCACCTGGTCCCTAAACACCAGCTCCATAGCAAAGAAAGCCCAGCAGCATCTCTACTTTCTGCGAAGGCTGAGGAAAGTCCATCTCCCATCCCCCATCCTCATCACATTCTACAGGGGTTGTATTGAGAGCATCCTGAGCAGCTGCATCACTGCCTGGTTCGGAAATTGCACCATCTCAGATCGCAAGACCCTGCAGCAGATAGTGAGGTCAGCTGAGAAGATCATTGGGGTCTCTCTTCCTGCCATCACGGACATTTACACTACATGCTGCATCCGCAAAACAAACAGCATTATGAAGGACCCCACGCACCCTTCATACAAACTCTTCTCCCTCCTACCATCTTGGAAAAGACACCGAAGCATTCGGGCTCTCACGACCAGGCTATGTAACAGTTTTTTTCCCCAAGCTATCAGACTCCTCAATACCCAGAGCTTGGACTGACACCAACTTACTGCCCTCTATTGCGACTATTTTCTTGTTTATTATTTATTGTAATGCCTGCACTGTTTTGTGCACTTTATGCAACCCCGGGTAGGTCTGTAGTCCAGTGCAGTTTTTTTTCCTGTTTAGTTTTCACATAGTTCAGTGTAGTTTTTGTACTGTTTCATGTAGCACCATGGTCCTGAAAAACGTTGTCCTGTTTTTGCAATGTACTGTACCAGCAGTTATGGTTGAAATGACAATAAAAAGTGACTTGACTTGACTTGATGACTTGATCTCTGACAAGAGAGGCTTCAACCATCGTCCCTTGACATTCAGTGGCATCACCATCACTGAATCCCCCACTATCAACATCCTGGAGGTTACTATTGACAGGAAACTAAACCGGTCTAGCCATATAAACACCGTGGCTATCAGAGCAGGTCAAAGGCTAAGAATCCTGCCATGTGTAACTGACCTCCTGACTCCCCAAAGCCTGTCCTACATCTACAAAGCTCAGGTCAGGAATGTAATGGAATACAAGCCTGAATGAGTGCAGCTCCATTAACGGTCAAGAAGCTTGACACCATCCAGTACAAGGCAGCCCACTTGATTGGCACCCCTTCCTCAATCATCCAATCCCTCCACCACTGACGAACAGTTGCAGCTGTGGATACTATTTACAAGGTGCAATTGCAACAACACACCAAACTTCCTAAGGTAGCACCTTCCAGACCCACATCCACTACCATCTAGAAAGACAATAACAGCAGACACCGGGGAACTCTCCCGCTTGGAAATCCCCCTCCAAGTCACTCACCATCCTAACTTGAAAATATATCACCGTTCCTTCATTGTCACAGGGTCAAAATCATCGAATTCCCTCCCTAACAGCGCTGTGGGTATACCTACACCCCAGGGACTGCAGCGGTTCAAGAGGACAGCTGATCACCACCTTCTCAAGGGCAGCTAGGGATGGGCAATAAATGCTGGCTTAGCTGGCGATGCCCACATCCCATAAATGAACAAATTTTTAAACATCTCCATCAGCACAGGTGCCAGGTAGACAATCTCACAATCTCCGAAGAGTATTGATAATAGCTGGTATCACCCATCTTGTAAAGACACTGCTCAGAAGAAGCCAATGGCAAACCACTTCTGTAGAAATGGTGATGGCAAGGCCGTGATCACCTCCATCATACAACATGGCAGATAATGAACAAATGAAACAAATTCTTTGCTTAGCTTCTGGTCGAAAATGAGAGTCAGTCCTCAGTTCTTAAAATGTAAATGGCAAACAGTAATCAGTTTGAAGCTAAAACACAGCTTTGAAAACAAGCTCTGGATATAGCCAGACACTCTTCTTTTGAAGTAAGATGTAGCTTACTGCATCTGGTTTAATACTGCTCAAGGATGCAGTATAAGACAATGGGTTATTTAATTTGGTTGTTTGAAAACAGATAAGCTGACTAAGTGGCTTAGTTCAAGGAAGCTTGCAGACTAGATGGATAATATCATTTAGCAGATCAAATAACCGATGTGTTTATAATTGGGAATTTTATGTATTCAAGGAAGTTATCTTTACAGCATTAATTGAGAATTGTGTTTCCAAAAGCTTTTAGACCTTTTGTGTAAAAAGGGTGTCTGAGGAAATACTATATACTGTATGTGTGAAGTTGCCTAAGTGGCAATTAAACTGTATAAATGTAGAGAGAAGTTCACATTTATTAGAAGTGGGGTAAAGGACATCAATACGTCATGGAAGAAACATGGGGTGAACTAGAATCCATTCCTCTGATTTTGGTTTCTGCAATGCATGATTTTCTCATCTGTATTAGTTTATAGGAATTATAACTGTGATTTGGAAATCCATTGTGGTTTGTGTTTTAGAAATGCTTTGTATTTTAGGAATTGATTGTAATTTAGAAAATATTGTAGACACAAATCTGTGAGTTTTAAGTAGTATCAATTGTTTGGTGACAATAAAGTAATGTCTGGATTTAGACATGTATCACAGAAAATAAAGGAACCTTGTTTCGCACTAAAGCAACACACACAGATGTTGGAGGAAATCAGCAGGTCAGGCAGCATCTATGGATGTGAACAAATAGTTGATACTTCAGGCTGAGACCCTTCCTCAGAACACTTTTTCAGGACTCCTTGGTAGGGAGAAGGGATCCACTCCTCGAATAGTGGGTGTAGTGTTCTCGCTCAGGTGTAAGAGAACTCTGAACTAAACACCGAGGTAAACCGTAGTCAATAAAAACAGGATCGCAGTAAGATTAACCGTTTACTGTTCACTCTTCCACATTAACGTATGGTGAAAACTGTTGATAAAACAATACAAAATTTGTACAGTATTTGTTTCCTTCTTGATATCACATTTACATCGTAAATACTTGCAAAAGTAAAACTACAACAACTACATTACATTAAAGTGCAACATACAGTCAGGATCTACGTATGCCATTGACTGCTTTAAATACACTTCAACACAAACTATCCGCAACTCTTTAACTAACGAAAACATAAACCTTATCAACCGTTATTACTTTTAACAGAATCAGCGTTAACATTTTTAATTCAACATATCAATTATCTCATGAACTTACGGCGTTGCTTCACTAATGTTTCTAGTGCGTAGAAAGAAAACTTTTCTTGCGCTGATCCTGCACATGTGAGCCCCCTCCTTCCCGTTTCTCCAAACCGGTATTTTCCCACAAGACGCGGCGAAACCGGGTGTGACGTCATCGCATGCCGCGATATATCACAGACAACGAATTTACTTTAAACAATCTTAACTTTAACTAGAAAATGCTAACAAATGAATTACTAAAGCGAAAATATTATAAACTAAACAAATGCCATAAAGGCAACACAGTGGGTATTGGCAACTGAACTCAGTGTGGACAATAAACAAGGAAGTGAACTTTGATGATTGGGTAGTTACAGTATAAAGTTCAAATATCAAAGTTAATTATCAAAGTACATATATGTCACCACATACAAACCTGAGATTTATTTTCTTGTGGTCATACTCAATAAATCTATAGAATATTAACCATAACAGAATCAATGAAAGACTGCACCAACTAGGGTGTTCAGGCAGAGTGCAGAAGACCACAAACTGTGCAAATAGAAAAAGAACAAACAAACGAATAAATAAATAAATAAATAAATAAATAAGCAAGCAAGCAATAAACATGAGATGAAGAGTCTTTGAAAGAAAGTCTATTATAGTATAAGATTCAAGATTCAAAACACATTTATTATCAAAGAATGCATAAATTGTATACCTTGAGATTTGTCTGCTTACAGGCAGCCACAAAGTAAGAATCACGAATAACCCAATTTAAAAAAAGACCAGAAACGCTGTTCAGAGAAAGTTAGAGAAAAAAACATATGCATCAAGCAATCAACAGAAGCAAGTCAACAATATCTCTAACCAGACTGAGTCCCAGATCTGCTCCCAGAGCAACCGGATTAGGCCCAAGCCTCAGTCCCCAGTTCATCACATCAGCGAGGCAGAAAGTACACAACAGCCAAACAATTCACAGGGAAAACAGCACCACAGGGAAAGGAATTAACAGTTGCAGAGAGTGAGCAAAATCGGCCTGACCTGTATTTGGCACTTGGCTTTCCAGTCTATCTGGGCTGACGTTTAAATCATCCAAGCAGTCCCACAGTCCAGGCGAGGCAACACTCCGGGGCCGCACCGCCTAAAGCCATTCTCAATCTCATCCAATCGGCTCGGCGCTTGGAGCAGTCCAACCTTGCATCCAGGCTAGGGCATCGAAGCTTTTCCACATCGACTTCTCTCCAAATCGCTCACACCATCTCCAGCAGCAATACGAATTCCGTCTGTGACCCAGGCTCAAGCGCGTTGCGCCTCGCTTCATCCGCCAAGCCACCCTCACCTCCACCTGCCTCCTCGATGTCTGCAGCAACAATTCACCACAATTTACTTCAGAAGAGATGCCATAAGCAATGTTTTGACTCCCTTGCCTTCTGATTTACCAGTAAGCTGTGGCACATCTTCGGTAGCGACATCTTAAACCAGGGTGTAATCTCCCTTTAGTGAGAGTATTCATTGCTTTTTATATCTGCTGGGGCTTAAGGTCTTCGTTGGAGCTCTGAACTGCACAGTCAGCAAGCCCAATACCATCACACACCAGTGACTAGAAACATAGCTGAGTTAGCCATGTCAATGATACTGATGCACGAGCAGGTTAGAGGCTATGTATTCAGTGACAAATGACTCATCTTCTAATTCCCGAAGTCCTTCCACCATCTACAAAGACACAGATCAGGAGTATGAGGGAATACTCTGGCAGAAGGCAGTCCAACAAAAATCAAAACTTCAACACTATCCGAAAAAAAAGCAGCACCACTACTACCATAAAGATTCATTACTTCTACTGTTATTAGAAATGGCTGAAGAAGGTGTATGTGTGTGTGTGTCCTATAACTATATGCATGTCCATGTGTATGTAGATGTGCATGTGTTTGTCTGTGTCTGTGTATGTTTATTATAAGCATATTTCAGGCTGAAAAATTCAATCATTCAAGCTGACTGCTAGCTATCCTCTCCTCCAGGAGAACCTGGGACGGCCAGTCATGCTGGGATCATCAGTGATACCACATGCAAATTAAAATGATCAGTTTCACACATTGGTGGGAGAACACTATATGTCACCAGCTCACTGATGTCTCCGTGGACATATTCAACACTTCATTAATGCAGGCTGCTATCCCCACATGCTTCAAATCAGCCAGCATCATCCCTGCACAAAAAAAGCTCTACACTTTTGGAACTAAATGACTGCCATCCAGCGACCCAGATGCCAATCATCATGAAGTGCTGTGAATGGCTGTTAATGACACACAACAAGAACTCCATTCCTGCTACACTGGACACTCACCAATATGCTTATTGACTTACGAATCACTCTGCAACAGATGTCATAGGATCTAGCATGCATCTAGCACACCTAGAAAACAAGGACACTTATGTAAGAATGTTGTTTCTGGATTTTGGTTCAGTCTTCAGCACTATTGTCTCACAGACCTTGGTGAACAGACTCCTCTTCCTCAGTTTAAATACACCACTGTGCAACTGGGTGTTGGACTCAGATGATCAGATGCACAACTGCTCCTCCCTTCCCATCATCCTCACCATGTGTACCCCCCAGGGCTGTGTGCTGTACACTCTGCTCACACACAACTGCACAGATAAACACCCGAGTAATCACGTTGTCAAGTTTACCAACGGCATGACAGTGGCGAAGCTCATCAACAATAATGTGAGGAAGTGGAAGAGACTGAGGCCTGGTGCCAGGTAAATAATGTCTTTCTCAATGTCAGCCGGACAAAGGAGATGGTTATTGACTTCAGAAGAACTTGCTTCACAGCCAACCCTCTTTACATCCGCCGCATAGCAGTAGAAACTGCAAATAGTTTCAAACTCCTGGGAGCACACAATCCCTCGTGGTCCCAGAACACATCCTACACAATCAAGAAAGCAGAAAGCTCAGCAATACCTCTTCTTTCTGAGGAGGCTGAAGAAAGCTGGACTATGCACATCAGTGCCTACCTTCTATCGACATTTCGGTCCTGCTGAAGGGTTTTGGCCCGAAACAATCTGCTTTTTTCCATAGATGGTGCCTGGCCTGCTGAGTTCCTCCAACATTTTGTGAGTGTTGCTATGTATATAAGCTCTCTTATTATATATATTTATTGTGTTTTTTATTATTATGTTAGTAATTTTATTGTGTTTCTTTGTGCTGCATCGCATTTGAATAACGATTATTTTGTTCTCCTTTACACTTGTGTATTGGAAATGACATCGAACAATCTTGAATCTTCCCCTAAGATAGCAGAAGGCTTGGTCACAGCAGAGGGTCCAAACAAAAGTGTAATTATTCATCTTTTTTATGGTCACAAGACACTGCTGGATATTAAGAACATCTTGCACTGCATGTCGACCCCAATAGTGAGTTGTTGGATAGTGGCGGAGCTGGACTTGTTGTGTACTGTGTTGCTGCCTTCTACAGGAATGCGTCAGAGGCAGTGCGCAAAGGTGGTACAATGGATTGTCTTGGCCATTTTTCTTGTGATCGCAAGAGCCTCGTGGCCATTGATAATGTAGAATACTGCAATCCATTTCACTGGTTCATTGACGGGACCGATAGCAAGGGAACTGCGTGGCACAGGCAAGGCTCTCACGTTGTGGGGTTGCCTGTTCCAGCTGCACAGGGGAGGAAATGCCAGAGGCAATGTGACAGAGTGAGCAGCCATGCTGAGTTTGGGTCTGGCCCCTGATGTTGGTGCTGCCCTCTTGTGTTCGCTCGGTGGAAGATGAGCTAGACTGTGTTCGTCTACTAGTATGACAATCGGACTGCTGTGCATTTGTTCTTGTAGAAATGTGGCTCTAGGACAACATCCCATGTGCCGTAAATCTACAGGACATGACACTCAAGACCTTGGGCTATATCATTTTTTTTTGTAACGATATGTTTCCTGCCTTGTGCTTTTTGTGACTGTTGGTACTGTGTTTTGTATCTTGGTCCTGGAGGAACGATGTTTTGTTTGGCTCTATTCATGGGTATTCATGTATGGCTGAATGACAATTAATTAAACTTGAACTTGAACCATGTTTAATAGCCTGCTTGCAAAACATTAAAAAGAGTTTACAGACTGAAGAATAAATCACAAGTTTATGAATCTGTGTATCCTGACACGTATTAGGACAGGACACCGTCTCAGCCTTTCAGATGAGAGCATGCCAAGTTCACTCCACATTTCTTTTCTGGTTTGTTGGCAGCAATCTGTGCACAGTGTATAAGTATGTCACATAGCATGTCCAGTAAGACACAATTTCAAAGCACACAAGTCCTTCCTTAACCCAGGGATCTGCCTCAAATTGACCACAGCAGTCTATTTCAAAGAGTTGAAATTGCTCCCGGGCTGTTATTTCCCTAGTGTACAGTGTCATGCACATTTAACAAACAACCATACAGATTAAGTAAGAATGGTCTTCATACCCCAACTCTGTGTGACTCTACTTACAACAAAATTGCACCAACTGATACAGTGATTAACACTGTACCCTTTGTATCCGTGCCCACCGAGACCACTCCCTGGCACGCTGCCCTGTGTTGAACTCTACAACAAAAAAGTGAAACATTTCCAGTTCTGTTGCCGGTTTGCGCTGAGTTTGTGGACCTCACAGATTTTGTAAGTCTTATTGCCTCCAGACTAAGGAGGAGTAAGCAGGTAAACAGGGCACAAGGTCTGAATTGTTATTCAGTCTCCAGAGTTAGAAAATGTCTGTGTCTGCACTTTGCAGAAGGACAGGAGTGAGCTTTGATAACTTTCTTGGACCAAATCCTGCTCATCCACCCCCCCCCCCCCACCCCCGTACCTGCTGACCTTCTCTGCTATCCATACCTCAGATTAAGAGTTGTTTCTCAATTCAGTTCCCTCCAACCGCTTCCTATCTCTGCTCTAAATCCTTATCTATCTCCAACCTCTTGCACACGTGTATCTTCCATGTTGACAACCATGCTTCCAGCCTAGAATTTCCTTTCCCAAACCCCCTCGACAATCGTATGACTTTGCTCTTTATTGTCCACCTGCACTGCACTTTCTCTGCAACTGTAACACTCTATTCAGCATTCCATTATTGCTTTTCCTTCAATGAGCTGGCGTGATGAAATGATCTGTTCCCTGAGGAAGATCCTTGCATTCGAATGATTTCTCTCTCCCTCTCGCCCGATGCTGCCCAAGTTTGGTGCTGGCGTCCGGGTTCTTGGGCAAAGTATAATCGATGCGCTTTGCGGATTGCATTCTGACATTCCTGTTATGATGTGCTTCTGCTTTCTAGTCACTTTGCTTCTGTTGCTATTTTTGTACAATTTTTGATCGGGATGGACCGAAGTTAACGAACAATTGAACTGAACTGAGCTGAAGCAAATATTGCCTGGAATCTTTCAATGATTTTTGGTTTTGTGCTTCATATCCTGTGTTTTTTGCTCTTTTTTTTACTGTTTGCAACAACTTGTTTTTTCTCTGAGGTTGTTTTTCTTTGAATGGGTTCCATGATTTTCTTCGCAAACACGAGGAAATCTGCAGATGCTGGCAGTTCAAGCAACACACACACAATGCTGGTGGAACGCAGCAGGCCAGGCAGCGTCTATAGGAAGAAGTACAGTCGACATTTCGGGCCGAGACCCTTCGACAGACGAAGGGTCCAGGCCCGAAACGTCAACTGTACTTCTTCCTATAGATGCTGCCTGGCCTGCTGCATTCCACCAGCGTTTTGTGTGTGTTCCATGACTTTCTTTCTTTTTTTCATGGCTGTCTGTGGGAAGATGAATCTCAGGGTTGTATATTTTGATAATAAATATACTTTGAACTGAATACTGTTAATAACCTAAATTAGACTCTTTTAGAGGGTCAGGGAAAATGGTGAGATATTTCGGTATGTCAAAGGGACGATATAAATGCAAACTAAAGAGGGACAGAAAGAAGGGGAGAGGAGGAAGGAAGAGAGGGTATCGGTATTGTCATCTGAGAATGCATATGGGTGAACTATTTAAATCAAGTACAATGAATGGATTAGAATGATGTTTCCCCAACATAAATCACACTACAGGAAGTAGTGGAGTATATTGGTGTTGTCTAAGTAATTAGAAGGCTCCTTTATGTGTGATGATAGTGCAGATTTCCAGAATATGGAGTGACTGATTGAGATGTGATTCAATGTCCAGCTCAATAATTACTTCATCAGCAAGAATTCTCTCATACTTCAGTCACTAGGGCAGCAGAAAACAGAGCAGACAATTAGGGATCAGGGGAAACGATTTATTTTGCTGCACCCCTTTAAGACCAGCACTGGCTAACCAGGAGATGACAAGGATGCTGAAGGAATGAGAGGAAGTGAGGCTAAACCTGGTATGAACATGTGTTGCAGTTTGTTTTTAGTGTATTAAGTGATACTCTATTTTGACTAAGTATATGTAGACGACGCACATCTGTTTTGAATGAGGAACCATAACCGCGTTGACCCCCCTCCTATATCCTAAGCCTCAGCTAGCCTCTCGTATGACATTTTCTTACTTTCATGTTACACCTATAATCCATTCAGATTCTTTGTATTGCCCGAGCTTTAGGTAAGGGTCACATATGCTTCCTGTGATATTTCTCCACTTTCTGCATAGCTTTATGGTTTATAAAACCATGATTCCTCTGTCTCACCAGTTGTCAGATTAGCTGGCAAAGCGTTCTGATCTTGGCGTGTGCCTATCACCCAGAAGAGATCTACTGCGCTGTAGTGCATCTCCTGCCAAAGCACTCAGGAATCTTTCCCATGTAGTTAGCATCTTAACAATCTGATTCCTTTGTGCTCACATAATTAATATTCAAGCCATGGTCCAGACCCAGATAGAAATCGACAATGGTACCAAAGCAGGATATTTTTTGTCTTTACAGTTACAGCACAATAACATGCCCTTCTGGCCTAATAAAACTATGCCACCCAATTAGTCCGATGTGACTAATTAACCTAATAACCCAAATGTCTTTGGAATGTGGGGGAAACCAGAGGACTCAGAGGAAATCCACATGGTCGCAGGCAAACGTACAAACTCGTTACAGACAGAGGTGGAATTGAACCCAGGTCACTGGTGCTATAATGGTATTGCGCTAACTGCTATTCTACTGTGCTTTGCCAGCGGATTCACCTTTTCAGCGAAACTTCAAGCCAAAATCCCAATTAATTTCGATTGTATCTAAAATATCACAGCTGTGGTAATACATCTGTACATATCTAAGTCACAAATGTGATGTGAAGGCAGAATTGTGGATATGACAATTGCACACTTGTAAGTTATTGTTGGTTCGCAATAAAGGAATTAAAACATCTTCTGAAGAGTTTTCTGCCTCCTGTAGTTATTCATGAAAGATATTATTATACCTATTATTGTGGTATGATTACTCATTAAATTGGGAAAATCCCAGTGGCCAAACATTTTAATTCCAATTCCCATTCATGTTCCGACATGTTGATCCGTGACCTCCTCTTGTGCCAAGATGAGGCCACCTTCAGAGTGGAGGAGCAACACCTTATATTATGTCCTGATGGCATGAATATCAAATTCCCCTTCTGGTAAACTAATTCCCCGCTCCCTCCCCCCATTCCTTCCTCCTGTCACTCTGACCTCTTCTCATCGACCTATCACTTCCCCTGGATCCACTTCTCGTTCCCTTTCTCCTATGCTTCACTTTCCTCTCCTATCAGATTCCTTCCTCTGCAGCCCCTTACCTTTCCCACCCTCCTGGCTTCACCTATCACTTTCCTTCCCCTCTCCCCCACTTTTGTAATACTGGTGTCTTCCCCCTTCAATTCCAATCCTGAAGAAGGGTCTTGGCCTGAAAATTTGACTGTCTATTCATTTCCATAGAAGATAGCTGATCTGTTGAGTTCCTACAGCATTTTGTGTCTGTTGCTCTAATGAATTATTGTCACATTAGCTCTGTTTTGCATGCCATCCTTACAGATAATTTCAATAACAGAACGCAGAGTAAAATGTTATGATTACAGGCAGATAATAAGGAATAATGAGATTGATTATGAGGTCAAAAGTCCATCTTGTCATACAAGAGATCCATTCAATAGTCTTAAACAGTAGGAAAGAAACTGTCCTTGAGCCTGTATGTCACAATAAGAGAATTTTCATATTGATCTCCTAGTTAGTATTTATTTAACCACTGCCAATTTCAGACTAAGGGAGTTTGCTATATGCGAACTGGCTGATACATATCTGATACTCCAAGGTGCACTTCAGTAGCTGTGGAGCACTCGGAAATAAAACAGTTTCAGAAGGTTATACATTAAAGAAGTTTGTTTCTATGTATGGCCTGATCCCTGTGTTTAGGCGAACTTGGTGCCAGGTCCCTGTCTACAGTCCTGAAGAAGTCAGCAGACCTTTGACTGAGGTAGAATATTTCCACAAGTAGCACTTAGGGACGTAGAGAGCTATGCAAAAGTTTTAGGCCCAGATATATAGCTAGGGTGCCTAAAACTTTTACACAGTCCTGTACTTGTCAACGTGGAACAGAGAGCAAGTTTGTAAATCTAGTGAGAACAAAAGGTAAACACGAGGAAATCTGCAGACGCTGGAAATTCAAGCAACGCACACAAAATGCTGGTGAAGCGCAGCAGGCCAGGCAGCGTCAATAGGAAGAACAAAAGATTTTGGGAATAGTAAAGGTGGAGTACCACAGTTGGCAGTGAAGGAGTGCTGGGGTGTGATGGGGGTGGCAATGCTGCAGACTCACCCAGCCCTGATACACCAGACAAAACTGTATTTCAACAAAATAGAGAGAGCACAGAGGAGATTTACTAGAATGTTACCTGGGTTTCAGCACCTAAGTTACAGGGCAAGGTTGAACAAGTTAGGTCTTTATTCTTTGGAACATAGAAGGTTGAGGGGGGACTTGATAGAGGTATTTAAAATTATGAGGGGGATAGATAGAGTTGACGTGGATAGGCTTTCTCCATTGAGAGTAGAGGAGATTCAAACAAGAGGACATGAGTTGAGAGTTAAGGGGCAAAAGTTTAGGGGTAACACGAGGGGGAACTTCTTTACTCAGAGAGTGGTAGCTGTGTGGAACGAGCTTCCAATAGAAGTGATAGAGGCAGGTTCGATATTGTCATTTTAAAAAAATTGGTTAGGTATATGGACAGGAAAGGAATGGAGCGTTATGGGCTGAGTGCAGGTAGGTGGGACTAGGTGAGAGTAAGCATTTGGCACGGATTAGAAGGGCTGAGATGGCCTGTTTCCGTGCTGTAATTGTTATATGGTTATAAGGTAATTTTATTCCAAACAATTGTTTTTTTTTTATCATTACAGAAAGTTTCTCTGGTGCTTCCCACTCACTTCCCTCTCCCTACCCCCTTCTCACTCTCAGTTCACAATAGAGACCCATATCAGGTTAATCATCACTCACCAATATCATGATTTTTTCATTTGCGGCAGCTGTACAGTGCACTACAGAAAATTACTACAGTACTCTGCAAAAGTCTTAGGCATCCATATGTGCCTAAGACTTTTGCACAGTTTTTAGTAATTTTATGTAGTGCACTGTACTACTGCCACAGTACAGCAGTACTGTAGGAATCTTAAAATCCCCCCAAAATTATATAACATCATTTATATATTCTGTTATGTTGTAGGACTGCAGTTATTGATATAGTCCAGGGTTTCCCAAATTTTTTATGCCATGGACCTATTAAGCAGTGTGTCCTTGGATCCCAGGTTAGGAGCCCCTGATATAGTTCTACAGTACTGGGGACCAGACTTATATCTTTGGTGCTGCCTGTGTGGAGTTTGCAGGGTTTGCATTGACCTTGAGAGGTTCTGTGTTGTGGACTGGTTTTCTCCCAAAGATGTGATCTATAAATTACTCCTCGCGTGAGTTAAGTGTAAGAAAAATGAAAATGGAGTTAACGAGCATGTGGGAGGGAGGATAGATAGGTTGCAGGAGTACAGGGATTAAAAAACAAGTAGAAGAATGTGTCTGGTGGGATTACACTGCTGAGAATGGGTATAAAATAAATGACTTCCTTCTGTGTTACTGTAAGTAATTTAAAATAAAAAGAAAATCTTTTTAATGTTTTGTCCAGAAGGAGGTGCAGACAAAATGAAACAAGAGAATTCTATACCACATCTGAGCTGCATGTTGAAAAGCTGAGTATGTTTTTTTTTTAAATGAGAGATTGAATGGTGTTCAAAGGGACCTAGGTGTCCTTGTGTACAAATCATGAAAGTCAAAATGCAGGTGCAGCAAACTATTAGGGAGGCAAATGCAATGTTTGCCTTTACTGCTAGAGGATTTGAGTACAAGAGCATAAATACCTTACAGAAATCACATGGAACCCTGGTGAGACTGCACCTGGAAGGCTGCGTTCGTCTCTGGCCTCCCTGTCCACGAAAGAATATACTTGCAATAGAGGGAGTGCATTGAAAGTTCAACAGATTGATTCATCATCGTATGAGGCGAGATTATGCAGCTTAAGCCTACATTCCCTTGAGTGTAGAAAAAAAATGAGAGTTGATCTCATTAAAATGTACAGATTCTTAAGGATAAATGCAGAGGTAACTTTTCCCTGTCTGGGATGTCTAGAATCAGAAGCTTTAATTTCAAAGTAAGGGGTTGACCACTCAAGACTAAGAAGTAATGCGTCCACCCATTGGTGGACAAGAGGACATGGCTTTAAGGTAAGGGGAGGGAAGTTCAAGGGGGATATTAGAGGAAGGTTTTTCACTCAGAGGTCAAGACTTTTAAGAAAATTGAAACAAAATCAAAGTAATTTTATTATCGAAGTATGTACACATCACCATAGACTACCGAGGTTCATTTTCTTGCAGGCATTCATGGTCGATACAAAGAAGCACAATACAATCAATGAAAAGCTACATACAGTCCAACACTGACAAACCACCAAGTTCAAGTTTAATTGTCATGATAGTACCAACAGTCACACACACACACACACACAGCACATACAAGGTTGGAAGCACATATAAAATATCAGTAAAATACAGTCACACAAAAGATATATAGTTCAAAACGCTGAGTCCATGAATGTTGCAGGAGTCCGCAGTCAAACACAATATAGCTTGTCTTCTGCTGAGCGAACACTGGGGGCAGCACCTGCTCGGACATTGTGCCACTCCACCTCCAGTGGAGCGCATTGACTCCAATGCCTTTCACCTGGGCAGCTGTAAGCAGATGACACCGTGGCTGGAGACCTCCCCCTTGCTATGACCAAGACCATGCAGCTTTCCCACTGACGGCCAATAGATCAGTGAATTGCCCTACTGTCCTGTCCTTGCCCTACTGTCCTGTTTATTATTTATTGTAATGCCAGTACTGTTTTTGTGCACTTTATGCTGTCCTGTGTAGGTCTGTAGTCTAGTATAGCTTTCTCTGTGTTTTTTTTTAATTACGTAGCATGTAAACCATGGTCCTGAAAAACGTTGTCTCATTTTTACTATGCACTGTACCAGCAGTTATGGTCGAAATGGCAATAAGCATAGAACATAGAACAGTACAGCACATTACAGGCCCTTCAGCCCACAATGTTGTGCCGACCTTCAAACCCTGCCTCCCATATAACCCCACCACCTTAAATTCCTCCATATACCTGTCTAGTAGTCTCTTAAACTTCACTAGTGTATCTACCTCCACCAGTGACTCAGGCAGTGCATTCCATGCACCAACCACTCTCTGAGTGAAAAACCTTCCTCTAATATCCCCCTTGAACTTCCGTCCCCTTACCTTAAAGCCATCTACTCTTGTACTGAGCAGTGGTGCCCTGGGGAAGAGGCGCTGGCTGTCCACTCTGTCTATTCCTCTTAGTATCTTGTACACCTCTATCATGTCTCCTTTCATCCTCCTTCTCTCCAAAGAGTAAAACCCTAGCTCCCTTAATCTCTGATCATAATCCATACCCTCTAAACCAGGCAGCATCCTGGTAAATCTCCTCTGTACTCTTTCCAATGCTTCCACATCCTTCCTATAGTGAGGTGACCAGAAATGGATAAAGTACTCCAAGTGTGGCCTAACCAGAGTTTTATAGAACTGCATCATTATATCGCGTCTCTTAAACTCTATCCCTCGACTTATGAAAGCTAACACCCCATAAGCTTTCTTAACCACCCTATCTACCTGTGAGGCAACTTTCAGGGATCTGTGGACATGTACCCCCAGATCCCTCTGCTCCTCCGCAAGTGTATCACCTCACACTTCTCTGGGTTGAACTCCATCTGCCACTTCTCAGCCCACTTCTGCACCCTATCAATGTCTCTCTGCAACCTTCGACAATCCTCTACACTATCTACAACACCACCAACCTTTGTGTCGTCTGCAAACTTGCCTACCCACCCTTCTACCCCCACATCCAGGTTGTTCATAAAAATCACAAAAAGTAGAGATCCCAGAACCAATCCTTGTGGGACACCACTAGTCACAACCCTCCAATCTGAATGTACTCCCTCCACTACGACCTCTGCCTTCTGCAGGCAAGCCAATTCTGAATCCAACTGGCCAAACTTCCCTGGAACCTATGCCTTCTGACTTTCTGAATAAGCCTACCATGTGGAACCTTGTCAAATGCCTTACTAAAATTCATGTAGATCACATCCACTACACTACCCTCATCTATATGCCTGGTCACCTCCTCAAAGAACTCTATCAGGCTTGTTAGGCATAATCTGCCCTTCACAAAGCCATGCTGACTGTCCCTGATCAGACCATGATTCTCTAAATGCCCATAGATCCTATCTCTAAGAATCTTTTCCAGCAGCTTTCCCACCACAGACATAAGGCTCACTGGTCTATAATTACCTGGACTATCCCTACTACCTTTTTTGAACAAGGGGACAACATTCGCCTCCCTCCAATCCTCCAGTACCATTCCCGTGAACAACAAGGACATAAAGATCCTAGCCAGAGGTTCAGCAATCTCTTCCCTTGCCTCATGGAGCAGCCTGGGGAATATTCCATTAGGCCCCGGGGACTTACCGTCCTAATGTATTTTAACAACTCCAACACCTCCTCTCCCTTAATATTAACATGTTCCAGCACATCAACCTCACTCATATTGTCCTCACTGTCATCAAGTTCCCTCTCAGTGGTGAATACCGAAGAGAAGTATTCATTGAGGACCTCGCTCACTTCCACAGCCTCCAGGCACATCTTCCCACTTTTATCTCAAATCAGTCCTACCTTCACTCCTGTCATCCTTTTGCTCTTCACATAAGTTGACTTGACTTGACTTGAATTGGACTTGCAGTATTCCACAGTAACAATGCCATAGGGTCTTGCGATCACAAAAAAAAAATCAATCAAGACAATCACTCGCTGTTAAACTGCACACCTCCTTCACGCACCGACTCCTCTGACGGTTCTTTAATGTCGGCAGTAGCGTGACCTTTACCGTTCATTTCCTTCAGTTTCTCCACCAACAAGCAACTTGCTGATAGGGTAGACCTGCAGTACTTTAAGTTCTTAATGTCCAGCAGAATCTTGCGATCATAAAAAAATGTGTCAGCACCTTTGGCTGACCCCATAGAAGCTGTTGCGATCAAATGTGCTGCCATGCTACCAGAAGAACCATAAAAAGACAAACTGTGCAATTGCAAAAAAATCAAATAATAATAATAATAATGAGCATTCTGGCATCTTCCCTCTTCTTTTCTGTTCCTGAAGAAGGGTCTTGCCCCTAAAATTTGACTGTTTATTCATTTTCATAGATGCTGCCTGACCTGCTGAGCTCCCCCAGCATTTTGTGTGTTTTGCATCTGCAGACCTATTGTTGAGAATATGAAATGCAGAGTCCTTGAAAGTGAGTCTATACATTGTGGAATTAGTTCACTGTTGTGGTGAGTGAAGTTATCTACACTTGCTCAGGAGCCCGATGGTTGAAGGGTAATAACTGTTCCTGAGCCTGGTGGTAGGGGAACTCAGGATCCTGTATTTACTTCTACACAGGGTAGTGCAAGAATCACCTCTCTGACACAACATTAAACCATAAGTGATAGAAGCAGGCATGGTCCAGATCATAAGTGACCAGGCACAATGCTGAATGACTTACCCCTGTCACTGTCTCTAACATTTTGTACATTCTAAGATGAGATGATCAAAAGAATTCAAGAAATTCTAAACCATCAGACACTTTAAAGAGCATCACTAAATGATCCATTGGAATCCATGGCACTCTTCAGGGCAAGGGTGATCAGCTGGAAGTCGTGGTGCATATTAGTACCACAGATATAGGTAGTAGAAGTGAGGAGGACCTGAAGAGAGAATACAGGGAGTTAATAAAAAAAGCTGAAAAGCAGGAGCTCCAGGTTGGTAATCTCAGGATTGCTACCTGTGCCATGTGCCAGTGAGTGTAAGATTAGGATGATTTGGCAGATGAATATATAGCTGGAGATGTCATGGTCCTGGCTGGCATTCCCCACCTTTTCCCTATCCTCCCTAATTGGTCCTTAATCCCCACACTTGATTCCCAATCTTTCCCAATTCCTCTCAATCACCAACACCTGGTTTCCATTAGCCACCAGAGGATAAGACTCTGACAGCTCCGGTCAGCCCTTGCCAGATTGTTGGTGGGAGTGGGAGTGGGAGTGGGAGTGGGAGTGGGAGTGGGAGTGGGAGTGGGAGTGGGAGTGGGAGTGGGAGTGGGAGTGGGAGTGGGAGTGGGAGTGGGAGTGGGAGTGGGAGTGGGAGTGGGAGTGGGAGTGGGAGTGGGAGTGGGAGTGGGAGTGGGAGTGGGAGTGGGAGTGGGAGTGGGAGTGGGAGTGGGAGTGGGAGTGGGAGTGGGAGTGGGAGTGGGAGTGGGAGTGGGAGTGGGAGTGGGAGTGGGAGTGGGAGTGGGAGTGGGAGTGGGAGTGGGAGTGGGAGTGGGAGTGGGAGTGGGAGTGGGAGTGGGAGTGGGAGTGGGAGTGGGAGTGGGAGTGGGAGTGGGAGTGGGAGTGGGAGTGGGAGTGGGAGTGGGAGTGGGAGTGGGAGTGGGAGTGGGAGTGGGAGTGGGAGTGGGAGTGGGAGTGGGAGTGGGAGTGGGATCCAACCCTGTATCTCTTTGTAAACCAAGTATCCTGGGTCCTGACTCAGCCTGGTCCCAATTCTACACTCGCTACAGAGATTCTGCTTCCTGATCCTGCCTCGTGTTGCAGTCCTGCACTTGGGTTTGTTTTCCTGCCACGTCCCTGTCACAGAAGAATTGGTGCAGGAGGCAGAGTTTCAGATTTCTAGATCGCTGAGATCTCTTCTGGGGAAGGCATAACCTTATCAAAAATGATAGGTTACACTTGAACCCGATGGGTATCAATATCATTGTGAGCAGGTTTGCTAGAGCTATGGGGGAGGGTTTAAACTAATATGGCAAGGGATGGGAACCAGAGTGATAGGGCTGAAGTTGGGGAAATTGGTATACAAGTCAATGCTGTGTGCAGTGAGATTGTGAGAAAGGACAGGCAGATGATAGAGCAAAACTGCAGTAAGTTGAATGAGTTAAAGTGTAACAGGGGGCTAAAATCAAAAAGGGTGATGAATATAGTACTGAAAGTGTTATATTTGTATGCACGCAGTACACAGAATAAGATAGATGATCTTGCAGCCAAGTTGGTGGTTGGCAGGTACGATATTGTGGGCATCTCTGAGTCGTGGCTACAAGATCATAGTTGGGAGCTTAACAGCCAAGGATACTCGTTGTATTGAAAGGACCAGCAGATAGGTAGAGAGGTGGGGTGGCTCTGTTGGTAAAAAAAAAATGAATTCAAACCCTTAGAAAGAGGTGAAATATGATCAGAAGTTGCAGAATTCTTGTGGGTAAAGTTAAGAAACTGCAAGGGTGAAAAGAACCTGATGGGAGTAACATACAGACCTCTAGATACCTCTAGCCAGAAAGTGGGCTACAAATTAAAAATGACAGCTAGAAAAGGCATGAAAAAAGACAATAATCACGAAGGATTTCAATCAGTAGGTAGATACAGAAAATCAGGTTGGTGCTGGATCCCAAGAGAGGGAATTTGTACAATGTCTGTCAGATGGCTTTTTAAGGCAGCTTGTGTTTGAGCCCACTTGGGGAATGACAATTCTGGTTGGCAAATTATCAAGATTTGCTTAGGAAGCTTAAGGTAAAGGAACCCTAAGAAACGGTGATTATAATGTGATAGAATTCAGTCTACAGTTTGAAAAGGAGAAACTAAAATTGGATGAAGGAATGGGTGGCTTTGTGGTCAAGTTGGTAGATGATACAAAGGTAGGTGGAGGTGCAGGTAGTGTTGAGGAAGCAGGGTGTCTGCAGGGGGATATGGACAGATTGGGGGAATGGGCAAAGAAGTGACTGATGGAATGTAATGAAGGGAAATGCATGGTCATGCACTTTGAAAGAAGAAATAAAGGTGAGGACTACTTTCAAAATGGGGAGAAAATTTAAAAATCAGAGGTGAAAAGGGACCTGGGAGCCCTCGTGCAGGGTTTCCTAAATGTTAACTTGCTAGTGGAGTCAGTGGTAAGGAAGGGAACTATAATGTTAGTATTCATTTTGAGAGGACTAGGATACAAAAGCAAGATTGTAATTCTGAGGCTTTATAAGGCATTGGTCAGACTGCACTTTGAATACTGTAAGCAGTTTTGGGCCCCTTATCTAAAAAAAGATGTGCTGGCATTGGAGTGCCCAGAGGAGATTCATGAGCGTGATCCCAGGAATCAAAGGGTTAACATATGAGGATTGCTTGATGGCTCTGGGTCTGTATTCACTGGAGTTTAGAAGAGTGAGGGGTGATCTCATTAAAACACATTAAATATTGGAAGGCCTAGATAGGGTGGATGTGGAGAGGGTATTTCCTATAGTGGAGTGTCTAGGACCAGAGGGCACAGCCTCGGAATAGAGGGGCATCCATTTAGAACAGAGGTAAAGATACATTTCTTTAGCCAGAGGCTGGTGAATCTGTGGAATTCATTGCCACAGCCAGCTGGGCAAGCCAAGTCATTGGGTAAATTTAAAGCAGAGGTCGATAGGGTTTTGATTGATCAGAGTGTCAAACATTACAGGGGAAATGCAGGAGAATAGGGTTCAGAGGGAAATGGTTCAGTCAGGATCAGACTTGATGGATCAAATGGCCTAATTATGTTCCTACATCTTGTGGCACTATGGTCTTAGAGAATCTTGGAGAAGCTGAAAATATTATTGTTAATATGTGTTTGTATTGCAGCTATGTCGGTTAACAGTAAATGTGCTCTGAGGTTTGGTCTAAGTGGTATCTGAGGGTGCTGTACTGTATATATTAAACCAGCACATCAACTAAAGGAGAGTTTTCAGTTAGAGTGGCAGGTCTAAATGATGGAGAACGTTAAAATACAGAATAGGTAATGGAGATGCAGTGAGTTGATGAGAGAGCTCTATGAATTGGAGCATGGGCCAAGGAATTCAGTAATAGTTAATGAATCTGGAAAATCTCTCTGAGAAAGTCAACAATTAGTTGAAGTTAAAGAGCATGAACAGCCATTCAGGAGTGGGGGTTGGTTAATGTGGACACTCAATGACAATTAAGATCTCAGTGTCTGGGTCATTAGTGGGTTATGGAAAGAGAGAGTATCCGTAAGAAGCTGCTGGAACTACCCAGCCTGAAACATTCTCTCCATACAGACCTATAGGGTGTTACCAACATTTTCTGTTTTATATGTCTGCAGTATTGTTAAGCTTTCCAAGTGTGCTTCTGTGTTCGATACAGTAACAAGACTCAGTGATCAGATTATTGACGGTAGTTGAGATTCTGTTTACCTCAAAACAGTTTATGGTACAGCTCCCCGGAGGGTGCATGCCAAAACCAGTGATTCGTTGCTCTTCACTCCTACCACACCCCCCACCCCCCAGAGAGCCATCGCTCCAGATTTTTGTACTCAAGTATCTGAAAAGAGACCCAACATGACACCGGGTGAGAACGCATTCACTGCGCACATCTGATCCAGCTGCAGTTTCAAACTATCTTCAGTCTTTTCCTCTTCCTTCAATATTGGTCCAATGAAGCCAGCTGTCATAGGAGTCAAAAAGAGGGAGGGTTAGCAACCAAGGTTGTGGTCTACATTGGTACCAATGGCATGGGCAGGGTGGGTGAAGAGGTCCGCAAAATGAGGTCAGGGAGTTAGACGCTAAGTTAGAGGACAGAACCCCCAGGGTTGTGATCTCAGGATTGCTACCTGTGCTACGTGCTAGTGAGGCCAGGACTAGGAAGATCATACAGTTTAACATGTGGCTAAGGAAATGGTGCAGGAGGGAGGACTTCACATTTGTGCTCTCTTCCAGTGAAGGTACTACCTGTACAGAAGGGACGGTTTGCATCTGAACTGGAGGGGGACTAACATCCTTGCAGGAAGGCTTGCTCATGCTGCGCGGAGGAGTTTAAACTAGAGTTGTTGGGCAATCAGAACTAGAGCGCCAGAGCAGATAGTGCAGTGGCTGTGGGGAAAGATGTTGTTAAGCCTACATACAAAAGCAGGAATTGAAAAGCTGAGCATGGTGGGACTAATGTTCTGAGTTCTACATATTTCAATGTAAGGAATATTGTAGGAAAGGCAGATGACTTCAGGACATGGATCAGCATGTGGAATTATGATACTGCAGCCATCAGTGAGACTTGGTTGCAGGATGGCCAGCACTTGGCAGCTCAATGCTCCAGGATGCCGTTGTTTTAGATGTGGTAGATGATGCACCATCAATAACTCACGCTGAGACTTAGGAAGCGAGTTATCGGCTTTTATTGACTGGAAGAATAAACAGCACTACATCCTGGGGAAAATGAGGGAGAGCAGCAGCCCACAGTCGCCTTTATACAGGGGTCTGTGGGAGGAGCCACAGGAGCAGTCAGCAGGGTCTGTGGGAGGAGCCACAGGAGCAGTCAGACAGGTATATCTAGTTCACCACAGTAGAGCTGTTGGGGACATTAAAGAGGGAGGGATGGCATTACTGGTCAGGGAAAATGCTTAGATAGGTCAGACTGGAGAGCTTGTCCACTGAGGTTATATGTATGGTGCCATTTTTGTCACCTGCCAACAGGAAAGGTGTAAATAAGGTCGAAAGAGTGCAGAGAAAGTTTACAAGGATGTTGCAAGAACTTGAGGATCTGAGTTATAGGGAAAGGTTGAATAGGTTAAAACTTTATTCCCTAGAGTGTAGAGAAGATTTTATGGAGGTATATATGCAAAATTATGAAGGGTGTAGATAGGGTAACTGCAAGCAGGCTTTTTTGCTGAGGCTGGGTGAGGCTATAACTAGAGGTCATAGTTAAAGGTGAAAGACAAAATGTTTAAGGGAAACAAGAAGGGGAGCTTCTTCACTCAGAGGATGATGAGAGTGTGGACATGCTGCCAGCAAAAGTGGCGGATATGTGTCAATTTCAACATTTAAGAGAAATTTGGATAGGTACATGGAAGAGAGAGGTGTGGAGAGTATGGTCTGGGTGCAGGTCGATGGGACTAGGCACTAAGTGGGCCAAAGGGCATGTTTCTGTGTTGTAGTGTTCTATGACTCTATGACTAAATGACTCTAGTTAAGAAATAGAAGCAGGAACAAGCCAGGTCATAGTTGTCCTTTTCTCTGAGAAGCATTTTCTAACACTAGCTCCAAGTCCCTTGATTCACTTACATCTAGAAATCTATCACAGTTATGTAGAAAGAACTTTTTCCATACAAATCATGAGTGAATTGTGGAAAACTTTTCCAGAGAAAGAGATTCACCAGGACATTGCCTGGATTGGAGGCTGGAGCCATAAGAAGAGATGGGTGACCTGATCAAGGTATATAACGTAGACAATAAAAATCTTATTCCCTAGATGGGGTTGTCTAAAACAAGCCGACCGAGATGAGAGGGAAAAGGAGCAACAATTCTATTACAGTGACAACTATATAGTTGGGGTTTGATTTCCACCACTGTCCATAAGGAATTTGGAGGTCCTCCCCATAACTGCAGGGGTTTCCTATGGGTGCCCCAGTTTCGTCCCACAGTCCAAAGACCTACGATTAGTTTTAGTGCGATCCGGGCATGCTACTTTAGCACCATAAGCATGGTACAACTTGTGGTCTGCCCCAGCACAACCGTTGCTGACTGGATTTGACACAAACTACTCATTCCATTGTATGTTTCTGAATGATTGATACTTGGCACGTTCGTCGCGAGGAGGTGGTGGAGGCAGATTTTTTAAAAATAACGATATTTTAGAGACCATGACTCTATGAGAAAGTGAAGCCTGGGTGAAGTGAAATTCTGAAGACATGTCTAGATTTTTACTGAGTTAGCACATCAGAGAAGTTGTCATTTCCTGTGGGTATGCAGCTAAGCACACTCAGTAGTTGGATGTGGAAGCACCTGCGAGCACCAGGTGCAGCTGGCTTGCAGCCCGGGGGAAGAAATTGATCCAAACAATGGATGGATTTAATAAGCATCTCGGTCACAATGCATTGCACTCCATATGCTAAGGACAGAATGCTGATCTGCACAGTGACTCAACAGGTAAAGCTGATGCCACACCAGGGACCCAGGTTTGCTCCTGACCTTGGATGCCGTCCATGGGGAGTTTCTATATTTTCCCTGTGATTGTGTGGGTTACCCCCGGGTGCTGTAGCTTCATTCTGGCTTCCAAAGACATGTGAGTGACTATAAGTTAACCCTACAGTGGGTATAGGAGAATTACAGAGGAGTTAATAGGTGATAGTGAGGAGTTGTACGGGACTACAACCAGAGGTCATGGGTTAAGGATGAAAGGTGAAAAGTTTAAGAGGAACATGAGGGGGAACTTCTTCACTCAGAGGGGCATAAGACATAGGAGCAGAATTAGGCCATTCAGCCCATCAAGTCTGCTCTGCCATTCCATCATGGCTGATCCCGGATTCCACTCAACCCCATACACCTGCCTTCTCACCATATCCATTGGTGCCCTGACCAATCAGGAAACAATCAATGTCCACCTTAAATATATGCACAGACTTAGCCTCCACCACAGTCTGTGGCAGAACATTTCACCGATTTATTACTCTCTGGCTAAAAAAAATTCCTCCTTACCTCTTTTCTAGAGGTTTGCCACTCAATTCTGAGGCTGTGCCCTCTAGCTCTGTACCCCTCATCATACGAAACATCCTCTCCACATGCACCCAGCTAGTCCTTTCAACATTCGGTAGGCTTCAATGAGATCCATCTGCGTTCTTCTGAATTCCAGTGAGTACAGGCCCAAGGCTGCCAAATGCTCCTCATATGTTAACCCCTTCATTTCTGGAATCATCCTCATGAACCTCCTCTGGACTCCCTCCAATGACAACACATCCTTTCTTAGAAATGGGGTGGTGAGAGTGTGGAGTGAGCTGCCAGCACAAGTGGTGCGCGCGAGCTCGATGTTGATGTTTAAGAGGAGTTTGGATAAGTACATGGACGGGAGGGGTATGGTTCTGGTGCAGGTCGATGGGAGTAGGCAGTTGAAATGGATAGGCCAAAGGGCCTGTTTCCGTGCTGTACTTTTCTATGGCTCTATGACTAAGTGTGAGGCAGCAGGTTACAGGGATAAATGTGGGGAGCTGAGACAATGAGTGTGCACTGAAAGGCACCATAGGCTCCTGGTAAGGAAACATATGGACGACAGGCAGGTTAGTGGATTCGAGGGGCAGATAAGCAATGATTGAATCCATTGATAGGCTAGGCAGAAGGAACTGGATGGCGTTTAGACATTTTGTTCTCGCGAAGTTCTTACTATGAAGGCTATGAACCGATTCAGTCCCAATAACAATGCTTTGCTCATATATCAGGTTGTCTGCAGGCTGCAAACCCACTACAACGTGCTCTCTTGGAGATCTTTTCCTCTGCATACCCCATTGATTTTTCAATGTTTATATCTAACAAAATCAATACACAAAGCAAAGCAATTCAATTGATCTTTTAGCCACTTCACCTTTTGCGCCACTTTTTTTCCTCTTGCTCTGAAGGTGTTGACTGATGTTGGCAAATAGCCCCATTGATGCTGGCTTCCTACCAACCGGTGGACAATCCATCAAAGTAACCTCCCCTGAAACACTGCACTTCAGATCCTCTCACAGGGCTGTGAGAAAGAATACTCTGTTACACTGTACTTCAAGGAATAATGATCACTTTATTGATAAAAAAAAAAGCAGGGAATTACTCATTTCATGGACATTAGGTTCCTCCAGTCTATGTGACAATGTGTACATATAGAGTCATAAAACACTACAGTACAGACACAGGCCCTTTGGATCATTTAGTCCATACCAAACTAGTCCCACTGACCCACACCTGGAACATACCCCTCCATACCCCTCCCATCCATGTACCTATCCAAAAATTGAAAAGGAACCTACATCCTCCACTTCCAGTGGTAACTCATTTCACACTCTCACTGCCCTCTGAGTGAAGTTCACCCTCGCGTTTCCCTTAAACATTGCGCTTCCATTCTTAGCCCATGACCTCTAGTTCTAGTCTCACCCAAGCTCAGTTGAAAGCATTTACCCTGTCTACTGTTAGTTTATTCATTACGTGCTGTGTCGTATGATGTGGGGAATCATGGTCTTTTCGTGATCCTAATTGTTCTTGGGAAATTTTCTACAGAAGTGCTTTGCCATTGTCTTTTTCTCAGCAGTGTCTTTACCAAACGGGTGACCCCAGTCATTTCCGATACTCTTCAGAGGTTGTCTGCTTGGCCTCAGTGCTCATATAACCAGAACTTGTGATAGACACCACCTGCTCCCAAGGCTTCACGTGATCCTGATCGTGGGGGGGAGGGGGTTGCAGTTGATACACCTTGCCCAAGGGTGGCCTGTAGGCTAGTGAAGGGAAGGAGCACCTTACACTTCCTTTGACATAGACATATCTGCACCTGCCATCCAAACCTATCTATTACACTCATAATTTTGCATAGCCGTATCAGATCTCCCCTCATTTTCCCATGCTCTAGGGTAGAAAGTCCTAACTTATTCAACCTTTCCCTATAAGTCCTCGTCCCAACAACATCCTTGTAAATTTTCTCTGTACTCTTTCAAACTTATTGATATCTTTCCTGTATGTGGGTAACTAGAACTGCTCACAATACTCCAAATTAGGCCTCACCAATGTCGTATACAACTTCAACATAATGTCCCAACTCCTGTACTTAATACTTTGAATTATGAATAACATTGTTGCAAAAATTCTCTTTACTATGTCAGATTTATCTTCAAGTTAGCCAACTGCCACAAGCTGTTTGCTTGAAAAATGTTCCATAGTTATTTATGGTATGTGTGTTGGCGCGTGGCCTAGTGGATAAGGCACCGGTCTAGTGATCTGAAGGTCACTGGTTCGAGCCTCAGATGAGGCAGCATGTTGTGTCCTTGAGCAAGACACCTAACAACACATTGCCCTGCGATGACACCAATGCCAAGCTGCTAGTGCTTGGACAACATTGATGGCGTGGAGAGGGGAAGGCTTGCAGCTTGTGCAACTGCCGGTCTCCCATACAACCCTGCCCAGGCCTGTGCCCTGGAAACCTTCCAAGGTGCAAATCCATGGTCTCATGAGACTAACAGATGCCTATTATGGTATGCAGGGCCATACAGCCCATTTCATCCATGATGGCTCACATAGCAATCCCACCATCACCCTCCCCCCCCCAATTTTACCTGTAATCTATTTTCTCCTATCTATCCATTCTTCCACTCCACGCATGCAGTTACATTGTTTAATCTATGAATGTGTGTGTGTCATAGGCAAGTTGGAGGAAACAAGAGGAAGCCCTAGCAGGACGAATTTCCGAGGAAGTGTGTAAACTTCACACAGACAGCTCCAGTGATTAGAATAGATCCCAGGTGACCGAAGCTGTGATAAAGTTCCACTATCAATGCCACCGTGCTGTGTCACATTTTGATTGTTTCTCAAATCTTGGAAAATTATAATGCTGTATATTAGAACTCTGTATTACATTACTATTGCCAGCAGAGGTTTGTGTGTTCTGTTCAGTTCTATATCAGCAACCTTGCAGCAGGATCTCTGGGTGTCTAGAGGTTCTGTGAAACTGACAAGGAATATGATTGACAGGAGTGCAAATCAAGATGAAAAACATGGAGAGTTCCTTTGGGTGGTGAACTTGTACCTGTGACCCTTCATTGCTCAAGCAGACTAGTTCCCAGTGCATGAAGTGTCTGCTGTCAGAGGAGACAAAGGTCTTGGTCTGACAGGCCACTAAAATCGACTTCCTTTTTGATGTTCTTGATATTTGCTGGGGATTGTTACCTGATCACGTTTAGTGTTACGCTGATACATTTTCTTCATCTTAACCTGCAGTCATTTGCTCCACTGTTAGGGAAAAATTAACCAAACCAAAATGGAGGAAGCAGTATGAATATTCCCATCTGCCTCTTCCCCCATAAATTTAATCCAAATAAGTAAGACTGAGGAAATTAGCCGTGGTTTAAAACTACAGTGAAACTCCAGAATCTGTTTATGCAAATTCCTGGTAATTCAGAATCTGCTTTACCAGATGTTGATTCCATGCTCCCTTTACCGTATCTATATCATGCTCTTTTATTTATTGGAGCCTTGGCTGAAGTTCAAGTTAAAGTTCATTGTCATCTGACTGTACATAAATACAACCAAGGAAAAACAATGTTCCTCTGGACCACAGTGCACCCACAAAGCATATAGCACACACAACTATGTAAAAAAAAACAAAATATTACCACAAATACACTAATAAAATATAATTCAAAGCGCATGTTGTGTGCAGCACAAATAAACAGTAAACAGTTTGCAGTCCTAATGATGGGATCTCGGTGGAGGCAGAGTGTTCATTAGTCTCACAGCCTGAGGGAAGAAGCTGTTATCCAGTCTGCTGGTCCAAGCCCTGATGCTCCTCTACCTCCTTCCTGACAGTCATGGGTCAAAGAGATTGTGGGATTCGTGCTCCCTCGAATCTCATATGGTTTGGCTTCCTTCACTCCCTTAAAACCCGCTGGGATTTGTTTCCCCATGTTCACTTTAAACCTCCAAGTCTGTGGTGTCGTAAGATGAACAAAGTCATCGTAGAGACACTGAGCTAGTGGATATAGAAGTGTTTTATTCAACAAATCGAGCAGCGGGCATCATATTCAGACCTCCTTGGAGGAAGAGGCTGCCTGACCCAATATTACATGACACTTTTATATGCTAAAGATCAAAGCAGGACAATTCTATAATTACAATGTATCTGCAATGCTTCCTTTTAATTATATATAGTTTTCATACACCTCCTTCTTCGCACCCGCATTCCAGACACCCAAAATGAATGGTAACCAGCATTGTCTGGTTTGCAGTCAACTCCAGGCTGCAGCTTCAGGAAAACTATTGTTCAGGGCTGCTTTTTAAATTCAATCTACAATCCACGTTCATGTCTGAAGATTGGTTGCTGATGAAATTAGTATTTACTATTTACGCTGACTCCAGAATATGCCCTAACAATGGAATATTTTATGATCTACCCTATAACATCTAATAAAAGTAAATTAGAAGTGTCTTGCTTATTCATAAATACCATTGAATGGAGGGGCAACCGCACAGGATCGGGAAAAAAAAGCTGCAGAACATTGTAAACACAGCCAGCTCCATCATGGGCACCAGCTTCCACAGCATTGAGGACACCTTCAAAAGGCAATGCTTCAAGAAGCCGGCATTCGTCATTAAGACCCTCACCACCTAGGACAAGCACTCTTCTTATTACTAACATCAGAGAGGCGGTACAAGATCCTGAAGACATACTTTCAATGTTTTAGGAACAGCTTCTTTCCCTCTGCCTTCAAATTTCTGAATGGACATTGAATCCATGAACTCATGGTCGGCTGGTGGTGCAGTGAGATCAGCGCCGGGCTTGAGAACGGAGGTTCCCGAGTTCGATCCAGTGGCAGACCGCTCCCGAGCCGCTCTCCATCCGTGCCGGGTTGATGTTGAGCTCGCAGCTCGACCTCATTAAAAAAAACACTGCCACCACCAGTTTAAATTCCCATGCGGAATATTGTGGAGGATCAAATACCCAAACCCAAACTCCACTTCACTATTTTTGCTCTCTTTTTGCTCTGTTGGTTTAATTTATATATCACTTATTGAAATTATAGTATATTTTATGTTTTGCATTTTACTGCTGCCACAAAGCAATGAATTTCACAACATATGTCAATGATAATAAATCTGATTCTGATTCTAATTCTAGCTTGCTTTCCTTCAATTCCTTAAAACTAACTGGGATTTGTTTCCCTCCTGCTCACTTTAAACTTCCAGGTTTATAGAATATCTATTATTCCACCATGAAACATTTTTAAAAATGTGAATTTAATGTGTCTTATTGTGTTCAAGAATAACATCTGATATTCTGCAGAATCTGCTAAAACAGCATCATTCAATATCCAGAGTGCCTGATTATCAGAGTTTTATTGTGACATAAGCAATAACGGCTGTAATAGGCCATTCAGCCCCTCATACCTGCTCTGACATTCATTAAGATGATAGCAGGTCTCTAACCTCAGCGCCATTTTCTTGTGTTAGCACTATATTCCTTGCTTCCTTTAATATTTAAAGCTATATTCATTTGTATGCTGAATAATTTTGATGTCTGAGCTTCCATGAGCTCTCTCAGAAAGTAAGTTCTGAAGTTTCTCCGCTGACGAAGGAATTTCTTCTCAAATCTCTTCACAATGGCCAACTTCTTCTCATGCTACTGTAATTCTGGTTGCAGCCGGGGGAAATGTCATACCCAAGTTTATCCTTTCTTGCTCTGCAAGAATGTTGTATGCTTTAATAAGATCGTTTCTTGTTCTTCTGAGCTCTAGGATTCATGTGCTTCCTCTATTGCAACTATACCCTTATTTTCATAGAGAGACCAGAACTGAGTACAGTCTCATGAAGCCTCAGTGTAATTGGAACAAGACACCACAACACCATACTCAATTTCTCTTGCAATGAACATCAATGTATTATTAGTTTCCTCATTGCTTACTGACTCTCTCAGCAATTTGTGTAAAAGGACACCCAACTCCCTTGGAACAATTTCACTCTTCGATTTCATCGAACATAAAACAAAAACATAGAAGATCAAACACTAGAGCACAGGACAGGCCCTTCAGCCCATTATGTTGTGTTGACCTTTTAACCTACTAAGATCAATCAAACCCTTTCCTCCTACGTTGCCCTCCAGTTTTCTATCATCCATGAGCCTACCTAAGAGTTTCTTAAATGCCCTTAATGTATTTGTCCCCACCACCACACCTGGCAGGGTGTTCCACATGCTCACCACTCTCTGTGTAAAGAACTTACCTCTAACACCACCCCCCCACCCCCAGTATTAGTCATTTCTGCCCTGGGGAAAAAGACTTTGGCTATCAACTATGGCTGTATCATCTTGCACACCGTAAAACAACAAATTTCATGACATATGTCAGTGATAATAAACCTGACTCTGTTCTGATATCCTGGACAATCTGCTATTACAACATTTCTCAGTATGTCCTGAAGAAGGGTCTCGGTCCGAAACGCCGAGGGTTTATTCGTTTCCATAGATGATTTCTGACCTACCGAGTTCCTCCAGTGTTTGTGTTGTTTTGGATTTCCAGCATCTGCAGAATTTCTCATGTTTATTATTTCTCAGCATTTAAAAAATATTTCCTCATTTTATTATTTATACCAAAACAGATAACCTTACATTTTTGCACATTTTGCTCCATTTCTTTACCCATTCACCTTGTTTGTCTTCCTCCCTCCAGAGCCACTCTGTACCCTTCTCACAACCCACTCAGACACTCATCTCTGTATCAACAGCGATCTTCACTCATTAATAACTGTAAAGGGTCATCTAACAGCTAAAGATTGGATTGTTTTAAGTATCCAATGTCTCAGAGCTGAAATTAGACCTGCTGACTATATAGCCGTAGATATTGAATTTTAGAATTCACATTACTCTAGTCTAAACTTAATAAGAATATTCACTATTTCACTATTTAGGAATCCAAGATGGCAGCGTGACGCAGTTTGCAGCGGCCACTCCGGAGCTGATTATCTGTTATTTGTGAAGTGGGTTGCCGTGCGCAATCATAATCGATTGAAAACGGACGTGGGAGCACGGAGGAACATCTGGAAAACTCCAGGAAGATCTTCTTCATTGCTGCTGCTGCTGGGAGGTCCGGACTCTGCTGGGAAGAACAGGCCCCCAGTCCTTGGGGTCGTGTTGCCGATGGCCGTTGGCAGGGCTGTCTTAATTCGCTCAGCAGAGGATGGTGCTCGGAGAAGCTGTGCCGGAGGGGATGGTCGTCAGCTCGAATGTTCAATGGACTCGGAGTCCACTGCGGTCAGGTCGCTGTCAGTTTGTGCTGTTGGTTTCGACGGAGCTTTCACTGTCTGCTGCGTCTGAGATGCTGAGTCGGGCGGCGCCATGGAAGTCCATAGCGGGGGTATTCCCTTCTGCCGCCGGCGTGGGATGGCGAGTCTGTCGGGACCCTGGGGACTTGTGGAAACTGTGTGGTGATTTCTTTTGAACTTATAGTCCTTTAACATCTTTGGACTATTTTTACTGTGCCCATGGTTTGTTTTTTTTTATCAATTATGCTATTGTTTGCACTGTTGTAACTGTATGTTGTGACTATGTGGTGTTGTGAAGGTCTTGTAGCTTTAGTTTTTGGTCTTGTTTTGTCTGGTGGATTTGGAGCTCCTTTTCGGGGAACGCGCTAAGATGGTAGCACGATATTAATACACAGCAGCCTCTCCGGACTCTGGATTGGGGATTGCCAAACGTTACATGGATTTTTCCAGTGTAGTCTGTTTTGTCATATGCTTTTGTGATATCATTCTGGGGGAACGTTGTCTCATTTTTTAACTGCATTGCATTTGTGGTTTCTAAATGACAATAAACTGAATCTGAATCTGAACATTTACCAATGGGGATTCAGCATAATTTAAACATTGTGGCAATGTTATAAATCTGAACCTATAACTTCACAGGTTGTTTAGAATTATAAAGCCATCCTTTCTAAACTCATAACGCAGTTATCTCCTACACATTAATACTTGCTTTGAGATTTAGTTCCATTGGCATCAGTGTGACCAAACAACAGACATTCATTAGTATGTTGACCCACTTAACCAATACAACAGAGGACCCCAAATGTTAAATGAAGCCATGGGTCTATATTTCATTGATGCTTATGTATCCATCATCATCATCATGTGCCATGTCGTATGATGTGGGCGATCATGGTCTTTCCACGACCATGATTGCTCTCAGTAAGTTTTTCTACAGAACTGGTACATTGCCTTCTTCTGGGCAGTGTCTTTACAAGACGGGTGAGCCCAGCCTTTATCAATACTCTTCAGAGAATGTCTGCCTGGCATCGGTGGTCGCATAACCAGGGCTCATGATTTGCACAAGCTGCTCATAGGACCATCCACCACCTGCTCCCCTGGTTCACGGGTCCCTGATCAGGGAACTAAGCAGGTGCTACACCTTGCCCAGGAGTGTGCTGCAGGCTAGCAGAGGGATGGAGCAATTTACACTTCCATTGGTAGAGACATATCTCCAGCCTGCCACCCACGCTTATGTATTAGTCAGACATATTAATCCCTTTAGCAAAAGTGGAAAAAGTGCAGCAAATACATTTCAATCCAGGCAAAAGAAAAGTAATTCTCTTTAAATGTAAAAAAAATTGACTAACTTCAGAATGATGAAACAAAAACTCCAAAGGAACTTGAGAGTTCACACAGGTTGAAAATCAAAATGTCTAAGATTAACATAGAGAATAATCACAAAGGTTGACAGAGGATTGACATAAAAGTAGATTGAAATTAGGTAAATCTTGTGAGCAGTTCTGGGATGGTGAGTTGTGAGCACCTTGGGATGGTGTATTGATCTTGGAAAGCGAGGTGCATGTATTCACCAAAGTGACACTTGGACTCCAAGAACTAATTTATGAAGGGCTATAGGGCTATCACTGAAATTAAGGCTGCCTAGATGGAGAGAATCTACTCCAGGGTAGCACACACAAAATGCTGGAGGAACTCAGCAGAATGGGCAGCATCTATAGAGAGGAATAAACAGTTGACATTTCCTGCTGTTACCTTCATCAGACCTGCTGAATTCCTCCAACATTTTGTGTGTGTGCGTTGCGTATCTGGATTTGCAGTGTCTGCAGAATCTCTTCTGTTTATGAGAAGTTACTTCAAGGAGGGAATTTAATGACAGGAACTAAAAATTAGAATCACACAATTGTTATACAAAATTAGGGAACAGTACTATACAAACAGACTAGTGAAAGTTTGAACAAGTGTTTATATCACTTTTGAGATTCTAATACCTTATTGTTAATCTAAGAGACGGGAGATTAGGTCAAATACATTCTCACTGAAGATGCAGCAGCCTATACCAATTCTTATAGATTAATTTTTGCTCACAATCTCACGAGGCTGCACAGCACCCTATCTTTTTGAAATATTGGTACTGTTGCGATGCTTGTTTTGTTCTGCTCTTCATGTATCTACCCTGTCAGTAGAAGCTGCATTTCCTTTTACCCACAATGTATTCACTCAGCTTCCATTGAAATAAGTTAATGCAATTTGCCTCAATTGCTCCTTATGGTAAAATGTTCCACATTCTAGTCACCATTGTGTGTAAAAGAAACTTCTGCTGAATTCCCTAATTGGATTTATTTATTCCCTTTAGGATATAGTTAAAATGTATGCAGTATAAAATTGAAACCTCTTTGCTGAATAAAGAAAAGTAAATACCATCAACCAGAGAAGCGAGAGGTTTTTTGATTATTTGGAAGAGGAGTCTGAGAGTGAAAATAGGGACATTTATCTTTTGGCTGTGGTTCAGAAAGGAAATAATGTTGAGTGGAAAGTCAACTTGAAGATGGATTAGGAAGCTGTTCATTTGAAGACGGACATTTGTACCACAGTCAGTTGACGAGCAGCCAAGTAAAATATCACAAAGTTAGTGATGGCCAGCAGGCTGATAGAAAACTACTATCATATGCAAGTATGGAGACCAAAGTCAAAATTTTAAGCTCTGGAGCAGAGAGTAATCAACAGTCTTCAGCCAGTGGATATGGCAACAATTTGGCTCAATCAGAAGAACTCATATATTTAGTACCTAAAAGGCCATGGATCTGGTTGACAAGAACAGTATTTATTTCCCATCTCTAATTGTATTTAAAAAGATGATTAACCACATTCTTCAAGCACTGTAGTCTGCATGGTGAAGGAACTCCAATCCAACCTCAATGAAAGAATGGTAGTCTACTTCCAAGTCAGGGAATATGTTCTGAAGTGGTCATCCCAACTCCCTGTTCCTTTGCCATTTCAATTCCGCTCCCCCTTCCCACAATGACCTTCTCCACTGCCAACAAAAACTAGAGGAACAGCACCTCATATTCCTAATCTAAAAGCTGAGGGTATGAACGCTGAGCTTTTCAATTTTAGGTAACCCACCTCTCTGATAAACAGAAGAGATTCTTCGGACACTGGAAATCCAGAGCAGCGCACACAAAATGCTGGAGGAATTCAGCAGGTCAGTCAGCCTCTATGGAGAGGAATAAACAGTCAATGTTTCAGGTTGAGACCCTTTATCATGGACCCTCCTCTCTGATAGTTTTTTCTCCCTTTCCTTCACTTCATTTTTTCTCAGATCCTTTTTCTTCCCTTGTATTTTCCTCTCCTTTCCTCCCTGATTCCATCTACTCACTACACAAACTGCACTCGCACCTCCCACATTGGGTTTGTTTTCCTGCCTATTTCTGTCCAGCAACTGCCCCTCTTCCCTCTCCCCACCTCATTCTATCCGCCTTTTGACTTTTTCTCGCTTTGTTCAATATACCTGTCACTGCCTCCCAACTCCAATGCCAGTCTTCTTCTATCTGCCCATCATCCTTCTCTCCCCCCTCCATCTACCAATCACCTTGAGCTCCTGTCTCACCACACTCCTTACCCTCTTTCTACTGACCATCTCCCCTCAGGGTTTTGACTTGTAACGTTGACAGTTCCTCCCCCACACGAATGCTGCTCGGCCTGCCGAGTTTTTCCATCTGATTGTGTGTCGCTCTGGACTCCAGCATCCGCAGACTCTCACATCTCCAAATCAGGACAGTGTGTGATTTGAAGGAGAACTTGAGGATATGTTTCCATAAGTTTACTGCCTTTTCCACCTTGATGGTAGATCTTGCGATTTGGGACATAGCAGTGTAGGAGAGTTACTGAACTGCATTTTGTAGATTGGTATCCTCTACAGATGTACTACATTGATGGAGAAGGAAATGAGTGTATGGATTAGTGGGTGGGATGTCTGATGCACCATCAATAACTCTTGGAGACGTGAGGCGAGATACAGGCTTTTATTGGCTGGAAGAAAGAACAAGCAGCAATTGACCACCACACTGCATCCTGGAGACTGAGGCCGGGGCGGTGTCTCCAATCGCCTTTATACCGGGGTCTGTGGGAGGAGCCACGGTCAGTGGGAGGAGCCACAGGAGCAGTCAGTGGGGGGCGTGTCCAGACAGGTATATGTAGTTCACCACAGTGTCATCAGCTAGGCTGCCTTGAACATGAAATATGGAACTTCTTGAAATTTACTAGAGGTGGACTTAGCGAAGCAAGCATTGGAAAGTATTCTATATCACTCCTGACTCTTGGCTTGTTCAACAGAATATGCATAACTTGCCATAAGGTGCCCAGACTCTAATATGCACTTGTCAATTTTTTACAGTTTTTAATATCATATATGTAGATACGGGCTTGCTGTGGGTACTAGTACCTAATGAATATGTCAGAGCTCTATCTTACAGTAAGTGTAACTGATGTGCACAGCACATATGGATGAGTGATCAGGTGAACAAACTTCGGAGCAGGGCAGGAACCATTTCAGTCACAATTTTTAAACTTTGTCCTCAGAGAAAATGTCCGGGAAAACTAGAGGGATCTGCAATACAGCTGAAAGAAGGTGCGCTGTAGTACTGCAGTGACTCATACCCTCTCTATGAGGTGTTTCTCATTGGTACAGTTCAGCCCCACTAGTATTGCTGTTCTGTGGTCAGTACATTCAGGGTCTATGTACTGCTGTCCCGCAGCTATTCACCCTCATACACCGACCTGGTCCCACAATCTTGTGCCCACCAAGCAAAGGAGGCAGTCACTTCACACTGAGCAGGAACAGGAGCTCTTTGCAATTTTTTTTTCCACTTCCTTGTCACTAACAGACAAAGGTAGATTATCTGATCGATCACTTCACTGCCAGTGGCGAACTCATTAAGTGGTTTAATGCCAGCATTCCATTCTCATGATTAGAAAATCAAGGTTACAGTATCTATCTTGGACAGGTCTTAAAGTTATAATAAAACCATTGCTAAATCTGATTAGCTCAAGGCAGGCTTCTCCACTAAAAAAAAAGTTAATTCTGCTTATTTATAGTCCTTTATCACTCTCTGTCCCTGTGTTCATCACTGGGACCCACTGAGGCTGATCTTCACTGTAGCTTACCAACCACACTAACTGTGTATCCATTTCACTACATACCTGATTTAAATATTAAAGGTAGCTGTGTGAAGATTCCTTAGCTCCCACCAGTGTCTTATCACTCAAAGAAGCGAGACTTTGTATAGCTTCATCCAGATGAAGACCACCACTCAAATGGCATGGAGACTAGGTGGCCATTTTGTGCAGCATTTGCACTCTATCCATGTCAGCCATCTTGTTCTTCTGGTTGCCTGTCACTTTGGCTCTCCTTCCTTCTCCCACTTTAACTTGTCTGTCATTGGCCTTCTTCATTGTTATCATCATCATTACGTGCTGGGTTGTATGACGCAGGAGTTCATGATCTCATCACTATGATTGTTCTTGGCAAATTTTTCTACAGAAGTGGTTTGCCACTATCTTCTTCTGGGCAGTGTCTTTACAAGATGGGGGATATCAGCCATTATCAATACTCTTCAGAGACTGTTTGCCTGGCCTCAGTGTTGGCATAACCAGGACTTGTGATATGCACTAGCTGCTCATACGACCACCCACCACCTGCCCCCATGGCTTCACATGACTCTGATCGCAGGACTAAGCAGGTGCTACACCTTGCCCAAGGGTGACCTACAGATTAGCAGAGGGAAGGAGCGCCTTACACCTCCTTTGGTAGAGACGTATCTCCACTCCACCACCCATTTGTCCATTGTCATGGAGATCTCAAAAGCAAACTGGTAGAAAAACATCTCATTTTCCGTTTGGGTAGCTTACAACCCAATGCTTTGAGCACGGGTATGCTCCACTTTCAGGTAAGCCACGCCTGGTGTTCTTCTCCTACACACACTCACCCAACCGTCAAGCTTTCTTCTCCCATCCCCTCTTCCCACCAGGCTCCATCTGCTTACCATCGCTTCATGATATGACTCCACATATCACCTACCAGCCTCTGTCCCACCCCCTACCTGGTTCCATCTGCCCATCATTCACCCCCCATCAGGCTTCACCTATTACCTACCAGCCTGTCAGTCCTGATGCCGGGTCTCAACCTGACATGAGCACTTACACCTTTTGCCTCCATGATCTGCTGAGTTCTTTCAGTGCTCTTGTTTTTTTCCTGTAATGCTGTCAGGGTGATCTAACAAGGAAATGAAAGGCACTTTCAAACTGCAATTCTTTATTTTCTCTTCTAATCAATAAACAGTTCTGCTGATTTGAAGGCCGTTTGCCCTTCTTTCCCATTACTTGCCATATGTTTGTAAAGTTCTAATTAAGCGTGTTGGTATTATTTTTCGAGAATTTTTTGTCTGCCACCAGAGGACATCCCTTTAAGGTGAGTGGAGGAAAGTTTAGAGGAGATGTCCGAAGTAGTTTTTTTTACTGGTGCTGGTTGAGGCAGATACATTCAAGAAATTTAAGAGACTTTTAGATAAGCAAATAGTTATAAGAAAAATACAAGGTTATGAACCTTGTAGGAAGGAAGGGTTAGATTGATCGTGCAGTAGGTCAAAAGGTCAGCACAATAAGGTGTTGTGTGTTCTGTGTTGTACATTTCACGGTCTATATTCGGAATTCCTGAAATTAACCAACATAACACAAGATTAGCCATGATCTGATTAATTGGCAGATCTAGATTAAGAGGGTGAATATCCAATTCATGCATCTAGTACAAAATA
This sequence comes from Hemitrygon akajei, assembly GCF_048418815.1. Classification (NCBI taxonomy): domain Eukaryota; kingdom Metazoa; phylum Chordata; class Chondrichthyes; order Myliobatiformes; family Dasyatidae; genus Hemitrygon; species Hemitrygon akajei. The sequence continues at coordinate 20,930,724 of NC_133139.1, read as the reverse complement.
AACTTTTTTCATAATAAAATGTAAGTCCAAAATAAAGTGCAAAA